>NC_064564.1:70447979-70765836 GCF_937001465.1 Orcinus orca | reverse complement strand
GGGCCCAGGTTTCAATCCCTGGTCAGGGAACTAAGATCCCACAAGACCCGAGACACGGCCAAAAAAAAAAAAAAGAGTGCTAGTCTGAAGAAAGGCAACAACCAAAACCTGTCTATTGAAAGAAAATTCAGGTAAGGACTTCTACTGCATTTGCCAGAAGACTCAGGCTTCTGCTTCCCCGGAGGGCTGGGGCCAGGGTCCAGACAACAACACAACACGCTGAGCTCTCTCCAGCTGTTCTAGTTTGTCAGTGGATGAGTTCTCGGTTTGTCATTAAGCAGCTGTAAAACCTCTAAGTTTGCTGAACATCTCAGGTGTTAATACCCACCTCACAGGGTTCTTGAAAAGATCAAGTGGAATTTGATGTGGAAGTTCTTTGGGGGTTTTTTGGGTTTTTTTTTGCGGTACGCGGGCCTCTCTGTTGTGGCCTCTCCCGTTGCGGAGCACAGGCTCCGGACGCGCAGGCTCAGTGGCCATGGCTCATGGGCCCAGCCGCTCTGCGGCATGTGGGATCCTCCCGGACCGGGGCACGAACCCGCGTCCCCTGCATCGGCAGGCAGACTCTCAACCACTGCGCCACCAGGGAAGCCCTATGTGGAAGTTTTTACAAACCAGAAAGTTTCACACAAATGAAGAGTACTTCCTATATTAAATTAATCTCACTCTAAAAAAGGCAGTATGATACACATTTAATAAAAGATTTTGGAAATAGATAGCATTTAGTCATTCAGCATTTAAGTATCTACTATGACTCAGGCTTTGAAAACAAAGGCCTATCGACTTAGAACACAGTCCCCACTCTCAAAGGTTGCCTTTTTTAGGATACAGAAAGGCCTGGAATAGTCTAGAGAACAATGGCAGTGAATGTGTACTGAACTGGGGTATCAGTCACTGATCTATCAGCCTCAAGCCTTTCCAAATCCCCTGAGTTGGAAAAACGACATTAATTCCTCTTCTGCGTTACATTTCTTCACGACTTTGACCATGACGGTGGTTTATCATATCTTTGAAGTCCCCCCCCAACCCCCGCCCGCCAGCCACAGGAAAGAATGAATTGTTTGGAAATGAAATAGCCAACAACTTAGAAATGCGACAAACATTATCTGTTCCAAAGCTGGAAATGCAGAGCATAAATAAGAAAATCCAAAACACAGACACATGTTTTATCGTAGAGGGACATCTCAGTTTTATGGCCTTTCAACATCTTAAAACCAAAATGAGCTTTGACATATACTTTCTCCACACTTTCTTGTACTTAAGTTACTGCTTAACCAGAGGAGGTCTACACTCATAATTTCTCGACTGGCCTGTTACCAGTCACCTTCCGAGACTGAAACCAGAAGCAAACCAGCCCTTCAGTGCTAAGATCCACACTCCTCTGCATCTGGCTTTCCCATAGCCAAGAGGGACCTTGGACAAGAGTATCCTCATAAAGCCAGAACCTTTCATAAGTCAGCATCTGACATACCTATACCCAGATGGCAGAAAAACTGCCTAGAAACCAAGCATCCTGCTTCTGGAAGTTCTAAACTAGTGCCCAGCAAACATTTATTTAAAGGGCCACATAGTATATATTTTAGGCTTTGCAAGTAGAGGATATTAAATAGATACTTATATAGCAACTTAAAATGTAACCATTAAAAAAAGATAAGAACAATTCTTAGCTACCAGGCAGGAAAAAACCCAAAAAACCACCCAACCAGGCAGCCGGCTATGGTGTGCCAACCCCTAGTCCACACTTATGCAAAATTTAATAACTGACTACTAATAGATGTGCAGGTGTCTGTTCGCCAAGCAAGGCACCACGTTTAGCCAGCGAGGTGCTCACAGCCAGCACACAGGGAGGTGCACACACTTCTTGATTCCTGCTTTCCTTCACCTTGGTTTTCACTTCTATCCTCAATAAGCCTCAGAATTATACTCAGCACCCAGTCACTATTTGGGGATAATCCTGTTTTGTTTGCTTCTTTCTTTCTTTTCTTCTTCTTTTTTTATTTATTTTTGTGGTACGCGGGCCTCTCCCTGTTGTGGCCTCTCCCGTTGCGGAGCACAGGCTCCGGACGTGCAGGCTCAGCGGCCATGGCTCACGGGCCCAGCCGCTCCTCGGCACGTGGGATCCTCCCGAACCGGGGCACGAACCCGTGTCCCCTGCATCGGCAGGCGGACTCTCAACCACTGCGCTACCAGGGAAGCTCTCTTTTCTTTTTTTAATTAATAAGGCATAAGTTTTTAGTTGGTACATAATACAAAAGTTAGGTCAATTCAAAGTGAACTCGGGACTTCCCTGGTGGTCCAGTGGTAAAGAATCCACCTTCCAGTGCAGGGGACGCGTGTTCCATCCTGGTCGGGGACTAAGATCCCATGTGCCACGGGGGCAGCTAAGCCCACGCACCACAACTACTGAGCTCGAGCGCCTCAAAGAGAGAGCCCGCGTGCCGCAAACTACGGAGCCCACGCGCCCTGAAGGCTGTGCACCACAACTAGAGAGAGAAAACCCGCACGCCACGACTAGAGAGAAGCACAAGCGCTGCAACGAAAGATCCCGCGCATGCCTCAACAGAGAAAGATCCCGCGTGCCGCAATTAAGACCCAATGCAGCCAAAAACTTTTTAAAAAGCAAAACAAAACAAAGTGAAGTACACTTGGTTTTGGTAGCAACTTAACTTCTCTGGTTATATTTTACCTAAAAAATCTGAACTTGTTCACAATTTCCAATCACATACCACAGGGGAAACTGGCCTGAGATCAGAATCTTGCTTCAGATAATCCTCCAAGTGGATGATTAACTACAGGGAGGCGCCTTATCAACACGCTTATTGGGCAAGAATGAGGAGATGTGTTGGACACAGAGAAGTAAACACCTTTGCTCCCGACCTCAAGCTGGGCTGCTGTCTGTGTACCCTCACAAAAAGACAGTAAAGGTGCGGCACCCACAACCCAAGACAAATTTAAAGAGAACATGAAAACACTAGAAGTTTCCATTGCCCACCATGAAGTCTGACTTAGAATCTGGTCAGAATTCTATATATCCAGCTTGTGTCAGGGCTGAACTTAGAACCAAGAATCAGCATTTCTAATTGTGTCAACCTTATTAGACTGTCCATGGAAGCTCATCAAACTCATCAATTCTGGATCCTGGGAGAAGAAAGCCATGCAGTGAGGCAATGAGGAAAAGATAAAAGCACCCTTAATAAGACTCCAGGGGGAACAGGAAGAAACAAAGTTTATATCTGGAGCTTTTCTAGCTCTTTCTACCCCTTGCTGGTTGCTCTGGCTTTCAAGGTCCTCCTACCCCAAAGCATTCAAAGGTGAACTCCCAACACACAACGTCTGCTCCATCAGCAAAATGTTCTGGCTCCCAAATTCCCTCTCTACCTTTACCCCCAACCCAAACTCTCACTGTATCAATGCTTTCAGTCTCAGCTAGATATCAGAAAAAGATGACTTACTTCCCACTAAAGTGTGAGTGCCTGGTAACCTACACCTCTCAGTGTTTTTTTAAAAGATGTACTTTGACCCTGATGAAACTCCTGATGGAATTCTGATCCTTAACAGGCAAGTTCACAAACACAGCACATCAAAGATGAACATTCTTTCGAATTCCACAATCCAGACGCTTGGTAGCCACAACCAGTTTTTCTTGACATTAATTACAATTGTTGTTTTCTGTGGGATGGGATTACACAGTCATTTCTAACTAGAGGCTGTGGACTTGAAGACAGTGGACTCTCTCTCACTTGACAAGACAGTCTTAATATTTCTATAACAAAATTATGATTTTAACTAGTTGTCTATGAAATCTACTTCCCCATAAAGCTGTGTCTTACACACCTTAGCGTCTTTGGGGCATCCTACGGTAATGGACACACATGGGTCACTGAAGAATGAAAACATCTCTTAAAAACACTGATATTTCACTGTGACTCATGATTCCCTGAAGGAAAAATTTCTGTATACTTTCAGTGATAATGTGTAAAATCCTTCAAATCAACAGAGGGCTGTTAGCTTCTCCCTCTTATTTCTCTGCTCATATGATTCTGAAAAGCAGAGGCTGGGAGTTGAAAGCACCTATAGGTTTCAAATTAAAGGGACCTTGGCTCAAATTCCCTCCCTGTCGTACAAACTATGTGATGCTGGACGAGTTACTTAACATTTCTGAGCCTCGGTGTCCTCACCTATAAAATTGGGTTTTAGGGGCTTCCCTGGTGGCGCAGTGGTTGAGAGTCCGCCTGCCGATGCAGGGGACGCGGGTTTGTGCCCTGGTCCGGGAAGATCCCACATGCCGCGGAGCAGCTGGGCCCGTGAGCCATGGCCCCTGAGCCTGCGCGTCTGGAGCCTGTGCTCCGCAACGGGAGAGGCCACGACAGTGAGAGGCCCGCGCAAAAAAAAAAAAAAAAAAGTCGGGTTTTAACACCTACCCCCAATTGGTTGGGAGGATTCAGTGAGATCTGTACCAAGGGTCTAACACTGCATCAACCACTTCACTACAGAAAGGTCTGACTGCATCTTACTTTGTGTCCTGGGCCCCCTCACAATTAGGCATTTTACAGAGACATCAGGAGTTCTGATGGACACTTGGGAACTGAGCTGAGTGAGCCGACCCCCAACACACCCCTATTTGCAAAAATCAAGGACACAGCTTCAGAGCCCTTCCACAAACTCCATTAATGCATATTTTACATTTGTTGGTCCAATAACGGAATGGAATGTTGCAGCTTCAAACAGTCTCCAAGCTACCTACAAAGTGCTGTTTTGGGGGAGGGGCAGGTGGGGGGGGAACACAGCAAGGCAAGAGAAAACATACCCAGGCCAATCTCGTTTCAGTTTTTTTAGGACTTACCGTCTCCATTCTCTTCCTTTCACCTTCCTTCATTTAATGAGTGACTATTCTATGCCTGGACTGGTAATGCCAAGAATCAGACCTGCCCTTGAGAACTCACAATCAACCCCCCACATTAAAAGTGACCCTCCTCCCAACACTAGGCAGAATCCAGGCCTCGTGAAAAACACACTGCTCTTCCGAAAGGATAAACACACGCACTGAAGTTTACATCTAATTGAGGACTTTTTTTTTTTTTTTTTTTGGCAGTTCACTGTTTTCCAAGCATTCGTTTTGACTAAGCTCAACCCAATCAAAAAGCTTATGTGGCTTCTCAGGAAGATAATAACCTATCCAATGTAGCAGACTACACAAATAGAGCCAACATACCCAAGTTGGAAGAGACGAAAGAGACAGACAGACGGACATGACAGCACCCCAGTTGCCAGGGCACTTGGCTGCATAAATCACTATCCCGTATATAAAGCCAAAAGGACAAATCTGGTGACTGGAGTGATATGTGACTGCTGTTTTCTCAGGACAGTTCATTACTGGGATATAATCCAATCAGGCCAACATTTATATGTGATCATCCAATCACACTCAAAGACAACTGAGAACAACAATGCCATTGTTCCTTGGAGCTTATTACTACGCTAAAGCCAAGTGAGCTTCCTCGCCCGACCCCCGCCCAGTGACATGTGTACTTTCCTTGGCTCCTGTTCTATTAATAAGTGAGAGAGATTCTTTAAGACAGTGCATACTGCCTGCAAATATTCAGTGGTAATAAACAGCAAAACCATCATCGATGTATGACTTCTGGACAAAGTAAATCACAACCACGAAATTTAAGAAATTCAGAAAATTTAGCAATGCCCGAACTAATTTCAATTTTAACCAAGCTCTGTTTCCCCACATTTTATAGAGGAACTTTATCTTTAAAAAGCAGATGACTAACCAGTCCCCAAATATGAGGTTTCAAGGACTGAGGAGGGTGATGATGCAATGCCAGCAGCCTTTCTTAATTCCCTAGCTTCTGTGGAATATCAGCTCATGCCAGAACTTGACTTTTTTTTTTTTCCTTAATTTTAAAGGATATTGTCAAATAAAAATAAAGCTATTTTACAAAAATACACAAAGCAGCACCACACGGCCCTTCCTCAGGCTGTAACACTACTAGCTGAAATATTTATAGGCACCTGGATCAGAAATACCTACATGTTTATAACCAATCATTTTTGTTGAAGGAGTGAATTAG
This sequence comes from Orcinus orca, assembly GCF_937001465.1. Classification (NCBI taxonomy): domain Eukaryota; kingdom Metazoa; phylum Chordata; class Mammalia; order Artiodactyla; family Delphinidae; genus Orcinus; species Orcinus orca. The sequence goes on along the minus strand of NC_064564.1, from coordinate 70,759,759 downwards.
GTCAGTGCCCTTAAGAAGCTCCCCTTCAGCTCTATTTTCCACTCTCCAAACAAAGAAAACCTTTGTGCATTGTATTAGCCACCGTAAACTGTTTGGACATCCATTGTTAGTCCTGGCCGACTGGATAAGTCTGGCGAAAAAGAGATAAAACAGGAGATTCTGTCAATATATTTCTAGCACATTCAAATTTAAGCAAGCTTCGCACAGAACCAGCTCACTCTAACTGCTAAACAAGTGGCTGAAGTGAAGTTACTGTTCATGCTTATCTTGGCCCTTAGAATATATGCTTTCCTTATCGCTTCAAATTTCTCTGAAAGGAGTCTTCAGAAGTAGCACTGTAGATAGAAGCCTAAAATAAAATATTAATCAATAAATTGCTTGGCCAGTCTGCTTCTAGCTACTTTCCTGAAAGCAATAATAGTAAGGTCCCTAACCAGTCAGGGTCATAGGGAAAATTATTCGAATGAGAGAGAAGATTCACAGACATTCTAAAATAAGAAAAACTCAGTTCTTTCCACATGAGACATCATTATAGGGAGGATTTTGCCAAAATTGAGGCTATATTTTTAAATGTTTCAAGAACAATACGTTACGGCTCGTACTTCACAAATAAGTAGAAGTAGGACAGACACTATTGCCAATGTTTTGGTAGACTAGAACGTGCTGTCAGCATGAGATTTGAGGCACAAAATAGGATAAAGATTGAATCTCTTACCATTTAACTTGTCAAAAGATAAAGAAGACAGGGGGAGGAAAAGGGGACATTCTCTTCAGCCCACCTATAAACCGGATTTATATATCACCTTTTACTTTATTAAAAACTAACAAATCAGGGGAGGGATAAATTAGGAGTTTGGGATTAAAACATACACACTACTATATATAAAACAGATAACCAACAAGGATCTACTGTATAGCACAGGGAATACTCAATATCTTATAATAACCTATAAGGAAGAGAATATTAAAAAAGAGTATATATATTTATATATATGTATAACAGAATCACCTTGCTGTACACCTGAAACTCACACAACATTGTAAATCAACTTTTTTTTTTTTTTTTTTTGGCGGTACGCGGGCCTCTCACTGTTGTGGCCTCTCCCGTTGCGGAGCACAGGCTCCGGACGCGCAGGCTCAGCGGCCATGGCTCACGGGACCAGCCGCTCCGCGGCATGTGGGACCCTCCCGGACCGGGGCACGAACCCGTGTCCCCTGCATCGGCAGGCGGACTCTCAACCACTGCGCCACCAGGGAAGCCCTCAATAAAATTTTTTAAAAATTAAAATAAAAACAAATCAAAATGACTTCAAAAAGAAAATACTCATTAAGTTTCATAAAGTTATACATAAAAGCAGCAGCTCTTAGAATCAAGTCACTTCTCAGTCTGTATTAACTTGTAGGCTAGCAAACTATAATTTCTCAAGCTTACTCACATAGAAAAGTACCAAGAATCACAGAGCAGTTGAGAATCTGAGGCCCTTCAGAGAAACAATACCTTATGTGACAGGTAGGACTTATGGTAGCATCCACACTCCAGCAGGTGATTATAAAGTCAAAGGACTGATTTCTATAATTCTGAACACGAATTATAGAAAGCAGTCCTCAGTAATAATGATGATACAAGTAAATTATAACCACTGCCATTAAATTGCCACTGCAACCCCAGGAGGCATCTATGCCTTTTGTTTGCTGGCACTCAGCTTCCCCTAGTCCCAGAGACCAGAAGCCCCCAATCCCTTTGCCAACAGGGTACCAATGAGGTGCAAGTATTTATTTAAGATCTAAAAGGATGAAGGGAAGCAGATGCCATTTGTTCTCATTTTCCTGTAGCAGCAGTCATAGGCAAAAACTGATTTCCCAGACCTCAGCTTTGCAGCTACCTCCAAGCTCCCTATCATTTCAGCCTCCTCTGGGCTACAGAGGCTGAGACGGTAACAGGGTTGTTTGGAGGTCCTGGCTCAGGGCAGCAGCAGCTTTCTAACTTTCTAGGGGGCAAATCAGAGACTAGCAATGGGCCCTTCTGCTCTGTAGGCACCTAATTCTCTCCATTAAGTTTCATTCTCCTTGAACTAGCTAGAATGATGTCTGTTTTCTTCAGGGAACCCTGACCCAGAGGGTCTGTAATGTCCATTTCACAGCTGAGAAAACCGAACCTGAGAGAAGTAAATTGCCTAAGGCCAAGCAAGTAAGCAGCAGGACAAGAAGAATTCACACCCAGGTCTGCCTGACTTCAACATCACAAAATGAAAGTTAAACACACAGAGTGAAAGGTAAGCCTATCTCCAACCCATGATCTAGCAATTCTACTCCTAGGAATTTACACAAAAGAAATGGGTGCATAAGCCCACAGAACAAGCTATAGGTGATTTTCATAGCAGCTTCATCCATAATAGAAACAAAACAAAAACCTGACTACAACCCAAATATCCGTCAACAAAAGAATGCATAAACAAAACTGGTAAATTCATGCAAACGGAGTATTTACTACTCAGCAATAAAAGAAAAGTACTGAATTGTATAACAACACAAAGGTTACTCTGAGGAAAGAAACCAGACACCAAATGCTGATTTCATTTATACAGATCCTCTCAAGGTGAAGCAAGGCTATAGGATGGTGAGAGATGTCAGAAGAGAGGTTCCCTTGTGGGTGGGGTGGTGAACAGTCGGAAAAGTGACGAGAGAACCTTCTGGAGTGATGGAAAGTTCTATTTTTTGATCTAGGTGGTAATCACACAGGTGAATACATTCACGTAGAAGTTCATCTGGCTCTGCAACTGGATAGTGGTGGTGGCTGCAATTAATTGCCACAATGAAATGCCACTGAGGGCACACTTAGAATGGTTAAAATAAGGTTGGGAGGGAGGGGATGGGGGATATACGTACGCGTATAGCTGATTCACTTTGTTATACAGCAGAAACCAACACACCATTGTAAAGCAATTATACTCCAATAAAGACGTTAAAAGAAAAAAAAATGGTTAAAATAGTGGCTCTTATTGTGTTTTACTACAATAAAAAAAATCAAGCTCTCCACTTGAGAGTTGTACATTTTACTGTCTGTAAATTATACCTCAATTTAAAAATTAAAAATAATAATATAGAAAAAGCTCCATTGTGAGTAAGCAGGCTTTGGAGGACAGACCCAGGATACCACTGTTCCCATAGGAAAATTTTTCTCAGTTTCAGGCAAATGTTTTTCACCTCAGTTCTTTGGTAAATTGAGTCTACCTTTCCTGCCTCTTCCTGACTCTTGAGTAAAGACATCTGCAAACTGTGCGCTTAAGCAGTATAAGCAGACCAAATACTTCTCCCAGACCTTTGATTAAAATCCAAATTAGGTTCTGCTAGAAAGAAGGCCACCGATGTTCAAAATGAACTCGTTGCCTCTTCATTGCAATGTGTCGCCACCTGACTGTTTTTAGACACTTAACAATAACGCCAGAAGGAAAAGCACGAATGTTTCCAGTTCCATTTCTGGAAAATTTCAATGGGTGTCTGAGATGCCACAAATCTCTCTCCCCTCTCAAAACTCACCCAGACACTAAACAGACCGGGCCGAGGCAGGCGAAGTGCTCTCCCTGAACTTAGGCAGAAAAACTTTGATGTGCCTGAGGTAATCCTGAAACATGGCTGCTGGCGAGTGACTTCACATCAGTCAGTAACAGTGAATGAGGTCTTGCGACAGTCACCAGGAGGCCCGTCTTCAGCGCATTTGTGAAGAACAAATCAGAAAGGCTTCCCAGTGGCAGGCCTGCCTTACCTTCCGTGCTCGTGTTACAGGCAATGCGGTCCCTGGGAGAGGAGTCCATGGGGAAAGGAGGGGTGCTGGAGGCTCCCAGGATGCAGCTTTTACTAGGAAGGATGGAGGGAAAGAGGAAGGAGAAAGAACGATTCTCAGGAAGCCCTGGGAGATGGCTGCAGTTGCTGGCTTGGGGCTGCAGAGTGAGGAAGAGAATTCAGCACCCACTGAGCTGGTACATTATTTAAGCTGCAACTGAATAATAGATCTTTCCATCACTTCATGAGCTAAACAAGACAGCCACTCTTTGGAAGTTGCTTTGCAGAGAGAATGCATTGGCTCTCTTCTTAAAAGAGAAAACAGAGAGAAAGAAAACACACAAGTTGTTTAAGGAGTGTGGAAGCACTTAAAGATGGCATGAACCAACAGAAATTACCTAGAATATTCTCTAGGCTTTATACCAAACACTCAGAATCTTAAGCACTGTAAAAGACTTCAGAGTTGATCAAATATAATTATTCATTTCCCTATAAAGAAACTGAGAACTAGAATTACACGCCTTAGCTCAAGTCACCAAGCTAATTCGTAGAACAGCTTATACACCATTAAAGAAAGGGTCTGTATAAAATTCTACACCTTTCTTTTTCTAATGGACAAACTATCATCCACTCACTATATCAATGTCAGGAATCCACTTTTCTAAGTTCTCGATGTCTTCAATTCTTACTAGTTTATGCAACAAGCCTTCTGATCAAGTCAGTACAATGAGGTCAACACTTAGTGCATGTGCTTGGTGCCCTGTCAGCTTCTGGATTGACCAAGATGACTCAGACCAGGGAGGGGCTCACGGCTGACGGGAAATGACTGGCATGTGGCAGATGTGATAAGGGCTCGAATAAACACTGGCATGTGCACGCTAACCTGTCACAGGCCAGGAGGCAAATGATTCAGCCCGAGTGAAGAAGGGTAAGGGAGAAACTGGACTTCTAAAAATGAGCTCACCAGGAAGTTTCTTCTAAACTATTCATTCTTTTCAAAAGCAGAAATGACGAGTTTTTTGTTTTTTGTTTTTTTTAAAGATCGGGTTTTTAAAATCATTACTTTTATTTATTTCTGGCTGCGTTGGGTCTTCGTTGCTGTGCGCGGGCTTTCTCTAGCTGCGGGGAGCTGGGGCTACTCTTCATTGCAGTGCGTGAGCTTCTCATTGCGGTGGCTGCTCTTGTGGAGCACGGGCTCTAGACGCGCGGGCTTCAGTAGTTATGGCTCGTGGGCTCTATAGTGCAGGCTCAGTAGTTACGGCGCACAGGCCTAGTTGCTCCACGGCATGTGGGATCTTCCTGGATCAGGGCTCGAACCCGTGTCCCCTGCATTGGCAGGTGGATTCTTAACCACTGCGCCACCAGGGAAGTCCGGACGAGCTTTGCTAATACTAACTCCTTCAAAGAATTTCATTCTGCTTTGCTAGATATGTTTGGCAACAGCCTTCCTAGGATTGAGAACGGGCTACTTGCCTCACACAGGTACATCACCCCTTCTCCCCGCCACCCAGGCTCTCAGGTGCTCCGGGCAAGAGGAGGCAGAGAAGGAACCCCACAACCTAGGACTTGGAACACTTCCCTTATAAGAAATGGCTCTCAGCGAATGGAAACAAACAGCTACACTTGGAACATTATTTCCTCCTCCGAAGAACAAAGCTCCAAGAAGCTACAAGTCTTAGAAGAGAAGGTCAGTAAATCCTACTGATGACTAGAATGCAGTATTTCCCCGGTTCAACTTCAACTAAGTGACAAAGTCTAGAGTATCTGCAGTGTCCTCTCATCTCTATCAAAGGTTTTTCTAACACATACAATGGCAAAGATACAACTGGATTCTAATCATTATCTATTAATTACAGCCTAATAACTCTTACCGACCAGCAAACTATCCCAATAATTCTCTCCCACAATGTATTACATATATTCTCTCTAAATGCCTCTGACTTGTCACTAACTATATTGTCACTAACTATAAATATATAGCTATATATTTAGTCCCTTGCTTATATCGGGTGTCAGATGAAGCATACTATAATTAGTTTTCAAAGATGATGTCATTTTCTCTTGTGAACATAATGTATATATTGTGTTGGCTGAGTAAAGTCTACAATACAAATAATAATCATATTAACTCTGAAATCCATGTTTACATATGCATATGGGTAAAATTCAGTAAACATTTGTATTCAAGGATGTGACATGAAGTCTTTGCCATAATTAATGGTATAATTTGAAATTCTGGGGTCAGTAGAGCTTCCTATGTAACACCCAACAAATATCTTACTCTCAAAGGATCTATCAAGGGTCTTTCACCACTATTACCGTTCCTGCCACCCTCCAAACTCTCCAACCCCTCAACACTCACACACAATGATGGGGAAAGAGAAACACAAATAGAACCTCTAATCTATGAATATTCTAATCAGGCTAAATATTTAGTTTGAAAGTAAAAATAAACATTCATTATTACAGAAATTTATACTGCTATGGTTTGCAACACACAATGGTGTATAAGTGACTAAGAAAAGCTGCATTATGTTTTTAAGGTTAAAGACCTGATTTAACTTTAACCATCTGGCAGGGGCACTAAACAAATATCTGTAGTGATTTTAAATGACTAAAGTTACTAATTGAAAGCCTAGGACTTCTCATAAAGAGTATGCACACACATACAATTAGGGATTCTGTTGACTGAAGCAAAGTGTTTTCTATTGTGGTTTTATTCACCTATCATGAACATGAACTTCAATTGCTCATTTCTCCAGGTCACGGCAGGGTTTCTTTTTTCCTACCTCAAGACTTCCAATTCCTACAACAATCCTTGTTAAAGCCTATTCTGCAGACCCAATAAAAGCTCCATTTTTAAAGAGTTAGATGCATTACATGTGAGGCTGCCTGGGTCTCTGTATTCTTAGGCGCTGACGGATGGTGACTGAGATACGCTTGGTAACAGAGTGATGTCCCCCAGGAGTGCCAAAGCATTTCCCCCTTTTCACTCTATCCTACCACAAATGTCACACCAACAGACCTTAAAATTGCAGAATGGCTTGCGGGAAGCAAAGAAAGGAATGAGACTTAGGGAAGACATTAAATAGCTTCACGAATACACTGTCTGCAGCAACAGAAAAGAGAACTGGGTGGACAAGAGCAAGATGCACATATTAAGACACAAAGTCCATCAAATTCAACTTTCCTGGCTTTTCTGGGCCATTCTGTGTCCGACTGTCCTTAAGGTGTGGTTGAGGTACACCTAGCTCTCCATACCTAAGCGTCACACTCGTATTTTGAGAGTATTTTCCAAATCTCAGATTTCAAGGGCTGTCTTCACAGTTTTGGCCTTATTCTCATACCACTCATCCTGATAATTTACTATTTTTCTTAAGTCGAACTCACCGTTTTATTTCATACTTATTTTTGCCTCATTCTAAGCAATCTATCCATGAAATAAATGAGTTTGGTGACCGGCTTTATGTTTTTTAGTCCTGAACTACAAGGGTCATGCACAGTAATTAAAGAATGGGCTATGTCCCTCCCTGTGCCACCTGTAAATCTGTCTGCACAGCACACTTTGGAAACAACACTGTTTTGAAGGCAGCAAAAAAGGCAGAGAAAATGTTTAATTTAATAGGCATTTTTTCAATATGACAGTCCTGAGTCTCCCTTTTGAGTTCACAGGTTATCGAGACTGACACAGCTTTGGATGATGGAGGCGCGAGCCCCCTTAAAAAACCCGAATGAAACAGTCACCGTCATGGGAAGGCCCATGCAGGCCTGCCCAGGTTCTAGCAGTCAGATGCTAAGTTCCAAGAAGGGCATTTGCTAATCAAGCTGCAAAAGCGGAAGCAGGTACTTTCCAACTCAGAACTCTCTTCCTCACACGGTGCCATAGGCAGTGTACAAAGTTAATCGACTGCTTTCCTAGGTAACCTTCAAACCTGGAACTAGCTATTGCCAATACCGGATGTTAGGACTGAGTGCCTGATAACTTTTCTCTATTGCTGTTATACAGGTTTTGCAAAATTTTTAATGGGAATGCCACCTCAGACCCTCATAAATTTGCTAGCTATACGAGCTTTCTCTCACAAGGGTCGTCATAAAAATTCTTGTGGGGACGAAGTAGGTTCTAAATCGTTTTAGGGAACATTTCTTTTTTAACCTTAAAAAAGCCCATGTAGGGATTTCCCTGGTGGCACAGTGGTTAAGAATCCACCTGCCAATGCAGGGGACACAGGTTCGAGCCCTCGTCCGGGAGGATCCCACATGCCACGAAGCAAGTAAGCCCGTGCACCACAACTATTGAGCCTCTGCTCTAGAGCCCACATGCCGCAACTACTGAGCCTGCGCACCACAACTACTGAAGTCCACGCGCCTAGAGCCTGTGCTCTGCAACAAGAGAAGCCACCGTGATGAGAAGTCCATGCAGCCCAGTGAAGAATAGCCCCCGTTCACCACAACTAGAGAAAGCCCATGCATAGCAACAAAGATCCAACACAGCCAAAAATAAATAAATGAATTAAAAAAAAAAAAGTCCATGTAAAACATCGAAGTTTTTAACCCACTAAATAGGTGTTGAATCTGACTTCTGTCTGACTGTATGTTTCTGCCCCTGCCCCTTGGATTTAGGATGAAGAAACAACTCAGTAAAACACATGGGATAATCATTCTGCCGCACCCACCCAATTTTCAATGGAAAATGCCTCTCAATACCAAGGTGGGCTGGTCCAAGGCCATTGCAGCCAGCACTTGTTGGCCCCCATTACTGCTTAGAGTCTGACCAATGAGGCATTTGATAGGGTGTCAGCTCTCAACCTCGATAAACTAATCTGCAGCCACAGCTCCTCAATGGGATTTGTTTTAGGGATTAGGCAAGGAATTCCCGGATGGCTCATATTCTTGGTAGAGGTATGTTGAAAGTTTCAGCGTGATTACTAACCCTTCCTGAATCTTCACCCCACCAGCCCCTCCCACACCTCATGCCACACCCCAGCCAAATCTGCATAACTTTTAACTACGGAACATATGACAGTACACAGGACTACAGTGGCCCCGCCTAGTTTCAAAAACTTTTCTGTCTCCTAAAAAGAAAGCCTTCAGAAGAGAAAACCTTGCTAAGCTCAAAAGTCACTGTAGGGGGATTCCCTGGTGGTGCAGTGGTTGGGAGTCTGCCTGCCGATGCAGGGGACACGGGTTCGTGCCCCGGTCCGGGAGGATCCCACATGCCGCGGAGCGGCTGGGCCAGTGAGCCATGGCCGCTGAGCCTGCGCATCCGGAGCCTGTGCTCCGCAACGGGAGAGGCCACAACAGTGAGAGGCACACGTACTGGAAAAAAAAAAAAAAAAAAAAAAAAAAAAGTCACTGGAGGGATTTTATCATTTCCCTCGAATTCCCAGGCACTTCTCCAGCATAAGAGCAATGTCTGGCTGTGACCTGTTGTCAATGTACAAAGAATCAGATTAAAAGTTAAACAAATGTAGGCAGAAACCCTTGCAAATGGAATTCCCCAGGGGGTGATGCTAAAAAATTTGGGGTCTTATGCATATGAGAGCCCCCAAAAGAGTAATATTCCCTGTGTAGGGTGTGGGGGGTAGCCCTGTTTACTGGGAAACTGGTTCACTTCTTTATAGGAAAAGTCAAGTCATTAATACATTAGGGATTTCTGGGACTTTTTCTTTTTCTTAAAGTTCTCTTCCTGGCATTTAAAGCCTTTCAAGAGAGTGTGCACATCTCTTGCTCTTTCCCTCAGCAACTGCCCTAACACACCTGGTACCTCCTTTTTGTGTTTAGTAACCCAGAGCCCAGCACTTAAGAGTTTTCAGCACCTGTTTTGGTTCTTATTACAGTTGGCCCTCCATATGCAAGGATTCAACCAACTGTGGATCAAAAATATACAGTGGGGGAAAAAAATTCCAGAAAGTTCCAAAAAGCAAAACTTGAATTTGCCACACACCGGCAACTATTTACACAGCATTTACATTGTATTTACAACTATTTCTATAATATTTCCATTGTATCCGGTACTGTAAGTAACCTAGAGAGGATTTAAAGTGTACAGGAGGATGCCCTTAGGTTATAGGAAAATACTACACCATTTTATATAAAGGGCTTTGAGCATCCTTGGATTTTGGTATCCGAGGGGGGTCCCAGAACCATTCTCCCCCCCATCCCAGGATACTGAGGGATGACTACTAGCTACTGTCTACTTAGCATCCACTAGCCAGGTACCCTATGTCATTTCACTCAGTCCTCGTCTTATGAGACGTGTTATTAGCCCCATTTTCTAGACTGGCTTACCCTGTAAGGTATCTGTTCAAAGGCAAACTTTCTTCCCAAAAAGAAACCCTGAAGAGAGTGTGCACGGAACAAACCCACACTTTGTTGCATTTCTGCATTGCAGAGTGTGCATCTGTATCGCATACTCCCTCCGTAAGCCGCAGGTATCCCAGCAGAGAGAGTTTGCAGAGTCTTAAAAAACATCTAAACTTTTCAGATCGAACAGACTCTTGACAGCAGAAGTTGAGTCTTGCTTATCTTGTACCCCACCTGCTCACAGTGGACCAGCACAAGTGGGTGCTCATTAAGTTATCAGCTGTGTGGTCCTGAAAAAGCTGCAGCAGCAACTCAGGGGGAAAACAACCTCCCTTCATCAATCTGACAGCAGCTCTGAAAAAGCTCAAAAAACACCTCAAAAGCCACTGTTGACTTACTAAAGCACCCTCCTTCTCTAGTCTCCCCGGAGAGGGGAAACTACAGCATCCCGTTCATGCTTCTAATTGGAATGCATCAGAGTCTTAATTATTTGCATTCTTCCCCAACAAGACGGTGTGGTAGAGGCACACTCTTAACATTTGTATTCCCCACACTGAAGTGAAGTTGTTCATGAAAATTTATTGAATAACCATATTTCATTCTCTCAGGCAAGATATTAAATGGCACTTTGCCACAAATGCAATCACTACTAGTAACTCCTCACTTAAAATGAAAATGGTCCACTTCCAAGGTTTGCATGTAGACTGTCTCTCCCAGGAATAATCCTGACACAGGTGGACCTGTTCTCCCAAGGTGACTGTCAGCGCACCCAGCTCAGACCACCTAGAGATCTGAGGAAAAGGGGCTCTTCTCTGCTGCGATTCCCCTAGCTGAGGGAGGGAGGGAGGGAGGAGGGAGGGAGGAGGGAGGGAGGAGGGAGGGAGGGGGAGGGAGGGCAATTTCTAGGATGGGATGAGTCTACGCTGGGAACTGCAGGGAAACCACAACCATTACTCAGGCCAGACAGCTGCCAAGGAAGCAGCGCTGCCTAAGAACTGAAGCTAAAATAGAGGTGGGAGGCTGTATTCCTTTCCATTACTAAGCCCTGGAGTATTCCCTCCCAAGTTCATCCACATTTCAAGAATGTTAAAACCCTGCAGTCAAAACCCTGATTATTTATAACTTAAAATAAACGACTGTGTAAAGCAGAAACTTTACAAATGAAGACACAAAAGAAAAAGAACTGGTGACAGGTAAGATAATACCAGAGTACATATCCATTCCCTATTGCAAATAATTTTTACTTATATTGCAGAGGCAACTGATTAAAAGGGAAAGAGAGGATTCTGGTCTCCAGAGAGTTGTCAGTTTGTCTCACACACACACGCCTGTAATTTTGCATCAAGTAGAGAGTGCGGTTTGAAACCGAGAAGGAAAACACAAAGGCATAGGGCAGGCGACACAACAGGAACAACGAGATGCCTCCGAAGTAGCACCAATCCAAGACAGAGTTCAAGACAGTCTTCCCTACTTCCGACTTAACCTGAAATCCAAGTGACTTTAGAGAACAGAGAAAAGGGTCCAGGAGCCCTGGAGGCCACGAGCCACCACCCCTGTCCGGTGAAACCTAGTCCCTGCCCTCAACCCCACCTCCGGATGGGAGAATCCCAGCCACCTAATGCGCATCTGGGAAGCCCACCACGCGCTCCCATGCCCCGTCCTCGCGACCCTTCTCCCAACCAAGTGGGACGCAAGAGGGCACTTACTTGGAGCCAACCTGACATCTCCCGCTGGGGTGGAAACCCGCGGTCTCCTCGCACCGGCATCTTCAGGCGAGGGTCCCGCGTGGTCGCGCAGGTCCAGGACCCGGCTCCACCTCCTCCTTCTCCTCTGGGCGGCAGGTCAGTCCTCCGCCCCGCGGCCGGGTTTTAGCCAGGTGCCGGCCCGCGGGAACCCACCCCTTTGTCCCTCCCCCCTCGTCGCGGCGTCGGCCCGCCCCCGGCCCGAGGCAGCGCCTCTGCGCCCGCCGCCTGGCCCGGGAAACTCTCAAACGGGCCGCTACCACCCCTGCGCGACCCGGGGGAGGGTTCGCCGGCGCCGCACCCTCGAGGGGCCCGCAGAGGGCCGTGTCACGCGCGACTCCCGGCCGGGGACGAAGGAGGGCGGCAGCAGCAGGGGGATCCTGAGGACAGAGCGTCCCGCGGCCCCGACACCCAACCCCCCCACCGGCGGACCTGATGGTTCGCTCCGCGGCGAGCTCTGCGAGCAGCAGGTCCGGCTCCGGGCGCCCGCCGGGGGAGCGCTGCAAGTTTGCGTGTAGCAGCGAGCCCTGGGCGGCCTGTTTGTCCACGGGTTCTTCCCTCAAGGTCGCGTGCGCATCCTGTACGAACCCTTTCTGGAGAGGTTTGCAGAAACCGAAAAGTTTTTTCTGTCTTGCCTAGAGGAGACACACACACACACACACACACACACACACACACACACACACACACACACACACACACACACACACTGTACCCCTACGTTTAAAACACGACTTTTGAGAAAAATGCACTCCAGGTTATCTCTTTGGCACATTTCCAATAACTCCAGTAAAGCGATTAAAACTCCTCTCCCATCACCAGCTTTTCAAAGGCTTTCTTTAAAAAAGTAGGTCACAAATGCTTATCAGGCAGGATTCATCGAATTCAACTCAGTACATTTATTCGTTTTAGAGTCCTCTATGTATAAAGAATTGTGCACGATAAATAAGCGTTTCCTTATTCTAAGGGCATGTAAATTATTTGGAGAATCAAAACAGGTACACTGATTAAAAATATAATGGTGGATTTGAAATCTTAAGGAAACCATGTTGTAAGAGAAAAAAGTATGGCCCATCCTGCTCTTAAGTTGAAAAGCGAAACTCGGCCTACACTCACAAGAAGGTAAAAGGTAAAAGGTCTGATCTGACCAGCTGACAAGATACAGATGCCGGGCTCTCTCCCTGAAAAGTTGCTTCACTTCCTGCCTAATCAAAACAAGTTTGGCAGTTTATGTGGAAAAACAAGTACAGCAGATGCCTCTCTGAAAGTGTGAGGCTTCTGGCCTCCTTTGGAATGGCTAAGTGCCTGCCTCTGAATAAAAAGCACTGTGAGTAACATTTCCCATTTTCCTTCGAGTCTCCAGAATTAGACGTTTTGGCTGTATTCCTGATGTAAGGTGTTACTCTCCTGATGAAAGAGCCATTTTTTAAAAATGTTTCCCAAATTAGGCAGTTCGGACAAATAATAACAATGGCAGCATTTGTGAACTGGTCACACCTTAGTGACATGAGCTTACACCACTAAGCATTTAAAGAGGAACAAGGGAACCCAAAATGTAGCAATTATATCTGCTGAATGATTTCCTTTTTCTCTCTAGAGTTCTACAGTCCAATATGATAACCACTTGCCACATGTGAGTATTGAATACATTTAAATTAACTAAAATTAGGGCTTCCCTGGTGGTGCAGTGGTTAAGAATCTGCCTGCCAACGCAGGGGACATGGGTTTGAGCCCTGGTCTGGGAAGATCCCACGTGCCGCGGAGGAACTAAGCCCCGTGCTCCACAGCTACTGAGCCTGCGCTCTAGAGCCCGTGAGCCACAACTACTGAGCCCGTGTGCCACAACTGCTGAGGCCCACCGCCTAGAGCCTGAGCTACACAACTAGAGAAGCTACTGCAATGAGAAGCCCCTGCACCTCAAGAAAGAGTAGCCCCCACTCGCCGCAAGTAGAGAAAGCCCGCGCACAGCAACGAAGACCCAATGCAACCAAAAATAAATAAATAAAATAAATTTATTTTTAAAAATTAACTGAAATTAAAGGAAACAAAAAATTCAGTTTCTTAGTCACATTAGTCACATTTCCAGTGCTCAATCAGTAGCCACATGTGGCTAGTGGTTACATTGGACAGTGTAGATATAGAATATTTCCATCATTGCAGAAAGTTCTATTGCATCACACTACTCCAAATGATGACATACTTTTACAGTAGAAATACAAATATTTTGGCACAATACATAGTTCTGACTCAGATGTTGAAAAAAAGTGATTCAATTAATACAGTAGCATTGCTGGTGGCAGTATAAATCAATACAACTCTTTGGAAAAACAAGTTATAGTAGTACATATTTTTCATATGTGGGCGTGCACATGTGAACCTCACTCCTAGAATTTTTTTCTCTGAAGACCTTCTATCCAACAAGTAATTACCAAACACCTTCTGTCAAGTCTGAACCCCCTCATAAAAGACTTAGGCTCTATCCTCAGAGAGTCAGTTTATTGTAGTAGACAATCAGTAAATTATAAGAAACGACGTAAGTGTTGACATTCCTGGCAGACTCAGGGTAGTCTGGGGGCTTTCAGGAGATGTGTTCCTCACCAGACTAGGGGTATGGAGTTTAGGGAAGGCTTTCCAGAAATGAGGTAGCTTACACATTCTAAAGGACAGGTAGGAATGAGTTTGTGAGACAAAAAGAGGGGCAAGAACTTTCCAGATGAAGGCAATAAATAACAAGTAGAGAAACAAGGAAGGAAGACCATGGGCTTGCTCTTGAGGTACCAGGAAGTAAGGCTGTCCAGACAAGCAGGGGCAGTGTTCTACTGTGACACAATAGAAGAGGGATTAGACTGGCATTTTATGAAGATCACTCTGTCAGCTTCTTGGAAGATGGATGAGTTGGGTGGCAGTTGTGGGGAGGGGCATCAGTAAGAATGACAAGACCAGCAAAAAAAAAAAAGAAAAAAAAATGAATTTTTGTGGGAATGCAGGTGAGAGATGATGCGGCTATGAAGTTAGACAAAAGGAGCCACTTCAAGAGAAATTAAGGAAGTGTAATCAGCAGACTGAGTGCCTGCCTGACCAGATGTGAGGTAAGGAAGAGGGAAGTAAGTCTACGGTGACTCTTAGGTTTCTGGCTTAACTAAGTCGATGACGGTGCCTTTTGCCAAAATAGGAAACACAGGAGTGGGAGCAGATGTTGAGAGGGGCTTGAGGAAGGATGGTGAATTCGATTAAGGACTGATTGGGTTTTGAGGACTACGCGTTCTCCAGGTGGAGACGCTCAAGTATCTACTATATGCCAGGTATTGATGAGTGTTTGCGTAGAGAGATTTGAGGTGGAGGAAGAGATTTGGAAATCGCCAATGTATCAAGAAAGCTGAAGTCATGGGAGATAAAGAGACTTTTCAGAGAAGTGATGAAGACTGAGGCAGAAGAAGAATAAGGATAGAACCCATCCCTGGGAATGCCAATATTTAAGGGGCAAGCTTGAGTCCTCAGAGTAGAGATAAAAGAGGAACTGCCAGAAGGGGAAGGAAAAAATCCTCTGGTGCAAGGTGTCCAAAAAGTCAAGAGAAGAATGAATTTCAAGAAGGGAAGAATAGCCAACATGGAACTTCGAGGAGTTCAACTAAGATAACAACAGAAGACATTCACCAGGAAGAGGACCACTGCTCATCCTGGCCAGCGCTGTTTCAATGGCAAGATGGGACTGGAAGTTAGATGACAGAGGGTGACTGGGAGGTGGGACAGCACTTCATTGTATGCCTATTTTTAATAACACAAGGTGGAAACCATCAATGTCCAAGGATGGAGGGCTATTAAATTACAGCAAATCAACTTAATTGGCATAGCAAGCCATCATTTAAAATTATATAAAGAAGTCTGGGACTTTCCTGGCAGTCCAGTGGTTAAGACTCCACGCTTTCATTACAAGGGGCACGGGTTTGATCCTTGGTTGGGGAACTAAGATCCCGCAAGCCATGCAGTGCAGCCAAAAAAAAAAAAAAAAAAAAAAGTATCTATCCTGATGGCAATAACCAAGAAATTACAAAAGAAAAGAATTGGAAACTATATGAGAACATGGTTTGATGAATGGATAGGATTGTGTATATTTTTCTTTTTAAATTGTAGTTATTGTTTGTGCAATAGATAATTTTTCAACACTTGTCATTATGTATTACAGTGTAAGATCCTTAAATTATAGTCAGAAGACCTCAAATAAATGTAATAAACTAAACACTTTTAATTAGATTTCCTCAAGAATGTTAAGATTTGGGGATACACACACACACACACACGCGCGCGCGCGCGCTTACATACATATTTGCAACATGATTATAAAGTATGATTAAATGGGAGCAAAGGAACCTGACATGAAAAGGTCCAGGCTAACTGAGCAATTTAATTGGCCTGCACACTGGATGGCAGATTAGAATTATAAAGACACTCTTCTTCAATAAGTGTTTCTTTTTTTTTTATTTTTTACATATGTTCCCATATCTCTTCCCTCTTGCGTCTCCCTCCCTCCCACCCTCCCTATCCCACCCCTCCAGGGGATCACAAAGCACCGAGCTGGTGAATAAGTGTTTCTTGAATGCCTAGCATGTACCCTGGGGTAGGTATACAGAAGATAAAGGCAATGTAAAACAGGGGGATTGCTCACAGCATGAAGAGAAAGACATGTAAACAAACGATGACAAGGCACAAGAATTGCTCAAGTACATGTACGACTGAAGTGCTGACAGTTAAAACTCTGCCTGAGGAAAGGGCACTTTTCAGGAGACAAGGCCCGGCATCCCCTTAACTTTCCAAATCAAAGGACCATACCAATAACTGTGCATATTCACTTAAAGGACTCCTTCTTCCACAAGCAGCCACCCACAGCCCCTAAAAGAACATCCAGGAGAGAGGCATTCAAAGTTTTGCTCTGCCCCTCATGCCTTCACCTTTCGTTATTTAATGTTATGCTTGCTCACTTTCAAAGTTTGCTAACTCCAGGTGCGTGCACCTAGGAATGGCCCTGTAAGCACACAGCGACAAGGTGGCCGTCCACAAGCCAGCAAGAGGGCCCTCACTAAGAACCAAGTCTGCCAGCACCTTGATCTTGGACTTCTCAGCCACCAGAACTGTGAGAAGTAAATGTCTGTTGTTTAAGCCACCCTTTCCGTGGTGTTCTGTTATAGCAGCCTGAGCTAAGGCAGCCTCCACGTCCTACATGAGTGGACCCTGCTGCGTTCTCCAAGCACAGCTCAGGCTGCAGACTCCCAACCTCACTTCCTGGAGCTACACTGGCCTTTCTTTGTAGTTGTTGCTCTTGAGACCCTGCCAAGCTCATTTCTGCCCCAGAGCCTTTGTTGGAGCTTCTCTGCCTGGACCACAGAGCCAGCTCCTGCTTAGATTTCTCTTTCCATCTAAAGTAGGAAGCATCCCGAGGTAGTTATCAGGGAAGCAATGCCCTCAGGAGAAAGCCAAGTCTAAATTAAAGCAAGGAGGTGGAGTCCAGCTGAGTGTTTCATTTACTGTGAATCAAGGGTTTCAGAGAGCCCAGTGCAGGGGTATGAAAGGGGTGGGGGGGCGGTAGCAGGTTTGTTTAGGGGAAGTGAAGACCAGAGAGGAACAACAGCAGGAAGGGAGAACAGCCCAAGAAAGGGCCCCCTCTTTTTAAACATCATCATCATTATTACCACCATTGGTAACATGTTGGCATTGCTGCTATCATCACTACAATGAAAAGGGTTAGAGTAAGAGCAAAAAGGATGAACACGTCAGGAATCAGACTTAACGGGGAGAGAAAGTTCTCAGTTCTAAATGGACGCTGCCTTCTATTCGCCTCTCCTCTCCCTGCCAGTGGCACAAACTCCAAACCCCAGCACCCCCCATACCCGCCCCACCCTGTGTAAGAACTCGGCCATGGGTTCACCTGGCCACAAAGTTGTCAAAAGAATTAGCTGTGCAACTCAGAGTCAGCTGCATGGATTATACGTCTGAGGAGGCCCCAGACTGGCGTTACGGGGGGCAGTTCTGGCTGGAAGGAGGTGGCTGTGGTCTGGGCTGACCTTGGGGTGCAAGGCTGTCAATGGGCAGGCTTCTAGGAGACTTATGGGGCTGGTCTGGGTGTGCTCAGGCTGGCAGGCAAGGCAAGGTGTACTCAGCCTGATTAACAGGGAGTTGAGATAAAGCATAATCCAACTCCAAACCTGGAGATCCTAAAAGCACTTTCTGGGGTATGGTCTCATCTGGACAGACCCTGCTAGAGAGAGCACTCTGCCTGTGGGGGAACCCTCCCCTCCTGGCAAGGTGCCCTGGGTCCTAGAGGCACTGTGCTCTGCGTTTTGATATTTTTTTTTATTATTTCACTACTATTTACATTGCAGAGTATATAAAATCCACACTCTTCGGGGACAGGTGCCGCTTGTTAACCTTACTCCATTAAAAACAAAAAAACAAAAAAAACCTGGATAGAAAGTAATTGATTAAATGCACATTGTGTGCGACAAAATCTTTCAAACACTACTTTAACTGATTTAATGTAAATCCTCGCATCACCCCTGTATATTTGGCATTATTGCCCTAGTTTAAGATGAAGAAACCAAACTTCCTGGAGGAAAACAGCTTGCCCAAGGTCATCACGGAGTAGATGGTGGGTAAGACTCCAGACCTACTGGACTCAAAGCCCATTCTCATCACTGCTCTCTGGCCCCTCGCCTCTACAGCAATAAAACAATTGCACACAGTTGGGGTAGAGGTAAGTCTTTGGTTGTTATTATTGTTGTTTTCCTTTTGGCTCCTTTTAACAGAACTTAAGAAGGGTTTTGCTGATACAACAACCGAACAAACAATGCTGGGGAATATTTGTGAAAATCTTCCTCTACAATATTAGAAAGGTAGATGCCGCAAATGTCACTGGACTCCGGCTAGTAAGCCAGGAATTAGAATTCTCAATTCAAATACGATTCTGGTGCTAAGAATTCCAGCGGTCCCTTTCCCAGAATAAGTTCCTTAAGAAAAACACTTTAATAAGGTAATACTTTTCCTTTTTAAGGAAAAATGCCCTCATCTCCCATGCAAGGGAGGGAATCCAAGGTGAGAGAGGCCCAGGGGACTGTCCACGTGATACACAAGTCCTCCAGGAAGACCAGAGGGGTCCCTGGCAACACCTGAATTTCTTTTAAAAAAATTATCGACAGAATCCTCTAGCCCTAAGATCTCAGTACCCTGATAGACACAGATTGAAATTGTTGAAGTGTCTCCTTGACTGTCAAAGAATCCTCAGACCTGAAAGGGGCCTTAGAAAAGAGCTGCAAACAGACAGTTTTCCAGGGCAGCCACGCAAAACAGTGCAGGCCTCTTAAAACAAAGGAAGCTGGGCCTGGGAAAGGCACTTCCAAGAGGCATTCGATAAAGCTTGAAACATGGCTCTAAAGCTTGAAACATGGCTCGTAGCATTTGTTTCTATAAGAACAGCTTCCTAAATTTTCCTGATGATAAGAATCACCTGAGGCATCCCAGGTCCCTCCCTGAGATACTGATTCGGTGGATCTGAGAAGGGCCCTGGGGAAATTTACATTTTTAGCAGGTACCCACCAGGGTGAGCCTTATCATCAGGGAGGTTTAGGACATTCTGCTAAAGGGACATGGTTACAATTCTCTGACCCAAGACAGGAAGGTTACCATTTTGAAGGGAGGTAAAACATTTCCAAGGTCAGAAAATAATTCTCTACTTGCAAAAACGTCTTTGGTTTACAAACGAAAGGGTCTGATCTTATAATCCTCTTGGTATGCTGTTTTGCATTCGTATTTATATATACACATATGTTTGGATTTCAGTTATTTTTAAATAAATGATACTTGTTTAATTTACACAAGCCATACAGTAGATCACACAAAAAACAGTAAAATGCAACTAAAGTGTCATCATCCAGAGCAAACTACTGTTAATAATTCGATGAGCATCCTTCCAGGTACCCCTATGCACAGGTAAGCATGTAGATATCATACATAACGTTATATACCTGGGACTATACTAGACACGCTCTTTTGCTACCTGTTATTTCTACATAGGAATATCGTTTGACTAATTTTTTCATGGCAATATTGATCTATATTATCATTTTTCTAGCTGCATAATATTCCATTTGTATGAATATACCATAATTTGCTGAATAAATACTTAAAAGTTCTTTTAAAAACTGGTATAGAGGACAAAGTAAAAATCAGATGGATGAAACTCTTAAGATTTTCCATAGACAATGAGAAAACAAGTAGCTTGTAAGACTCAGGCACAATTCATAAGATGTGTATAGTGTACAGGACTTCCCTGCTGGTCCAGTGGGTAAGACTCTGCGCTCCCAATGCAGGGGGCCCAGGTTTGATCCCTGGTCAGGGAAGTAGATCCCACATGCATGCCACAACTAAGAGTTCGCATGCTACAACTAAGAAGTCCGCAACTTAGTCTGCAACTAAGACATGGTGCAGCCTAAATAAATAAATATTTTTTTTTTAAAAAAAGATGTTTATCGTGTACATAGTATGTTAGTAACGTGTAAGATATGTTATAAAACAAAATAAATGGAGTGTTTTTTATGTTAAATATAGACGAAAAGAATGAAACAAATAAGAATGTTACTTATAAATAGAAGGGTTCTGATGGAAGGACAAAGTAAATCGTAAATATTCATATTGAATAAAATATTAATAAATGTAATAATATCTAATTTACAATTGTATTTGTTTAGCTATAATATAATGTAATAATACATTTTTATAACTATATTATTGTTAATAATAAATATTCCCTATCTAATAAAATATTAATGATACATAATAAAGCCCAGCTCATGTTGCCTCCATATTGACAGCTAAATCATCCTAAATTGATCACCCATTGGTGACACCCATTATGTCCAATTCTGGCCCCATGTATACTCTGTCCCAAAATGCAGACAAATTACTAGTGAGCTATAGCTATTGGCCAGGTATACTTGCCCTCCGTCCCTCCGATGGAGCAAGCCTATGCTGGCTTCAGACACCTTTTATCTGCTAAGACCCCTTGTTCAACAACAGGTCTGGTCTTTGTGACCACACCGTCACTGGGGAAAGCTGACACCGCACAGAGACAGGACATATAAAGATTGCAAGCACAGGTTCCAGAGTATGGACCTTTCACCCTATTAATATCCTAACCTAACTATGTTAAAGTGTTCGAATCTTTTCCCTTGCTTCTCACTGCATGTTTTCAAATTGAATAAATCGTGTGACTGCAACACCCGACTTTGGTGTCTGAGCCTTTCTGTCTCATAATCTCTGGGAGAGCTTGCCTGGCAGTGTTCTTGGAGGCTAAGACTGCATCAAGGTAATTTCCCACATTCCTAGAGTAATGGAGAGAAGCAAGCAACAGGGAATTCCTGTCCAGGGTATTTTGTCTAATCTCGCCCTACAATCACATTACCTCTAAATGAATCAAAATTTTGGCTGAAATGAAAATCACTGTCACCAACCACTGAACTAATGAAAACGTGAAGTACCAAAATCAGGGCTCCAGTGATGACACTCCTCCCAACCAGAAGCTAACTGCATTATTTTATTATAATGGGAATCATAAAATAAGCTTACTCCAGCCTTCCCCACACAGCCACAGCACCAGGAGCACAATAAAGGCAGCACACACACAGACAATGTAACTGCTGATTGAAAATTCAATTGCATATCTCAGCCACGGAAGAGCCCTTGTCCATGAAAATTTTCTTAGGCAGTACTGTGCTTAGCCTAGAGGGTACCTAAAGCCAGTTACTGGATCCCTGAGTGTCTGGAGTAGGTGGAGGATGAAGTGCTGAAGAGAGAGGCAGGTGGTGGGGAGGAAAAAGGGTGATAAGTACAGAGATTCCATTTAAGAAATGTGGCTGTGAAAAGTAAGAGAGAGGTGGGGCTCTGGGTTCACAAGCCCCTAGTCATCTTTGAATTTTTGGGTTCTGGGCTCTCTAAAACATGCAGGAGTATAATTAAATTTATGTTTCAGAACCTAGATGGACTATTACTCATCTATGTGCTATACTTAAAATGTCCAGACATCTCAGATTCCAGTGATAGGCCAATGGCCACCTCTCTGTCTTGCTGATTTCATAAGTGAACAATGCACTCTAATTTTTGTTTGGAAAACATGGTAGACTATAACTAACACATTCAAAAATAAACACTTCATATTTTTATTTTTCTTCCACTTCAATGGTACACCAATTTGTCACAATGAAAGTTTGCTTAAATTCCTAAAATGACAAAGTCTTTGTATCTACGTATTTGGAGCAATGCTCTTTCATTTTAAATACTTAGAGAAGAAAGTACGGAATTATTCTTTGGGTACTGACAAAACTATTTGTCTGAGATCTCTATAGCTTGACAATTAAGTTGCCTGAATCTCAGAATGCTGAAATAATTCCAAGAAAATGTATTTATAATACAAGTGCACGTTGCTTAAAACATTTAGGCTGGTTTGAGATGGAAATTAAGAATAGAACATCTCGTGTCTGCTTCCAGCTCAGCTGAGGGCCAGGAAGGAGGTGCACCAGCCGCAAGTGACAGGCGAAGCCCAACAACGTTGTAACAGCCCTTGGGCTGAGTGGAGGTACTTCCTCCACTGAAGTCTTGAACCCCTCAAACTCATCCATGAGGACTGGAATCAACTTCTTCCAAACTTCCATTAATGTGAGAAACAGGCTGAGGGAGATTTGGGCTGTGCCTGGGTTCCACAAGCAGCAAGTGACTGAGGCATCACTTCATCCACTTCTTCTGACTTTAAACCCTTCTGCTCTCTCAAGTGTCAGGTGCCTGCCACAGTTTCTCAATCAGGGATCGAACTCGTGCCCCCTGCAGTGAAAGCACGGAGTCTTAACCACTGGGCCAGGGAATTCCCCAGAATCTGCTTTTGACCAAGACTCCTCCCACCAACCAGGTGGGTGGCTGACAGTTTTTGTGCTTGAGCCAGGTGTCAGGCCTGAGCCTCTGAAGTGGGAGAGCCCAGTTCACGACATTGGACCACCAGAGACCTCCCGGCCCCATGTAATATCAAATGGTGAAAGCTCTCCCAGAGATCTCCATCTCAACGCTAAGACCCATCTCCACTCAACGACCGGCAAGCTACAGTGCTGGACACCCTATGCCAAACAACTAGCAAGACAGGAACAAAACCCCACTCATTAGCAGAGCGGCTGCCTAAACTCATAATAAGTTCACAGACACCCCAAAACACACCACCGGGTGTGGTCCTGCCCACCAGAAAGACAAGATCCAACCTCATCCACCAGAACACAGGCACCAGTACCCTCTACCAGGAAGCCTACACAACCCACTGAACCAACCTTACTCACTGAGGGCAGACACCAAAAACAACAGGAACTACGAAACTGCAGCCTGTGAAAAGGAGACCCCAAACACAGTAAGTAAAGCAAAATGAGAAGACAGAGAAATACACAGCAGATGAAAGAGCAAGGTAAAAACCCACCAGACCAAACAAATGAAGAAGAAATAGGCAGTCTACCTGAAAAAGAATTCAGAGCAATGATAGTAAAGACATCCAAAATCTTGGAAACAGAATGGAGAAAATATAAGAAATGTTTAACAAGGACACAGAAGAACTAAAGAGGAAACAAACAGTGATGAACAACACAATAAAGGAAATTAAAAATTCTCTAGAAGGAATCAATAGCAGAATAACTGAGGCAGAAGAACGGATAAGTGACCTGGAAGATAAAATACTGGAAATAACTAGCACAGAGCAGAATAAAGAAAAAAGAATGAAAAGAATTTAGGACAGTCTCACAGACCTCCGGGACAACATTAAAGGCACCAACATTCGAATTATAGTGGTTCCAGAAGAAAAAGAGAAAAAGAAAGGGACTGAAAAAATATTTGAAGAGATTATAGTTGAAAACTTCTCTAATATGGGAAAAGAAATAGTCAATCAAGTCCAGGAAGCACAGAGAGTCCCATAGAGGATAAATCCAAGGAGAAACACACCAAGACACATATTAATCAAACTATCAAAAATTAAATACAAGGAAAACATATTAACAGCAGCAAGGGAAAAACAACAAATAACATACAAGGGAATCTCCATAAGTTTAACAGCTGATCTTTCAGCAGAAACTCTGCAAGCCAGAAGGGAGTGAAAGGACATATTTAAAGTGATGAAAGAGAAAAACCTACAACTAAGATTACTCTACCCAGCAAGGATCTCATTCAGATTCGACAGAGAAATTAAAACATTTACAGACAAGCAAAAGCTAAGAGAATTCAGCACCACCAAACCAGCTCTACAACAAATGATTAAGTAACCTCTCTAGGCAGGAAGCACAAGAGGAGGAAAAGACCTACAATAACAAACCCAAAACAATTAAGAAAATGGTAATAGGAACACACATATCTATAACTACCTTAAATGTAAATGAATTAAATGCTCCAACCAAAACACAGACTGGCTGAATGTATACAAAAACAAGACTTGTATATATGCTGTCTACAAGAAACCCACTTCAGATCTAGGGACACGTACAGACTGAAAGTGAGGGGATGGAAAAAGATATTCCATGCAAATGGAAATCAAAAGAAAGCTGGAGTAGCAATTCTCATATCAGACAAAAGAGACTTTAAAATAAAGACTATTACAATAGACAAAGAAGGACACTACATAATGATCAAAGGATCAATCCCAGAAGAAGATATAACAACTGTAAATATTTATGCACCCAACATAGGAGCACCTCAATACATAAAGCAAATACTAACAGCCATAAAAGGGGAAATGGACAGTAACACAATCATAGTAAAGGACTTTAACACCCCACTGTCACCAATGGACAGATCATCCAAAATGAAAATAAATAAGAAAACACAAGCTTTAAATGACACATTAAACAAGATGGACTTAATTGATATTTATAGGACATTCCATCCAAAAACAACAGAATACACATTCTTCTCAAGTGCTCATGGAACATTCTCCAGGAAAGATCATATCTTGGGTCACAAATCAAGCCTTGGTAAATTTAAGAAAACTGAAATCATATCAAGTATCTTTTCTGACTGCAATGCTATCAGACTAGATATCAATTACAGGAAAAAATCTGTGAAAAATAAAAACACATGGAGGCTAAACAATACAATACTAAATAACCAAGAGATCACTGAAGAAATCTAAGAGGAAATCAAAAAATACCTAAAAACAAATGACAATGAAAACATGACAACCCAAAACCTATGGGATGCAGCAAAAGCAGTTCTAAGAGGGAAGTTTATAGCAATATAATCCTACCTCAAGAAACAAGAAACATCTCAAATAAACAACCTAACTTTATACCTAAAGCAATTAGAGAAAGAAGAACAACACCCCCCCCAAAGTTAGCAGAAGGAAAGAAATCATAAAGATCAGATCAGAAATAAATGAAAAAGAAATGAAGGAAACAATAGCTAAGATCAATAAAACTAAAAGCTGGTTCTTTGAGAAGATAAACAAAATTGATAAACCACTAGCCAGAATCATCAAGAAAAAAAGGGAGAAGACTCAAATCAATAGAATTAGAAATGAAAAAGGAGAAATAACAACTGACACTGCAGAAATACAAAGGATCATGAGAGATTACTACAAGCAACTAAGAGCCAATGAAATGGACAATCTGGAAGAAATGGACAAATTCTTAGAAAAGCACAACCTCCAGAGACTGAACCAGGAAGAAATAGAAAATATAAACAGACCAATCACAAGCGCTGAAGTTGAAACTGTGATTAAAAATCTTCCAACAAACAAAAGCCCAGGACCAGATGGCTTCACAGGTGAATTCTATCAAACGTTTAGAGAAGAGCTAACACCTATCCTTCTCAAACTCTGCCAAAATATAGCAGAGGGAGGAACACTCCCAAACTTATTCTATGAGGCCATCATCACCCTGATACCAAAACCAGACAAAGATGTCACAAAAAAACTACAGACCAATATCACTGATGAACATAGATGCAAAAATCCTCAACAAAACATTAACAAAAAAAAATCCAACAGCACATTAAAAGGATCATACACCATGATCAAGTGGGGTTAATCCCAGGAATGCAAGGATTCTTCAATATATGCAAACCAATCAATGTGATAAACCATATTAACAAATTGAAGAAGAAAAACCATATGATCAACTCAATACATGCAGAAAAAGCTTTTGACAAATTTATGATAAAAACTCTCCAGAAGGTAGGCATAAAGGGAACTTACCTCAACATAATAAAGGCCATATATGACAAACCCACAGCCAACATCGTTCTCAATGGTGAAAAACTGACCATTCCCACTAAGATCAGGAACAAGAAAAGGTTGTCCACTCTCACCACTATTATTCAACATAGTTTTGGAAGTTTTAGCCAGAGCAATCAGAGAAGAAAAAGAAATAAAAGGAATACAAATTGGAAAAGAAGAAGTAAAGCTGTCACTGTTTGCAGATGATATGATAGTATACATAGAGAATCCTAAAGATGCCACTGGAAAACTACTAGAACTAATCAATGGATTTGGTAAAGTAGCAGGATACAAAATTAATGCACAGAAATCTCTTGCATTCCTATACACTAATGATGAAAAATCTGAAAGAGAAATTAAGGAAACACTCCCATTTACCACTGCAACAAAAAGAATAAAATACCTAGGAATAAACCTACCTAAGAAGACAAAAGACCTGTATGCAGAAAACTATAAGACACTGCTGAAAGAAATTAAAGATGATATCAACAGATGGAGAGATATACCATGTTCTTGGATTGGAAGAATCAACATTGTGAAAATGACTATACTACCCAAAGCAATCTACAGATTCAATGCAATCCCTATCAAACTACCAATGGCATTTTTCACAGAACTAGAACAAAAAATTTCACAATTTGTATGGAAACACAAAAGACCCTGAATAGCCAAAGCAATCTTGAGAAAGAAAAACAGAGCTGGAGGGATCCGTTTCACTGACGTCACACTATACTACAAAGCTACAGTAATCAAGACAGTATGGTACTGGCAAAGAAACAGAAATACAGATCATTGGAATAGGATAGAAAGCCCAGAGATAAACAAAGGAGGCAAGAATATACAATGAAGAAAAGACAGCCTCTTCAATAAGTGATGCTGGGAAAACTGGACAGCTACATGTAAAAGAATGAAATTAGAACACTCGTTAACACCATACACAAAAATAAACTCAAAATGTAAGGCCAGACACTATAAAACTCTTAGAGGAAAACAAAGGCAGAACACTCTATGACATAAATCACAGCAACATCCTTTTTGACCTACCTCTTAGAGTAGTGGAAATAAAAACAAAAATAAACAAATGGGACCTAATGAAGCTTAAAAGCTTTTGCATGGCAAAGGAAAAAATAAACAAGACGAAAAGACAACCCTCAGAATGGGAGAAAATTTTTGCAAACGAAGCAACTGACAAAGGATTAATCTCCAAAATATACAGGCAGCTCATGCAGCTCAATATCAAAAAAAACAAACAACCCAATCCAAAAATGGGCAGAAGACCTAATAGATGTTTCTCCAAAGAAGATATACAGATTGCCAACAAACAAATGAAAGGATGCTCAACGTCAGTAATCATTAGAGAAATGCAAATCAAAACTACAATGAGGTATCACGTCACATTGGTCAGAATGGCCATCATCAAAAAATCTACGAACAATAAATGCTGGAGAGCGTGTGGAGAAAAGGGAACCCTCTTGCACTGTTGATGGGAATGTAAATTGATACAACCACTATGGAGAACAGTTTGGAGGTTCCTTAAAAAACTAAAAATAAAACTACCATATGACCCAGCAATGCCACTACTGGGCATATACCCTGAGAAAACCGTAATTCAAAAAGAGTCATGTACCAAAATGTTCATTGCAGCTCTATTTACAATAGCCAGGCCATGGAAGCAACCTAAGTGTCCATTGACAGATGAATGGATAAAGAAGATGTGGCACATATATACAACGGAATATTACTCAGCCATAAAAAGAAATGAAATTGAGTTATTTGTAGTGAGGTGGATGGACCTAGGGACTGTCATACAGAGTGAAGTAGTCATACAGAGTGAAGTAAGTCAGAAAGAGAAAAACAAATACCATATGCTAACACACATATATGGAATCTAAAAAAAATGTGGTTCTAATCAACCTAGGGGCAGCACAGGAATAAAGACGCAGACGTAGAGAATGGACTTGAGGACATGGGGAGGGGGAAGGGTAAGCTGGGCCAAAGTGAGAGAGTGGCGTGGACATATATACACTACCAAATGTAAAACAGATAGCTAGTGGGAAGCAGCCACATAGCACAGGGAGATCAGCTCGGTGCTTTTTGACCACCTAGAGGGGTGGGATAGGGAAGGTGGGAGGGAGACACAAGAGGGAGGAGATATGGGGATATACGTTTATGTATAGGTGATTCACTTTGTTATACAGCAGAAACTAACACACCATTGTAAAGCAATTTTACTCCAAGAAAGATGTTAAAAAAAAAAAAGGTGGGGTGTAATTCCCTTCTTACAGAAAAAAGAATAGAACATCTATACTCAGATAACCTGTGTATGTATAGGTATTTAACATTTTACTAGCAATGAATTTTAAATTTCACATACTCAATTTCCGACCACTCTCCTTAAACAGGCAGTATAGAAAACTGTAATATAAGAGTATCTCATCCAGAAACTCAAGAACCAGAAACAAACAGGCTAGTGGCTTGGTATCCTAATCTCCACACCACTGCTTTTCCCAGTGAATGAGGAAACAGCAGAAAACAAGGAAAAGCTAGTAAACAAATTGAAGCACTGGGCGAAAGAGCACAAGGTGAATCAGACCTGGGTTTCGACAAGCCCCAGTTCTGCTACTTCTTAGGTTTAAAGTATGACATCGCCACTATTCAACTGTTTCTGAGCTATAAAAATGGCAAGTTTACATGGTTGGACCCAATGGTTGTGTGATTTGGTCAGCTTATCTAAACCCTCTAAGCTTCCATTTCTGTATCTGTAAAATGGTGTAATGAGTTGTATCGTGTTTCCTCAAATTCACATGTTGAAGTTCTAGCCCTCATTGCCTCAGAATATGATACTATTTGGAGACAGGGTCTGTAAAGAGGTAATCAAGTTGAAGTGAGGTCTTTACGGTGGGCCCTAATCAAGTATGACTGGTATCCTTATAAAAAGGTTAAATTTGGACACAGAGACAGACACATAGAGAGGGAAGACGACCTCCGACAAGCTAAGGAGAGAGGCCTGGAACAGATCCTTCCCTCATAACTCTCAGAAGGAACCAACCCTGCCAACAACTTGATTTCAGACCTCTAGCCTCCCAAACTGCGAGACAATACTTTCTGTTGTTTACACCACCCAGTCTGCGGTATTTTATTTTTACTGCAGTCCTAGGAAACTAATACAAATCAAGATGACAGTTGGACCTACACCTCATAGGGTGGGTATGAGAATTAAATGAAGACATGCAGGTAAAACACTCAGCGCAGTACCAAGTACACTGTAATAAGCACCCCAATAAACAAAAAGCTTCCACCTTTATTACTGTAGGTTGATACTTCACTTCCTATCAGAATTACAATGGAATTCTCACCACAAACAACATTTCTTCTCACTCAGTGCAGCATCTCCAGGCCTCTGATGCACAGTCCGGCTCCCCGCATTTCTTTTCCCCTCTTTGCATACCTGGCCAACGACTTTCCCTCCTCAGGTTCCTCTCCAATATCACCTCCCCCAGGAGGCCTCCTGTCACATAATCACTGCCTCAGGCCTTCTGCTTACAGTACAGGGTGAGAGCAGCCCTTTTCACACAGCAATGTAATTAATGATCCCAAATTAGATGCCCAGATGGACAAGCCTTTACGTTCCTCTAAATCTCCCTCAGGCAGTGCTGTGTGAGGTGCTCATTAAATGTTTGAGGAAAGAAACCCTTCACCACAGGTAGGGAAACTGGCCACACACCACCTATAAACAAACCATGCTCTACAGCAGCTGTTAAAAGTACTGTCCAGGGACTTTCCTGGTGGCGCAGTGGTTAAGAATCCACCTGCCAATGCAGGGGACACGGGTTCGATCCCTGGTCTGGGAAGATCCTACATGCCATGGAGCAACTAAGCCCGTGCACCACAACTACTGAGCCTGTGCTCTAGAGCCCGTGAGCCACAACTACTGAAGCCCACATGCCTAGAGCCCGTGCTCCGTAGCAAGAGAAGCCACCACAATGAGAAGCCTGTGCACCGCAACAAAGAGTAGCCCCCGCTTGCCGCAACTAGAGAAAGCCCGTCTGCAGCGATGAAGACCCAACACAGCCATAAAATTAATTAAAAAAAAAAAAAAGTACCGTCCAACTTAGTGGTTCTCAAAGCATGGTTGGGAAAGCAGAAGTATGAGCCTGAATGGGAACTTGTTAGAAATTCAAATTCCTGGGCCTCACCCCAGACTGACTGAAGCTGCAATTCTGGGGGGTGAGACCCCGGAATCTGTGGTTTTAACAAGCCCTCCAGGTGATTTTGATGCAGTTAAAGTTAGAGCTACTGTGATGAGTGTCTTCAATTCCATATTAAGAGCTTGGGCTGCTGGTGTGAGCTCCCCAGGTACCCCTACTGATGAGGCGCCCCCAGGGGAGAGGGCACTGCAGAGGGGCTCCCAGGGGCACAGAAGTTTTTAATTTTTACCTTCAACTCACTTTTCTATGCCCATATTATGGGATGAGCTGGTAATAACTCTAAAGTATCTAAATTACCTAACAGTGAGAATCCGTATCTAGGAAGTGAGTCTCTGCCCAGACTCTTAGCATCCTTCCTGAGAGCAAAGAGGCAAAGGTGATTTTGCCACATCAGAAAAGTGAACACCAAAGCCCCTTAAAGTAGCAACAAACAAGTGCCAGGCAAATAGTGCTCTCCAGAGCCTCCAAGACTGTAAAGGAGGACAGCCGCAGGTAGAAGCTGACGATCAGAAACCTCAGGTCAAGAGTGTGCTCTACAGGGACCCTCCTCCGCCCATACCAGACATTGCTTATGGATCACAACATTCTTGCTCAACAAACGTGGACAGCATCTAGGATTCCTTCGCTCCAGGCAGCCACTATCAATCGATCGGAACTGGCCCTTGAGAAAAGCCTGTTACTATCCTAGTTTAGGAGTTAAGTCTTCAAGCTCTGTAAAGTTAGTATAGAAAACAGCTGCTACTATAGGAATCTCACTGAACTTAGGAATCAGAGGCTATGCGATCTTGGGGAAACCATTTAAAATCTTTGAATCTCAGTTTCCTTTTTGCAAGAGGGAGCTGGCAATAGCTCCTCAGGAATGTTCTGAGGATAAACAAGATGGGTGAAAACACCTTGCCCAGTGCCTGGCAAATAAAAGGCTCTTAATAAATGTTTGCTGGATTTGAAACTATAGCCATGTGGGGAAAAAAAGAACCTCACCACACAAGCTCACCTGAGGCTAATTTACCCAGAAACCCAAGCTTCAGTGTTTACACATGAAAGAGCTTTGGAATAAGACGCTGACTTGGGAAAACAAACTGATGTTGAAGGGAATGTGGTCACTAGTGTAGGGAATCAGACCAGGGAGATATTTATCAGAAAGGGCTTGCCTGAGTCAGAAAGATCCTTCCCTCCAAAGACAATGCCGGCTCCAGCCCCTCTGCCATACTCCATGCAGCCCCTGTAAGTCATTTGACTAAAGCAACAGATCCTACCTAGAAATCTACTTTCAGGAAAACCACTTCCGGGGTCTGGGCAAGCATCTGTCTTATGTTTGGAACCTTTACGAGCTCCACAGAGAACATCTCAGTAAACAAAATCCACTCCCAGCCCTGTCAGTTCAGTGGACACTAAGGACCTCCCCACGCAAGTGTCCCCATTTGGACAACTAGACTCCAAGAAAGGCCTCGGTTCGTGCCCAGTGCCTGCTGTATGTTAACTCATTCAGCTTCAGGTTAACACTCCCTTTTTTTTTTGGCTGCTCTGCACGGCTTGGGGATCTTAGTTCCCTGACCAGGGATTGAACCCATGCCCTCAGCAGTGAAAGCGCAGCGTCCTACCCACTGGACCACCAGGGAATTCCCTAACCCTCCCTTTTTACAGATCTGGGGCTCTCAGATATTCAGATGTGCCAAGATCACAGAGTCGGAAGGCAGGAACCCTAGGATTTGAACAGCTGCTATTCACACTCCACTAAACTCCAATGCTGACATGCAGTTGGAATCCACCCCAGCAGGGTCCTCGAGCTTCAACAGACAGGAATTATGAAACAAGCACACGGAAAAAATTCTAACCCCATTCCAGCCATCCATGGTCAGGCCTATAATCAGTGGTAAGTGTAACTAAGAACAAATACATCCCAGCATCTGTCAAAATAAAATTTAATACCTTGTAAATGCCATTTAATTCGTACTTAAAATTGAATCAGTAAATAGGTAATACTCACCTATTTTGCTAAGAGCCTGTACATAATTAATCTTTAGAAGCCAGTGTGACTGATGTCTTTTTTATTTTCAGCAAAGTGCTTACCACTGTTATATAATTCAGCTACCTCAAAGCTAATAGAACAAACGTGACCTACCAAAATGACCTATAACCCTAGACATCAAAATACCTTGCTAGGCATTTATTCTGAACTACGGGGGTTGGACTTACATGCTTTAGCAGGAAGCACCTCAGCTGGCATTCGCCCAAAATTACCTATCCATTCAGGTCATAAATGCAGGTAAGATCTTTCTGTTCTTTGGGAAATAGGCCATTACAATTAAATTTTCCTGGATATTAAACAGTTTCACTATCAGCAACATCAAAAATGGTGGCCTTGACTTCCAGGATGTGACATAATTTACATCACACTTTTGGTGGAGGAAAGCCAGTAACCAGGCTGATGAGAAACAAAAAAAAGCAAGTACCTGGTAAAGCAGGCTGTCAACCGGCACTAGTCTGTGTTTCCTGGAGCACTTGTGCCCGGAGGTGCAGCTGGGGTGCCAATCCCACTCACAGGGAGATGATAATAATGTGGTACTTCGCACCCTGAAAAAGACAGTGTTGTTAAAAATCCGGCACAGTCATGCCCAGCTTGGCAAGATCTTCGAAATGCACTGAAGTTCACATTCTGTACAATTTACCCATTTATAGTATGGCTTTTAATATATTCCCAGACTTGTGCAACCATAACCACAATCTATGTTAGAATATTTTCATTACTTCAAGAAAGAAACCCAGGACCCCTTAGATATCACTGCCTAATCCTCCAATTCCCTCCCTTCCCCCACCCTAGCCCTAGGCAACCACCAATCTAATTTGGGTTTCTATATAGTTACCCCTTCCGGAGATTCCATACAAATGAACTCATACAATATGTGACCTTTTGTGACTGGCTTCTTTCACTTAGCATTAAGGCTTCCAAGTTGCATCTGCATTGTAGCCTGTGTCAGAGCTTCACTCCACTGTATGGATATATCATACTTATCTACTTTACAGATGATGGACATTTGGTTTGTTGTTTCTACTTTTTAGCTATTATGCACAAATGTGTATATGGACCTAGTTTTCATTTCTCTTGGAAATATATCTCTGAGTGAAATTGCTGCCCCTAATGTTTCCAGTCTTCAAAAAGTGGAAAAAAATGAGTAATCACGTGAAGCTGGGCACCATGAATCCACCTGAGGACCAAGCTCTTATAAGAATTTACTTTTCAGGTTAAAAAAAAAAGTACCCAGCAGGTGAGAAAACATCTAGAGAAAACTTTTTTAAAATTGCGGTAAAATACACTTAATATAAAATTTACCATTTTAAAATATACAATAGAGAAAACATTTTCAACTAAAAGATAATTACAATACTGGCTAGTCTCTATATATTTATGTGTGGGTTGCCACGAATCAGAAAAGATGGCAAATACGTTTTTCTTTTTACCCCTCATCCCAGGGAAATCCAAGAAAACCCCTTCTGGACATTTTTCTGAATCCTGCATGTGCCTTTCACATAACGCAAGGAGGCAAGTTCATTTCTGGGCTGGGCCTGGGCCCCGGCAGCCTCACGTGGGGCATCGCAGAGAGCCCTAACAGTGGGAGGAGGAATGTGGCTTCTCACCAGTTCTGGACATACTCTTCTGTTTGCTAGACAAAGTGATATTGTGGCATCTGTGCAAAACACTCCCTACACAATGCAACAGAAATAAGAGATAGTGTCCATTCTATTTGTACAGGCAGGGGACACATTTCCCTTCTCCAAGGATCAGCAGGAAATGTGAGCCCAGGCTAAAGCAGAGCCATCTGGATATCCTACAAAGCAAGCAACAGGATTACAGCCCAGCCCATATATGGTTTCTATTATTACTTCCCACGATAAATACATGCCCAGCAGATCAAGATGGGCTTGGTTATGCTTTTGGCCTTAATATGAAATTTTCCTACAGGTGTCAGTTCCAAAGAGAGTTTGCTGCTTTTATTGAAATGGCTTGCTTTTGAATTAAATCAGTTTTCTGAATTTTGAGAACATCCTGATTTTAACTTTCTTTTATGATATTGCCTGATGTTTTTGACATGTACAGGAACCACCAATAACAATTAGCCATTTCTGAAATACACTAATATTGACTAGGGCTACCTTGTCAGTAATAAGCTTGGAAGAAAAACCTAAATAATACTCTTGGTGTTCAATATGCAAATATTTTGTCAGGTAACATGAGTTAGTGCTGGAAAACTTCACAAAATTTTAAAAGGGAAATCTAGGGCTTCCCTGGTGGCGCAGTGGTTGAGAGTCCGCCTGCCGATGCAGGGGACACGGGTTCGTGCCCCGGTCTGGGAGGATCCCACATGCCGCGGAGCAGTTGGGCCCGTGAGCCATGGCCGCTGGGCCTGCACGTCCAGAGCCTGCGCGTCTGGAGCCTGTGCTCTGCAACGGGAGAGGCCACAACACTGAGAGGCCCGCGTACCACAAAAAAAAAATAAAAAAATAAAAGGGAAATCCATAAGTGGCTCAGTAGTTTTGTAAATGGATGTCAATTCTTTTAAAAAAAATTTTTTTTTCATTTGTGTCTATGCTAAAACCAAGCACTGGCAAAATATTTGCTGTGCACCTG
This sequence comes from Orcinus orca, assembly GCF_937001465.1. NCBI lineage: Eukaryota > Metazoa > Chordata > Mammalia > Artiodactyla > Delphinidae > Orcinus > Orcinus orca. Next base: position 70,724,827 of record NC_064564.1, on the reverse strand, counting down.
TCATTTGCCGGGCATTAGGGTCAATAGACACATGTGTAAGACATCCAATCTGTGCTTCAATAAACTTGCAACGTACAGTCAATTGGTTGGTTCAGCCAGTTTTGGCCTATCATGTGATTACATTTTGCAGAGTAGAAGCCCCAGCACAGGCCTGTTTGCAGACAGCAAGACAAAAGTACTAAAGAGAGGAGGGGGTTGGTGGTGAAAGAATTCCTCGAGGTTTGAAAACTCAATCATGACCTGACTTCCAATTATGTTTTGAAACACAAAAGGAGCTGCTCTTAAATACTATGCAGTATTATATGTAAGTTGAAGCAACTGGAATATTTCTTGAAAAGAATGAAAGGGATAGAACTCTTGGAAGAAATACTGGCCCCACTATTCAGTCAACCAGCTCAACAGAAATCTCCAGTATGAATGCTGGTGGGCAGATTTCCCTCTGTAGCAGCACAGCCAACCACCTAGCTTCTTACCACTGAGATGTCTAACAGCAGCAGGGAGGGAAGGTATTGGGACAAAAAGTTTTCAGGAAGATCAGAGAACTCTGAGGTCAAGAGAGAACAAGTAGGATATCATGGAAAGTGCCTCTCTAGATGCTTGTTCCTCCAAGTGTGGTTCAAGACTGAAGCATCAGCATCTGGACCATCCACTGGGTGGGCATCACCTGAACTGACAGTATCACCTGGAAGCATATTAAAATGCAGACTCTCAGACCCCAACACATCTGCAGAATTAGAATCTGCATTTAACAGAGTGATTCATATGCACATTAAAGGGTGAGAAATAAGATATCAAGGTGCCTCTGAAGGATTTAGAACTCATTAAGTAAATTAATCAGTAGGAGATAATCCGTCCTAGGATACCAGGAAAGGAGAGTTTACTACAAGGTCAGCAAGGGATATTTATATGTCCACAGGAAGGCTGTGTGAGGTGATAAGAGAGTCAGCAAACAAAACATGAGAGTCAGCAAAATACTGTTTTGTCCATGTATATATTCAAGGAACTCAAAGTTTTACAGATATAGGGAAGATCTTGACCTGTGATGCAGTGCTATTTCATCAGGTTTAAAGGAATGTTCTCTTAAGAAAAAAAAAAAAAAGGAACACTCAACTTCCCTTATTAAGGATCACTTTGGAATGAATAATTTGACTTCTGTTTGGCTAGACTTGGGAATTGAGGAGAACCAGAGGTGGTTCTACCTAGGGTACTTACTCATCCTGAGGGCTGGAAAAGGTTATCTCCAAAAAGAAATAAAGAATGTGGCAATCAATTTACACATCTGAATCATGTGTGTTTGTTTAGGGTTAATCCCTTAATGAATGATCCTGAGCCAGAAACTAAGAACATCCAGCTGCTGTCTGTGAGGGCCAAGCCCTTGATCATGATGACTTCAGATGAGGCTGTTTCACACTTGTAAAATTCGAAGACCAAATTAGAATTAAGGAATGGTAAAGATATAAGCCATGTGTATTGCAGCTTCCCAATTCTCCATATTATATGTCCAGAACAAACATCCCTCATTATTCACAATATTCCATACGTGGCCTGGGGATCCTCCCTGACTTGACCCTCTAAGTCATCCACCCATCAGCAGGCTTTGGCCTGACTTATGAAACTTGTTTGCCACCCCTTACAAAAGGTCCTCCCAGCTCTAAATTTCTGCCATTCTGGGACAAAGGGCCGGGCTAAGTTATGCCCAATCTCTAGCGGCTACTTGAGGAATCACATTTTGGTCATTACAACATGTTTTCCATAGTCATCACTAAACACTGACCCACAATGCCTCTCCTAGGGTCACTCTATACCTCTTGCACCCTCTACACATATACTCACTTCCTTTGACTTTCAAGACAACAGCAAAGTCATCCTTGTCATCATGCCGCCTCGGGATTCCATTCTAAAGCATCTCTGAAACTTCCCAAAGAAATACCTAATTTATTTCCAATAAAAACTACCTTTTAGATTCGAAGAGAATCTACCTAAATCAAGTGTCTCAACAGCAGTAGCATGGACATTTTTTTACTGGATAATTCTTTATTGTGGGGGGCGGGGGCCGTCCTGTCCATTGTAGGATGTTGGGCAGCATCCCTGGCCTCTACCCACTAGATACCAATTCCACATCCAACCCCCAAGGGCTGGAACAACCAGAACTGTGACCAGACATTGCCAAATATCCTTTAGGGGACAATTCCTGCCACTGCACCCCCTCCCTTGAGAACTACTGACCTAAATGATTATAGTAATCCTTTCAGGAAGATGGGACTACGGATGATTTTTTTCTTCCTTATTTTTCTGAATATCTGTTGTTTATATGATAAAATGAGCTAGTGACTTTCTATTTTTTAAAAAGAAATATCATTAGCTAGACAGATGCCTCAAGCTGGTCCTTGAGTGGCAATGTGTGGCTTGTTCAGTTTAAAAATTGAATTTGGTCTTTAAAAATACTGTGTACCGGGGCTTCCCTGGTGGAGCAGTGGTTGGAAGTCTGCCTGCTAATGCAGGGGACATGGGTTCGAGCCCTGGTCTGGAAGGATCCCACATGCCGCGGAGCAACTAGGCCCGTGAGCCACAACTACTGAGCCTGTGCGTCTGGAGCGTGTGCTCCGCAACAAGAGAGGCCGCCACAGTGAGAGGCACGCGCACCTCGATGAAGAGTGGCCCCCGCTTGCCACAACTAGAGAAAGCCCTCGCACGGAAACGAAGCTGCAACACAGCAAAAATAAATAAACTAATTAATAAACTCCTACCCCCAACATCTTCTTAAAAATAAAAAAAATACTGTGTACCATACAGACACCTTCAGTTACACTTCTCAACATATAAAAGACATGGATGAAGGACTTCAGAGAATAAAGTCAGGATTGAGGCCTCTTAACCATTCAGAAACGCTTCTTCAACATGGTAAATCAGTGGGGCTGTAAAAAGAGATGTGAAGCAAAGACTTCTGTTTCAAGAGAAGTGTTTACCTGAAACATAGTCTGCATGTACATTTCAGTCAGAAAAATACTTGCATTGTAGGAAAAAAAATAAGTCACAATTTACTTCATCTTTAAGAACTGCTACGTTTATAGACCGTGTAAAAAATTTCAAAATCATGAAATTAAAATATCTGAATGTAAAAATGGGCTCTAGACACACCCATTACTTCATCTTCTTGACTGCTAGACCAGGAATTTTCTTAGAGTATTATTTCCATGAATTTCATTACTGACTATTTTAATTCAGTCTGGGAAGGCAATATCTGCCAGGAAGAAACAAGTTCTCATTTGCTGAGATGACACAAATTGGGAATCAGCTAAGATGGAACTTGAAATGGAATTTAACTTTAGCCATAAAAAGGTAGTGTGCTTAGAAAATGAATATGATAAATGAGATAAAGTGTATAAATTGCTTTGGGGAGCAATGTTATTTAAAATGCTGATAAGAACTAAACAAATAAATGGGAGGCTAACTACACAAAAAGAAAAGCAAAGAAAGAAACAAGTTCTCAGCGAAGAACTCAACATCTATTACCCTTATGACAGGGATGACACTTTCTTCCATCTAGGCCCCAGAAACACACAAAGCATCTTCTGGTCTCCGCTGCTTACCCGGGGTGCTGCCAAAGGTTCACGTGTCTTCTGCTCTCAGGTAGAAGTTCTCTTTTGTTAAGTGGGGTGATACCAACTGCTGCTTCCAGAATAGCCATATATTTCTTGTACCTCATGTTGTCTCTTTCAGTACAAGGTCAAGTAAATTTTGGGCACTGTTCCGCTGAAGCAGATGAAGTAATCTTTGCAATACCAGAAGCTGCTCTGCTTTTAGATGCTCAGCATACCCCTAGGCAGAGCTATTACACTCCACTGTAGGGGGTAAGGCATGGGGGAGAGGCCATGGCCAAACCACGAATAAATAAAGAAACTTCCCTGCAACGTCAGTATTATATAAGGCTAGAGAATTTTGAATAAAGCACTAATGAAAATGATTTGCAGGATGACGGTGGTTTTAAACACGGCAATCTAACGTACAATCCCCAATTAATCCACACATAAATCCTTGAAGCCACTAATCCTTCAAGTACTAACGGCACAGGATGTGATTTATCTCAAGGTCTAGTAATAAAATAGTAATTGGTCCAAAATGCCTGCATGCCTCTGGGTGAACTAAAATCAGAAGCAGATCTGCTCCTTCTATAAATACCTCTCTCAAGGCTGCTCTTGACACTGAAAAAGGAGTTCCAGTTGTCATTTATGGCAATGCATTTCTAAATGCTATAAACTTTTTGCTTGAGTCAACTGCAAAGCAAAGATTAATTAATAGAGAAACAATTCTGTTTTTTTTTTAAATATCTTTTTAAATACCTCTAAAACCCAACAGAGGTGAGCTCTGCTAGCATGGAAATAATAACTATTTGGAGATATTCAGAATCAAACCCCTCTCCCTTTTTTATAAATGTCTCCTCTCAGCTGTAAGGACTTTTCTTACCCTCTTTTCATGGGGTAAAGGTGGATGGTCCATCATATGGCCCACCTAATGGGTCAGAGTCCACATGACCCAGCCTGGGTAGACCAGCCCTCCCTGGGCTGAAAATAAGACATTCAGAGAGAAATGCCCTCTCTCCACCGGAGTTGGTAACCAGGGCTGATAGGAGGTTAGGGCTGCTAGCAATCATGTTGCCCACCAGGTGGAAAGGGCTCTCCACTAGCTGCTGAGAAACAGTACCAGGGGAAATGTGATGACATCATTTGAGTTTCTCGATCCAGCTATGCCTAAGATAACTGTCATCCTAGGAGATCCTAGGTACACTTTTATTAAGATAATAAATTGATTTTTGTGAAATTTAGTTTTAGTTGAGTTTTTGTCACTCTGAAAGGGTTCTGATTTATATGCCTCCCTGACCACTTCTTCAAGCTATTTTCTCTTCTTCTCTTTTTACTGCAATACGAGTTGTAGTGCTCCTTGTCTAAACAAACTCATATACAGAAGGGAAGTAAAATCAAAGAGAGTCGTCCTGTAATACTTCTGACTAACCTAGATATTCACAGTGAATAAGTGTCGCAAACCCTTCCACATCCCCCCAAATCTTGAACTCTTCTTCCACAGTCTCTCTCTTTCCTTAACAGCAAGTTTCTTTTTTCTTTTTCTTTTTTTTTTTAACTTAAGGGACCTAAATCAGTGGTCTCCAAAGTAGGGTGCATATACCAACAATCTTTGGGGTGTGGGAAGAAAATATTAAACCATCTATTTCTTTTTTGTCTCTTCTCTATTAAAATTTTAGTTTAAGCATTTATGTTATTAAATATTTGTAATGTTTATTTTAGGGACTAATACAGTTAAGTCCCCTACATATGAACGAGTTCCGTTCCAAGAGCGCATTTGTAAGTCCAATTTCTTCATAAGTCCAGCAGAGTTAGCCTAGGTACCCAACTAACATAATCGGCTATATAGTACTGTACTGTAATAGGTTTATAATACTTTTCACACAAGTAATACATAAAAAACAAACAAAAAATAAAGAAAACATTTTTAATCTTACAGTACAGTACCTTGAAAAGTACAGTAGTACAGTACAACAGCTGGCATACAGGGGCTGGCATCAAGTGAACAGGCAAGAAGAGTTACTGACAGGAGGAGGGAGAGGAGGTGGGAGATGGTAGAGCTGAGGGATCGTCAGCGATAGGAGACGGAGGGCGAGCTGCATGTGACAATGTACGCTAGACATGGGAACGAACTTACCTGACTGGGCATGGGAATGAACATTCGCATCTTTGAAAGTTCACAATGTGAAGGTTCATATGTAGGGAACTTACTGTATATTTCAAATTACATAAAAGTATATCTTTTTTTTTTTGGCTGCGCCTCGAGGTATGCAGGATCTTAGTTCCCAAAGTATATAATTTATAAAGTAATATACTCATATATATTATAGAGTATGCTTAAAAATCTGATGGGGTGTGTGTGTGTGAGCAAAAAAAAGTTTCAAGGTCGGTAACTTAACACTTCAACTGCTCTCTAAGCCTCAATTTCCCTCTTTATTGGAGGCCTGAACAGATGAACACCAAGTTATCTTCCAAAACCAGCAACAGACTAAAAGCCCCCGCTTCACTTGGCCCGATTATATAATTACAGTTGGCCCTCCACATTTGAGGATTACTATCCACAGATAAAACCAACGTTGGGGGGGAGGATTCCAGAAAGTTTCAAAAAGCAAAACTTGAGTTCGCCTAGCTCTGGCAACTGTTTATTTACATAGTACTCACAACTAGTTACATAGCAACTACATTGTATTTGCAGCTATTTATGTAGCATTTACACTATATTAGATATTATAAGTAATTTAGAGATGATTTAAAGTATACAGGAGAATGTGTGTAGGTTGTAAGCAAATACTATGCCATTTTATATAAGGGACTTGAGCATCTCTGGGCTTTGGTATCCTTGGGGGTCCGGGAATGAATCTCCCATGGATACTGTAATATAATCTGACCACAAGTAAGTGGTGAAAACAAGGGACAAACCATTTGATCTTGGAATATTCCATTTCCATAGCATGCGTGATACTACTCCCACTGGTTGTTCTACAAACAATTAGTACCAGTTAGTCACAGGAATTCTTTTATAGGCTGAACTTGGTTGGCTACAGCTGCCACTGCCAGAAAAAGCTCCAATACAGCCCTCATTTAATCATACAGGACGATGTAATTATACTTATACAACAGTCTTTGTTCTAACAAATTGTATTTCTAATGATGTGTGATAAAAATGACTACACAACCCTCTCAAACAAGAAATGACACAACCCACTCACACAAGAAATGAAGTCTGAGTTACCAACAACAAAAATCAAGCTCAACTTGTTATCCGTTGGAAGCTGTTTTACTACAGTGAAAGTGACAATACTTTATAAAAGGCATATATTAGAGTTTCATTTTCTGTAGGAATTTCTGATGCATTTAACGTAATAACTCTTACAAAGTGATTCTTATCTATGATGATGTCACACAAGATTAAAATTGGGTCTTTCACTAGGAAAAAAATTCTGCTTTAGCAAGTAATTAGAAAGAATTTGCTTTTCTTCCACAAATAAGATTGTTCAGTTTTCTAATTTATTTATTCATTTTTAAAAACTGTCATCTTTGTATGAACTCCCTCATAATAGTACATGAGGACAATAATACAGAAAAAAATTAATCTAACCAAAACACTCCATCCAGATATGTAATTATAAGGCTATTTTCTTTGTAATTCTATAACATCTTTGGAAATATTCATTTACTTGGTTAATTCCAATTTCTAGAGTTCTAGAAATTCTTTATAACTACAACTATCTGATTTAAAAATCACTTATTTATTTTTTAAAAATTGTTAAATATACATGATCCAAAAAACTTTTAAGTCAGGATGCTCAAGTTCTCTTTCTGAATAATCAAAATTGAATATAAAAATTCACAGATAAGACTGACCTTCTCTTTGAACTGATTATTTCTACTTATTTCTGTGGGAGGAAAACAGTGGACATCCTTCTTCACGGGGTATTCTAACTGTTCCTGTGTTTAGAAGTATAAAAATGGAAATGAACTAATGTCCCAAACAGGCTGTTATACAGGGTGTGGTCTGCTTTTCAGAGAGCTGAAAAAAGCCTTAACTAAAAGTACAAGAGTCGGGGAAACAGTCCCTTTTTTTTTTTTTTTAACTCCACTGCACATAAGATAAATTATATGACTTTAGGCATAATTTCATCCCCACACCCCGATTCCAGTAGCTTCATATAGAATACATCTTTACATGTTTGCTACTCAGATGAGCCACTAGAACACTGTAAGAAAAACAGACTACGTGGTGTAAGAGAATTACAAAGAGTTCAAGATTAGTTGCGGATCTCCTAGATTTAACACCCCCCCCCATTTCTCCCCCCCACCCCCGCCAACCCCCGGTCATCTCATACTAGTTTTCTCTCTTCATCGCCAGTCTCAAAATGCACTCACTACTGGGTTTATACTATTACCTTCAACTGGATGTCACCAAATCTGTCCTTTCAACCCTGTCCTCCCATCCAACCCAATATCTACCTGAAGGAACCCACTGCCCAGCCCCCAGCAGCAGTTGCTTCTTGCCTTTTCCTGGCTCTCCTGGCATGAGACCTTGAAGCCATCCTCACCCATCCCTGGGGTGCCCAGTCATACCAAACCCCTGACACAGGGAAAGAGAGCTGAGTTTAAATGGGAAGACTTGATTTGAATCCCACCTCTGCTGTTTAACACCATGTGACCTTGAACAAGTTACTTGACCCTTCTGAACCTATTTCTTTATCTGTAAAGCTGCAAGAAGACCACACTGCAGAGGTGGCTTTAAATAATAAATGAGATGATGTATTTGTAGTCAGTGGATATCATCTCCCTCCCTTCCTTCCATCTCTCCCGTCTGTCCTTCTTTTTCCATTCCCAATACCTCTGTAAGAAACCTTCCTTACTCCTCATTTCTTTGCAGGCAAGCACAAGGAGTACTTACAAACTTCTGACCCTCCCCTGCAGCTACAGAAAAGCCCAAGGATGAGTGATTTTGTGGGGAAAATAGGGAGACTGACTGAAGGGTACAGGAACCTAGGGGCTGAAGTGAATGATGGAAACCATCAAAAAGAGAAAGTAGGGTCTCTGGGCCTGCTACAGGGAGCAGAGGAAAGGGGCCCAGCTCAGGTGGTACTCACCAACTGGGGAAGTTCTCCCTTACCATATTTCACAAATTTTTAATCTCTGCTACTGAATAATTAAAAGCCAAAATTAAAATCACTTGACTGTACCTCCCAAATAACTTGAATACATAGTAATTCTATAAGTACCCTCATTCCTAAGAAATAAAAAACTTTCAACTCCTTATGTGAGGGAAATTCACTCCTTATTACTGTTGGTAGAAACTGTGTTCATGTTACATTTCTACTCTGAACGTAGAGCTGTAGGATTCTGGCAGGTCTCTTGCCTGGGAGCAGATGAGCAGTGGCATTGCACAGAATTTACAACACTGACAGGAGCTGGTTTAAGTCACAAAGGGCTTGGCCATTCATTGGGTTAGGGGATATCAGTCACCTCTGCTCTGCAACTTTCGGAAAGGGACAGAGTCTCTGGAACTTGGTAGGGACTACACAAGGTGTGAAGTGTTGAGATCCAGCAGTCTGTGGCCAGTGGCTAGAGAGAAGTAGTTCACGTAATCCCACATCCCACCTGCTGACACCCACCCCCAACCTCCTTAGCATGAACTGTGGCACGACACTGCCCAGGACTGAAGTCCAGCTCTACCACTAACTAGCTGTGTGACCTTGGACAAGTCACTTAATGTTTCTTTGCCTCAATTTCATCATCTGTAAAGTGGGGCTAATAATAACACTGACCTCATAGGGCTGTTTTAAAAACTAAATCAGGCGCACATACCTCAGGTTGCAAAATAAATGAGTCATGGGTATGAAATGTACAGTATGGGGAATATAGTTAATAACTGTGTAATATCTTTGTATGGTGACATATCATAATTAGACATATTGTGGTGTTCAGTTTGAAATGTACAGAAATACCAAATCACTATGTTGTATACCAGGAGCTAGCATAGCACTGTAGGTCAGTTATACTTCAAAAACAAACAAACAAACAAACTCATAGGAAAAGAAATCAGATATGTGGTTACCAGAGGTGGGGGTAGAGGGAGGGGGAAATGGATGAAGGTGGTCAAAAGGTCAAACTTCCAGTTATAAGATAAATAAGTACTAGGGATGTAATGTACAACATGATAAATATAATTAACACTGCTGTATGTTACATATGAAAGTCATTAAGAGGGTATATTCTAAAAGCACTCATCACAAAAGATTTTTTTTCTATTTCTTTAATTTTGTATCTATATGAAATGACAGATGTTCATTAAACTTGTAATAATCATTTCATGATGTATGTAAGTCAAATCATTATGCTGTATACATTAAACTTATACAGTGCTGTATGTCAATTATACCTCAATAAAACTGGAGGGGAAAAAAAAGAAATAAACAGGGAAAATTTTGAAAAAAACTAAATCAGTTTTTACTTGTAAAGCACTTGGCACATGTAATGTCCAGCATAAAATATATGTCATGTGTGTGTGTTATTTTCTTTTACTTGCTAGTTACGTCTTCATTTTTTCCAGAAAGCTCTTCTTGGTTGAACCACCTAGACCTGGCTAGGTTACTTCTGCTCTCTCTCAAATACTTTCTGTTTAATCTCTCAACAGTGGAACCACAGGGCTTCCCTGGTGGTGCAGTGGTTATGAATCCGCCTGCCAATGCAGGAGACGCGGGTTCGAGCCCTGGTCCGGGAAGATCCCACATGCCGCCGCAGAGCAACTAAGCCCGTGCACCACAACTACTGAGGCTGAGCTCTAGAGCCTGCAAGCCACAACTACTGAAGCCCGCACGCCTAGAGCCCATGCTCTCCAGCCACCACAGTGAGAAGCCCACGTACCGCAATGAAGAGTAACCCCCGCTCGCTGCAACTAGAGAAAGCCCGTGCGCAGCAACGAAGACCCAACACAGCCAAAAATAAATAAATTAATTAATTTTAAAAAAAGAAAAAAACAGTAGAACCACAATGAATTTAAATTATATATTTAGGCATGTGCAGAGGATAGCGTGGGTCCTCTGGGCCATGGAAGGAGAAGATTAATTAAAGGTTAAGAAGGAGTCTGGGGCAGTGTTGGTGGGTTTGGCTTCCACCCCAATCCACCTCAGCAGTGGTCTGCCTGGGTGTCAGACACAGGTTTGGTTCCAGGCAGAGCCTGTTTAGTGATCACAGTGTTGTGGCCGAGCTGGCCACAGAGCCTCAGCACGGGGCCCCCCTGGAGGAGCCTCATTCTGCCCCAAAGCTGTACTTTTGGCAAACCCAGGAGACACTTCAGAGTTCAAGGCAGAAGAACCTGATGATGTGAACCCCTGTCTCGCTCTCCTGGGACATCAGTGGGAGATGGTGGAGTGTGCATGACAGCTGCTGTGTTAACATCTCTCTTGGTTCCAGGCAGAATTTCTTATTCTGACTGTATTAGTTTGCGAGGGCTGACGTAACAAAGTACCACAGACTGGTGCCATAAATAACAGAAATCTATTATCTCACAGTTCTGGAGGCTGGAAGTCCAAGATCAAAGTTCTGAGGCCCATGAGGCAGGGCTCTCTACTTGGCTTATAGATGGCCACCTTCTCCCTATGTCTTTACATCATCTTCATTCTGTACGTGTCTGTGTCCAAATTTCCTCTTCTTATAAGGACACAAGTGATACTAGATTAGGGCCCACCCTAATGAACTCAGTTTTACTTGATTACTTCTGTTAAGACCTTATCTCCAAATAAGGTCACATTCTGAAGTACTGGGGTTAGGATTTCAACATGTGAATTTGGGTGGTGGGGGGATACAATTCAATCCATAATGCTACCTAAACATGGAAAAAAAAAAAAAAAAGGAAAGTCCTCATCAACTGAGATGAAAAAGATAAAAGCCCAGAAGAAGCTAGTTGCCTGGACATGTCCAGCCTGTGATTTGGTCCAGCCTATGTGCTTTATAGCAAATCAACTGGGAAAAGAAAATGTATCACGTTCAAGATGAGCCAATGTCTGATACTGTGAGAAGGATCTGTTCTCTGGAAGCTGAATCCAATAAAATAAAAGAGGAAGAAGTTAAATCCCATATAAAACTATTATGAGCAACTGAGAAAGACTTGGGATCTCCAGACGGCACTCTAGGGCTTGTGTGGGGTGTTAGATCAAGTGTCTGGTGGGACTGACGACTGAAGATCAGCTTCCCCTCACAGACACAGAAAACAAACTTACGGTTACCAAAGGGGAAGTGGGAGTGGGGGGAGGAGAGGGATAAATTAGGAGTTTGGGATTAACATATTTACACTACTATAAAGTATATAAAATAGATAAAAAAACAAGGACCTACTGTATAGCACGGGGAACTATACTCAGTATCTTATAATAATCTATAATGGAAAAGAATCTTTAAAAGTATATATACATACATACATGTATATATAAATAACACAGCATTGTAAATCAACTATATCTCAATAAATTTTTTTAAAAAAATCACCTTCTCTTGGAGAAGAGAACGGGGTAATAAATTGGAATCAGGGGATGGCAATAATGTTGATGACCGGGCATGAAGATCCAGGACGAAACTGACTAATGTTCCAAAACCAAGCATGCATCTCACCACCCAAGATGGAGAGAAAAAATCAATTTACACCAATGTTGCAGAAGAAGAGAACAGAAAAGCAGACTTAACAGGTCATCTTAGTGACATCAGATTGAACAAGCCTCGAGTGAAAGTGCAGCCCCAAACCTTCAGGAGAGAGGAAATGAGATGATATGACTCCTTCACAAGAAAGAAATGCAGCCTGTTGGGATATTGCCTGTTGAGGCAGAGCCAGAGGAGGAAAGGTCTGAAGCAAACAACAGGCTGAGCTGTGACAGTGAGTAGCTGGAGACCTGGAAGAAAAGCTACAGTGACCCCGTGTTCTTCTCAAGCCAAATTCTACTCCTTCAAAAGGAGTTTATGATCATTGGAGGAGTGTGGGAGGCTAGACAAAACCCCCTCCTCTCAAGACAGAAGGGTGCAGACTTGAGACAAAAAAATAACCGTAAGAGCAATGAAACTTGAACCACAGCAATTCAGGGAGAAGGCAATATTATTGACTCCCTTTTACAAAGAGAAAACTAAGGCTTAGAGTTGAGAAACCTGCCCTAGATCACACGGCTCCTATGTGGCAGAGCCGATATTCAAGCCCAGGTCTGACCCTTTCCTACTCTGTTCTAGTGCCTTCTTGAGTGGACCTCCACGCAGCTGAGGATTCAGACAGAACATCTGCTTCCTGATCCCTAGAAGAAGTGCTGCTTCCTCTGAGACAGAAGGATATCTCACCCCTACCCTCTAACCCCCTCTTGACTGCATGCTTTCCTCTTCCCTCACCTCCTCTTTCCCAAATCCGCTATTTCCAGTGGATCCGAATGTGGAGTTTGTGGCAAGAAGACATCCTCTTCCTTCTCGTTCTCCAGGAAGCTCTGCCTCTCCACAACCATCACCAAGCTGGCTTCCCACCTAGGGGTCACTGGCCTTCTCCTCCTCATGGGCTGGGCTTTCCCCTGTACACCCCCATCCAGACAATAAAAGTGAGTTAGTTACCTCCTGGGTTTACTGAGCTTCCACATATACATGAGCTTCCCTAATAGTCAAGATGCTGAAACACCACAAGGTTTTTAAAGTCATTTTGTTTTAAATTTTCCTGTAAAATATTTCTAAATTATCTATATTTATTTTTAGTTAAAAAAACTTTTTCATATAAGTGGTTCTACTTTTTCTCAAATTGTATCTTGATAGTGTTATAAATTTTAGGATATGTGTTACCATCATTTAATTATTATCAGTACTTTAGAAACTCTAGTAAAATTAGTCAGTTTTAATTTGATGAGTCAGCCCACTATTCCCTAAACAATATATATATAATTTTGTGAGCACTTCAGCCACCAGATACATCTGAAATAGCAAAACACTTTCCTCTGCCAATGGTGCTACGTACTACAGTTACAAAAGAAAGGTGAAACAAAGTTCCTTGTTGGCCTCAATATATTTCAGTTGTCTTCAAAAATCACAGCTCTGTCTCTCTCAGCATTCTATGATGGCCTAGAAGGTAGATATGACGTCGTACTCAACCTTGTATCTGCAGCATCTCTCCTCTCTCAGGAATCAGCGTATGATAGATACCCAATAATATTAGGGTTTACTTCCTAAGAGGCATCAGCGTATGATAGATACCCAATAATATTAGGGTTTACTTCCTAAGAGGCAATAGGGTGTAATGGTTAAAACCCTGCTCTCTAGAACCAGACTGCCTGGGTTTGAATCCCAGCTTCACATTTAATTAGCTGTGTGACCTGGTCAAGCCTCTATACCTCTCCAGGGCCTCAGTTTCCTCATCTGTATATAGGGGATAAAAATGGCACCTACCTATTAAAGTTAAATTGAATAAGTATATGCAAAACACTTAGGGCCTTAACCATCTGAGGTGCTATCTAAGTGCTAGCCATGATTATTATTTACTCAGCAAATATTTATTGGCCCAGGTTATTATGGACTAAATGTTCGTGTTCTCCCAAAATGCATCAATCGAAGCCCTAACCCCTAGCATGACGGTAATCGGAGGTGGGGTGTTGGGAGGTAAATTAGGTTTAGGTTATGTCATGAAGGTAGGATCCTCATGATGGGATAAGCGCCCTCATAAGAAGATGGAGAGAGATGGCTCTCTCTCCACACGCACGCACTTAAGAAAGGCCATGGGAGCACACAGTGAGAAGGTTGCCTTTTTCAAGCTAGGAAGACAACCCTCACCCAGAACCGGACCATGCTGGCACCCCGATCTCGGACTTCCAGCCGCCAGAAATGTGAGAAACAAATGTCTGTTGTTTAAGCCCCCCAGGCTGCAGTAATTTGTTATGGAAGCCTGAGCAGAATAAGGCTGGAGATCCAGCCCACAGGTTGTTCAGCTCACCGGGAGCCACTTCCTCAATCAACCCTGTGTTCCTCAACCCCAGTTTTCCATGCTCCCAAGTGGACCACTTCAACCTTCCAAGTGTCCACTTAGATCTCCTGCCCTTTGGCAGCTGAGGTGCTGGTATCCTTTGATCCACCTCTCCATCCCCAACGGGAGGACTCTTGGCTCTCCTGGGGCGGCTCCCTGCTGAGCAGTCCTTCCAGCCTCCAACGCCACCCAGGCTCCAGAAGATATCCAGAAGATAACCTCACACTGCCCAGGGCATCAACATTTGGACCGCCCCTTTCTCTCTGTTCCCGCTCCCCTTGCACCTGCTGCTGGGCCAGACTCTGTTTCCCTTGTGTCGCTTCTCTCATTATACCTGTGTACTATCTATCTCCCCCACTAGACTGTAAGCTCTGTTCTGAAGGCAGATACCTATTTGGCTGACATTGCATCCATCTCCTGTTGGGTTTTCTAAGTCCAACCCAATACTCCATTCATTCATTCACTCCTGGGACAACCACTGAACTGCTCCCTATCCAACACTCTCATGGATGTTGTACCTACAAAAAATACGAAACTGTCCCCGCCCTCCAGAGCCATCCAGTCGAATGGAGCAACAAGTAACTGCAACCCAGCACACTGCAGTAGGGAGGCGAGTGACCATGGAACAAGGGTGGGACAAAGGAAAGAGGGGACAATCCTGCCCAAGGGGCTTGGCTTGGGAAACTCTTCACAGAAAATGTACTTGAGTTAGGTCTTAATAATATGAGTAGGCATTCCTGAGGCGGACAAAAGCAGCTGAGGCATCCCAGGCAGAGGAAAAAATATCCCCAAGAGTCAGAAAAGCAAAACAGCGAAGAATGTTCTCAGATCGGTTAGTAGGATGAGCTGGCAGGAAGGAAGCCTGAGGTGCACCTGTGAACTCAGGGCTAGAGATGCCTTCTGACCTTAGGCTGTGCACACAGCAGGTATGGCAGATGCCACCCCCTCCTGCTAACACACCCTTCCCCTTGCCTAGATGTGGTTGAACCATTACATAGTGAACACGTCCTCTGTGCCAGCCACCGAGATAAGGGCTCCCCACAGGCATTACCTTGTTTAATTCTCACAAGGACCTTAAGAGGTGGATGGAAATTCTCCCTGTTTTCAGATGAAGAAACTCAGGCACCAAATGCCCAGGTTAACTTTCCCGGGGCCACACTGGTAAGAAGCAGTGGAGGTGGGATTCCTACCCAGGTTGCTCTGATGACAAAATTCATACTTTCTGACACCCACTAAGCCTGGGTAGGTGGCCTGGGGCCCTTGGTATGTCCCCATCATAATGAAATGGAATTACCTCGTTACTGATTTGTCTCCCTCTAGGATCCCATGACAGCAGTACCCCTAGCAGCTGCCACAGGGCCTGGCAGAGTATGGCATCAATGGGGCATGCTGATAATGAATGAACACATGAATGAACAGGGCTTTGAACTCTTTGCCAATGTGCCCTCTCACCCTTCTCTGTCCCTGAAGTGAAGGAGTCCCTATTACCCTCCTAAAGCCAAGATCTAAGTGCAAAACCCAAGTTCACTTCTACCCTCTGCCGCTTTGGTCAAAGGGAGAAAAACTCCTACAGAACCAGCCTCTGAAGCTGCATGGACGGACCCCTCCTCCAAGTGCAAGGGCTTCTGCCACCGTCCTTGCTTTCCATCCTCGTCCCCATCTGAGCACAAAAGCCTGAACATCCTTTGAGAGGCCTGCTTCCAAGACTGGCCCTAGAACGGTGTCAGGGAACTTGGGTCTGAGGCATCTCCCACCGTTCTCAGGACTGATTAAAGTTGTCCACTGTCCCTAAACTCTGTACACAAATAATGCGGTTTAGGCTAAACATCTGCTTTCCTTCTGGGCATCTGAACTTTTGGTACATGCTCTGCAGAGGATGCCAACAATAATAAGTCCCCAGAAAAAATACCCTGGGTACTGAGTCTTTAATGAACTTCCCTGGCTGGCAACATTTCACACATGTGGTCTATCGGAATTAAGCATGTCCCGCGTAGCTCTACTGGGAGAAGATACTTGGAAGCTTGCGCCCGGTGTTCTCAGATTGTGATCGTGTACTTTTGCCTTCACTGTAATAATCATAGAGGTGGCTATGACTACATGCTAAGCCTGTGAGTCTTCCTAGTGAATCACTGAAACTGGAGGTGACCTTAAGTATCCCGAGATACAATCTCTCCCAGAAGCAGGACTGAGAAATACCTCCTGTGCAGTTCTGACCATTACCAGAGGAATTGCACACCCTGGGCCCACAGGCATGTAAAATTGTGCAACTCGCTGAGTGGGATAGAGGACACAAAGGTGAGTCTAAAGTAGGCGGTGGTTACTCAGCTCCTGAGCTCAGCAGCAAGTCACAGGCAGAGCTGGGCAGGGATAACACCCACTGATGCTAAGCCCTCTCCCTCTGCTGACCGCAGGTGCCCCCAGATGGTAACACAGAACACTGCGGGGCAGGTTTTGGCCTTGTTCCAAAGCCCAAGAGAAGTGCTTTATATCCTCAGGTACAATGAGGATTCCTTTCAGAAAAATATGAAATAAAATTAGGAGATGTTTGTCTCACGTCTGTGAAACTGCAGGGAGGGTGGGACACAGCTCAACTTCACAGGACCCAATAGCAGTGGGCCGCCGCCCTTCCTGGATTTCTTTTCTGTAGCAAACCTTCTGACCTTCACAGCATTGACTGTCAGCACCCACCCTCAGAATAGGCTTATGCCAAGTTATGCTAAGGAGACTAGACACCTGGTAGCACAGATTTTTTAAGCCATTAAGCTGAGCAGGCAAAGGTGTGAAAGGAAGAAAACTAAAACTCGACGGCCACTACTTGCACAAAGGACTCCTGCTCTGGCTTACAAAGCTCCTCGGGTTCTAGGTTGACTATGATTCATGGTAACAGGCAAGAGGGAGAGGGCCAGTCACGACTCCAGGACTGTGGCCTAAGGACGCCTTATCTTATGAAGGCAAGTCCACACTTGGCCCTGTCCCCAAGCAGCCTATCCCACTACCTGGTAACGCTGGCCTTCCTAGAAGTGGTGAAGAGGCGTGTCCTCAGTCCCCTGTTTACATGGAGGCGTGTCCTGAAGAGGCGTGTCCTCAGTCCCCTGTTTACAGTGGGGGGCCTCACTGGCCTTTGTCTCCTCAGAATTCTCTCCCCACCTCTCCCCCATCTCAGAGGCTTCTCTTCCAGCCACCCCTCCCCACAGAATCCCTGGGTCACATCTACTTCCTCAGCTCTACTAAGCTCCTGTACACACGGGATCCGTGAGCTCACCTCTAGCCTCGTCCCCTCCCTCACTCTTGCTTCGGTCCTACCCTTCCAAATGCCTCCAATCCACTGGTTCTGTAAGTGAGGCCCCCAGACCAGCAGCATCAGCATCACCTGGGTACTTGCTAGAGATGCAGATTCTCTGGCCCCCACCCCAGACTGACTGACTCAGAAACCAAACTCAGGGGGTCAGTAATGTGGGTCTTAACAAGCTTCTAGGTGATTCAGACACAGCCCAATGTGTTAGGACCACTGAACCACACACTTTCATTTGCTTATTCTAAGGCTGTCTTAATTTTCAAATGGAGGTGATTTTCGTTTTCTAAATCCAGATGATTTCCCTGTTTCTCTTACTGCTCCCTACAGTTGCCAGTAATACCAGATCCAAACAGCACAACCCAAGTTCAATAGAGTGGGCCTCTAAAAATGCTAATAGGTATTTTAAAGATTCAGGATTGATTTGTAACTGTAGAACATGAAGATGATTCTCCATACAGCTATAGAGAAAAAACACTGCCATGCAGCTTGGGAAAGAACAAAAATGTACAAACTCACATCAAAATGTCCATCAGCCTACCCTCCTGTTGGGGGTACTTGAAAATAAAATCAAGAGTACCCTAATAGGGCTTCCCTGGTGGCGCAGTGTTGACAGTCCACCTGCCAATGCAGGGCACATGGGTTCGTGTCCCGGTCTGGGAGGATCCCACATGCCGCGGAGCGCCTGGGCCCGTGAGCCATGGCCGTTGAGCCTGCGCGTCCGTAGCCTGTGCTCCGCAACGGGGGAGGCCACAGCGGTGACAGGCCCACGTAACGCAAAAAACACACACACACACACAAAACTACTTCACACCAACTAGGATGGCTAAAATAAAAAAGACTGATTTGGATGTGTATAAATTGAGACTCTCACACATTGCTGATGAGATAGTAAACTGGTGTACCTACTCTGGAAAAGTCTGGCAGTTCCTGAAAATGTTAAATATAGAGTTAGATATGTTTTTCACTTGTAGGTATGTACCCCAAAGACATGAAAAAATATGCCCACATAAAAACATGAATGTTCACAGCAGTATTATTCATAATAGGCAAAAAGTAGAAACAACCCAAATGTCAATCAACAGATGAACGGATAAACAAAATGTGATAAACACAATGGAACATTATGTGGCAATAAAAAGAAGAAAACTCTGATACATGCTGCAATGTAGATAAACCTTGAAAACATTATGCTAAATGAAAGAAGCCAGAAATATAGGACTACATATTGTATAATTCCATTTATATCAAATGTCCAGAATAGGCAAATCTATAGACAGAAAGTAGATTAGTGGTTGCTTAAGGTGGGGGAAGTAGGGGATTAGAAGGTGCCAGCTAAGGGGTGGAAGGGCTTCACGAAGGGGTGGTGTTCTTTTTAGGGCAACAGAAAGGTCCTGAAATTGATTCTGGTGATGGTTGCACAACTCTGTGAATATACTCAAAATCAATGAATTGCACACTTTATAGGTGAATTGTATGGCACGTGAATTACATCTCAATAAGACTGTTTTTTAAAGAATGACCTAGAAGCTAGAAGAGAATTACAAACAAACTCAGTTAAGTAAAATGTGTGAGGTACCTCAGATGTGTGGCTTCTTCTGTCTCCTTTGCATTGTAAATTTCTCCCAAATGAAGGTAAGACATTTTTATTATCATTTTACAGTTTACAAGCATTTTTATAAAAAAGGTCTTTCTGAGTCCTTACCATAATCTTAGGGGGAGATAATTATTTCCCTAATTTTACATTTAGGAACACGGTGGCTCCAAGTTTATGAGGTTTATTCCCGCTCAGTCAGCTGGTCAGGGTAAGTATCAGTTCTTTTGCACCTGAATTCTGTGCCCTTTCTTCCACACTGTGTAGCATCTTGGGGTGCCTCGTAGATACCATCAGGTTGATATGCAGAGATGGTACTGCTGACCGGTCTCAGTAAGGAGAACGCCCAATGCTTTTTCTGGGAGCTGGACTAGCTATGCTAATGCTACATTCAAGCCACGTATAGTCTAATTGATCACTCATGAGAGGTCTTGTGGTACCATGGAAAGAACACTTTGCTGTTGACTCCTTTGCTCTTTTGGAATTTATTTCAGTTTGGGCTCATTTTTTATTTGCTTCAAAGCCTAGAGCAGCTAGTACCTGATGTTCCAAAAGATTTGAATGAAGAATTAATGAGGACTTCCCTGGTGGCGCAGTGGTTAAGAATCCGCATGCCAATGTAGGTGACACGGGTTCAATCCCTGCTCTGGAAGATTCCCACATGCCGCGGAGCAATTAAGCCCATGTACCACAACTACTGAGCCTGCACTCTAGAGCCCGCAAGCCACAACTACTGAGCCCACGTGCCACAACTACTGAAGCCTGCGCGCCTAGAGCCCGGGGCTCTGCAACAAGAGAAGCCACAATGAGAAGCCTGCGCACCGCAATGAAGAGTAGACCCCACTCACCGTATCTAGTGAAAGCCCGCGCACAACACTGAGGACCCAACACAGCCATAAATAAATAAATTAATTAATTAATTAAAAGAATTAATGAATACATAGTTTCTTGGAGGTGAAAGGGAGTTAGTAGGCAGGGATTTATTATTCTACATGGAAGGACCATGGAAAAGACCATATTCTACAGTAGGAAGGCCCAGGTTGGCTTCAGTCTTCTCATCTGTAATATTATAAGAAAAGAAACACCTCTCTCAAAGTCATTGTAAAGATTCATTGAGAATATATATGAAAATGCCCAATTCAAAATGGGCACTTGACAAAAGTTCATTGATGTTGGATCAAATAGTCTAATACCTTGATACCTTAGGGAGATCAGTGGGTTTTTCTGCACATTCAGGATTCTGAACCTCAGATCTCAAGAATGAAGACCAACATCAAAAAGTGTTTATTCAGTTTGCCAAACTGAAACAATGACTACCTAATTTTAAGGAAGAATTCATCATTAATTTTATTTCATGTTTAATAGAAAATTGCGTTCTCTTGCACTTTCAGATTAATTTCTCAATATCTTAGTTTGCATGTGTGTGTGACTCCCAAACCTAATTATATATCGGAATCACCCAAGGTGTTATTAAAACCTACAGATTCCAATGCACGGAGTCTCACTCAGAGAAGGTCTGGAGTAGTTGGAGAGGTTCCATTTTTACTAAACTCCCCAAGTGATTCTCCAGGCATCACTGAATTACTGATAAATCCATTCACCGAACACTTTCTAGGAATGTTTTCTCCTGTGTGGACTACAAAATAGCATTTGTTCACCAAATAAAACACTGAACTATATTGCTATTTCGAAGAGAACACAGTGGAGGAGGGGAAACATTTTCTTTTTGCCTTACCATAATTAAAAAAATAATAATAATAACATTCTGAAATTTTGTGAATGCAAGAATCTCGTGAAAAAGGAGAATTTTCTGCCAAATCTTGCCTATCTGAATTATCTTCATTCATCATTTCAAAGGGACTTTTCAATCAAAGGGAGCTCTAAGTTCCTTCCTACAAGGTGACAGCCTCATTCTGATGAAAGTCATAAGACAAGAAAAGTCAAGGGTCTTAGAGAAAAAAGAATTTGGGAAGAATTTTAAGGATCTGCCACTATTCAGCTACTTATTAAATCTTCCCAATATCTCTGATCACTTATGTATTCTGAACCACATTCTTGATCTATAACAATGCCTTTGTTAGATCATGAATGAAACCATTTTTATTAGCTTGCCAATTCACATTTCTGTTCTCACTGAAAAGCATGTCCTCAAACCACAACCTGGATAATTTTGAGCAGATGCAAGCAGATTACTTTCAGTATTACAAAGCTTTCTATAAATTAGGAGTTTGGGATTAACAGATACACACTACTATCTACAAAATAAATAAACAACAAAGACCTACTGTATGGCACAGTGAACTGTATTCAATGTCTTGTAATAACCTATAATGGGAAAGAATCTTAAGGATATACATATGTGTGTAAGTGAATCACTTTGCTGTACACCTGAAATTAATGCATTGTAAATCAACTATACTTCAATTGAAACAACAACAACAAAGCTTTTCTAAATTATACAGTTTTACAACCAGAAATAATGTTCTTGGGCCATTAGACTCACTTAACATTAAAGCAGTAACAAAATAGATTGGGGTCTTTTAGAAAATTATTTCAAATCTTTCTTCCTCCTATATATACGCCAGCAACAACACTTTTTCTTAAGCTTTCTTTCAACTACTTTCAACAATGAGTTTGGATCAGTATTAAAAAACAAAAACAAAATGCTAAACTCAATGTAAACACGACCCCTAAAATAAAGCCAGTTAAAAGAAGCACAGAGATTTTTACCAGTCATCTGCACCTAGTTAATTAGTGCAGATTGAGCCCTGGGTAGTTCCATTCCTTTCCAACCAGACCAAAGAGGAAGTCCTCATAGTTTCAGGTTGTCTCCATTAAAAGAAAGCACATGCACTTTAAGAATCTGGAGTTAAAATGCCAAGTCCACCAGGCCAGTGACCCAGGAATTTCCAAACGTTTATTCATATTCTGAGAAGATGATTTTAGTTTTACTTCACATTCCTGTTCAACCTTTTCTGTACCCTACAGAAAATGTCATTAACAGTATCCAGAAACTCAGGGGCTGGGAAGAGCGGGGAATAGGGTATTCTTTAATGGGTACAGAGTTTCTGTTTGGGACGATGAAAAAGTTCTGGAAAAGGATAGTGATGATGGTTGCACAACATTGTGACTGTACTTAACGCCACTGAATTGTACTCTTAAAAATGGTGGTTAGGGGGCTTCCCTAGTGGCGCAGTGGTTGAGAGTCTGCCTGCCGATGCAGGGGACACAGGTTCCTGCCCTGGTCTGGGAAGATCCCACATGCTGCGGAGCGGCTGGGCCCGTGAGCCATGGCCACTGAGCCTGCGTGTCCGGAGCCTGTGCTCCGCAACGGGAGAGGCCACAACAGTGAGAGGCCAGCGTACCACAAAAAAAAAAAAAAAAAAAAAAAAAAAAATGGTGGTTAGGACTCTGCGCTTTTATTACTGAGGGCCTGGGTTCAATCCCTGGTGGGGGAAATAAGATCCCACAAGACGCCTAGAGGGGCAGAAAAAAAATGGTTAAAATGACAAATTTTATGTTGTGTGTATTTTATCACAATAATAACGATGAAAGAATCAAAGTACCTAGAAACAAAAAACCCAAAGGCTTAAGGAGCCTGGCACCTGGGGTGGAGGTGCTGTGACCCATAAAGCTGTAGTGTTTGTCCTGGTCTGGCAAAACGAAGGTTCAAATGTAGGACTGGGTGGACATGCAGGGAAATGTAAATCACTTCTTCAAACTGGACAAAAAACTTCACCCCAACATAACCCTCTGCCAGTCTCAAGCCTTAATATGCAAAGGGTCCCCTGGGGACCTTGATTGAGCAGTTCTGGGTAGGTCTGAAGTCCTGTATTTTTAAAAATTATTATTATTATTTTTTTGCGGTACGCAGGCCTCTCACTGTTTTGGCCTCTCCCGTTGCGGAGCACAGGCTCCGGACGCGCAGGCTCAGCGGCCATGGCTCACGGGCCCAGCCGCTCCGCGGCATGTGGGATCTTCCCGGACCGGGGCACGAACCCGTGTCCCCTGCATTGGCAGGCGTGAAGTCCTGTATTTTTAACAGGCCCTCAGGTGATATCGCTGTTGCTGGACCTTGAACCTCACTCAAAGCCGCAAGGCCCCAGCGCGTTTGACGTAAAGACAGTCACCCTATCAATCTAACCCTTTAGAACCACGGTTCCCTCACCGGGAAACGTGGAGGGTTGATCATGTGTTTCAGAAGAATTGGCTAAGGACTTAACTTACCTCCCAACCACAGTTTGTAAAAGTGCGCTAAGAAACTTGGATAGAAGGCCTGACTGAATGGAGCCTTCTAAGAGAACCCACTCACCCCGGGACTAGCAAGCAGCCGCAGCTGATAAGGATAATTGACAGCGGCAGTTTCGCAGAAAGCCCTCAAACCGACTTCAAAACAGTCTTGAAAACACCCTTCTCAACCTCGAAGAATGCCTGGAATTCAGTGGCCTTTATCCAACATAAAGATGTCCAACTCAGTTTTGACTGAGTTCCCTATAGAAGAACCTCACAATGTAGCCCTTGAAGACTGACAACACCCAGCATGTTGAGAAGCTCGGCCCCTTCCTTACAAATGGGTCAGAAAGTGCAAAAAAAAAAAAAAAAAAGTTCCCTCAAACTCTGCCGAGCTGGGAGCACAGATCTCGGCTCCCGGGCTGCGTGGGCTGACAAGCATCTCCGGGGTTCTCAGGTGTGCGCACTTTCCAGGCTCCGCGGCTGAGACTCCGCCGGCAGCCCAGGCGGCGCCCACCTGCTCCCAACTACCCAGCGCCCCCCTCGGCCCGCGTAAATCCAAGCCACCAGATCCTGCCTCCTCCAGATACTGCAAACGCTGACTGCGCCGACAGAAACTCAGAGGCCCTTTGAATCTGGTTCAAGAGAAGCTCAACAGAAAGTGAAACAGCTCCCATCCCTTGGGGGAGAAGGCTCCAGGCCAGGTAGGAAAAAGAAGGTGGCTCCCAGTCACCTGTAGCTGCCCCAGCTGTGCGCCCAAACCCACTTCCAGAATGGTCCCCAAGATGGGGAGGCAAAAGTCAGTTAAGCATCCCCAGAAAGGGAAAATAATCAATGCCCAATAAAGTCCAGCCCGAATCCACAGGGGCATGGGGTGACAGAGCATTTACTCACGCTGCCCCCCACCTCCGCCCCCATGAAGGACCAGGGGGCAAGCGCCCCGCCGCAGCCCGCAAAGCCCTCCCCCGCCAGAGTCGGGACCGGAGGGAGATATCCCGGGCGCTGCTGGAGCGTGGAGGCTGCGCCTGGGGCGGCTTTTCTCCGGCCTCGCGGAGGGCAGCGCCGGGACGCCTGCGGGCGCTCAGTGGCCAGCGAGGGACCGGGAGGAGGGTACTCGCCTGGAGGCGGGTGGCGGCCGCAGTCGGCGGAGTCGGGGGCAGGGCGAAGGCGGCTCTGACGGGCGCCTGGGAGCCTCCGACGCGGCGCCGGCTGCTGGGCCGGTGTTCTCTGCGCTCCCCGCGCGCGTCGCCGGCGGCGCCTCGCGGAGCCGGAGTGCTGGAGGCGGCCCAGCGAATGGGCGGGCGCGAGTGGCCTCGGCCGCTGCTCCTGTGTATTATTGTGACTCAAGCTATTTCCTGTTTGGAGGTTTGGGAGAAAGAAAAAAAAAAAATCCAGGGTGGGGGCAGGGGGATCGGGGCGGCGGTGAGCCAGAGAGCGGCGGCTTGGAGGAGACGAGGGTGGGCAGCGGCTGTCACCTGCTTATTTCGAGCCCCCGAGGGTGCCTAGCGCGCGAGCCGGAGGAGAAATGTAGTTTATTGCAGTGCTACTTTGGGGTACTGGGAAGGACAGAGGGTGGCTCACACACGCCACCCAGCGTTGGGGTAGGGGCTGCGGCCGCAGGGACCGCTTGGTCACTCCAGCCCGCGCGCCCTCTCCCCTGCCTCTTTCCTTCTCTGTAAAACTGCCGGTGAGCTTTCTTCCCCCCGAAGGGCAAGCGGAATTCGCTGTGCTGCCTTCTTTCTTCGTGACCTGGTCGGCTTTTCGATCCCTTCCAGGGGTGTGAGCAAGGAAGGGGTGAGCGTCGTTCCCCTTTCAAAAACTACGGGAGGATCGTTGTGGACCATGTGGGTGTTTGACTGGTGGTATTGGCGGGGGGGTGGGGGGGTGGGTGGGATGGGAAGGCAGGTTAATTATTTTGGTGGAAAGTTAACTTATATGATCAACTTCCGTTCCCCTCCTCCACCAACCTCACCCTTAGCCGGATCACAGGGTCTGAGGCCCCAATCCGGAAATACCGGTTCCTCCCGCTGGGACAATAGGTGAGGGCGGGAGCGTTAACCCGAGGGCTGGCTTAGTCACCACGGGAATCTGTGCTCCGCTGGGAGGGCAGAATCCTCCTAGGACCCAAGCTTGCAACTGGCAAGCAGGTGCCTCTTCCATTTAGTCTTGTTAAAAATCCTGGGAAGGTTATGGGGACTTATTGTTTAATGGGTGCAGAGTTTCCACTTGGGATGATGAAACAGTTGTAGAGATGGATGGCGGTGTTGGTTGCACAGCTATGTGAATGTACTTAATGCTCCTGAATTGTGTGCTTAAAAATGGTTTGAATGGTCAATTTTATGTTGTGTATTTTACTACCAAAAAAAAATCCTGGGAAGATCATACCCTCATTCATTCAAGACAGCTTTGTTTATGATTGCCAAGCCCCCCTTCCCTCTTCCTGACACAAACGTTTGCCAGAAGTAATGGAATAAGTAAAACTAAAGTTCATTTAGTTTAGACTTTGTGGGGGGGGAGTACATATCAACAAGTTATTCCAAGAAGTGAGTAGATTGAGCCTAGGGGACAGTACAGTTTTTAAAAAGATGAGCAGTAGTTTGTCAGAAACATAGTGCTGGCAAGATGAATAAAGGTGTAAATAGTGTCTTACTGTTTATCTAAGAAAGCAGGAACACATAGATACATTTGCTTATGTATTTTTTAAATGGAAAGATAAATGGTTACTTATTTGGGAGAGATGAAACAAGATGGAAGGTACAAGGAAAGAGGCTAGACTTCTCTGACTATATCTGATTTTGTAGTTTTGACTTTGGAATGATGTCAATTTTACATAATTATGAAAAATTAAATCAAAAATTTAAAAAGCAAAATGCAACTAATGAATGTAGTATCGAGTTGATGGCTTAACCACGTAAAGGGAAATTATGTGAGGTGACTTTAAAACACAATTATTTGACCCTACATCCCTTAGGAATATACCCTAAGGATGAAGAGAATGTTAAAAAACAAAACAGAAACAGCTTTTCAGTAATCACAATGTTATTAGTAATTTATGTTAGTGTTTTTAAGAATCAATGTTTTTCAGAATAAAAGAGATAAATACAAAATCAAGTTAAGCGATATTAAATTTGAATTGAAATTATCATTTAGAACTCATGATATACTTAAAAAATGTTTTTCCAAGGTCTTTTACTCAAAATGTCCACCAAACAGTGACCAACCTAGTAGGAGTAAGCACTCTTAGATCCCAGATTGTAGTCTCTAAATAGCATTTTTCCCTAAAAGGAACTAGACCTACTTGGAGAAGTGATTTATTTTAGTTTAAAGGTAAGAAGTACCCAAAATAAGACTGGAGCATCTTGTCAATTCAGAAAGCAAGGAAGCTATCAAAAACTAATAGGTTCACATGAAATGGAAGCGGAGGCCAACCTGTAGAAGCACCCACTGGCTAAAGTGGGATAAAGTTGAGCATCAGTAAGGAAAGTAACTGCAATGGATTGAGACATATCAAATATGTATATCTCCATGATTCACGAGGATACTTAAAAATGGGGTAAAAAAACCTGATTGGTTACCTTTGCAGATGCAGTAGAACTAATTCATTATTTTGAAAGCTGGTAAATTGCAAGAGAGAATTACACATTTTACCTGCGTCTTCTGGACTGTATCTAACACTTCATATGTACCACTTCAGATCTTCTTTGCCTCACCTGTCTCTTATTGCAGCCACTGCTGCAGCAGTAAGTTCTACATGGGCTCTTTCCACCTTCATACAGGAACAACCCAAATAACCTCATCTCCTACCTTCTACCCCAGCACTTCCCTGTTAATGCCAGTGTGGGGATCCATGGAAACTATCTAGGTGCCTATGCATACACCACCCTGAAGGGTGCGTGGGTTAATGTTTCGTGGTCTAACCTAAGACCAGTGAGGGATAGAAGCTGATAAATAAATATTCCTTCCTTTTCTCCCAGGACGAAGTGTCCTGAAACTCAGTCTATATCACTTCTCAGAAATCAAGTCACAAAGAATCAACCAATCAGTGCTTGAAGCCGCAGCCTACCGGGCTTGAATTGGCTCTCTCGGCTTCCCCCACCCCTCACTTCTTTCCCTAGGACCATGCTTCCAATAAAGCCCATGTCTCAAGAACTCTGCTTCCTGGGAAACCCAAGCTAAGACCTGTACAACCTGTATCTCAGGGTAACTAAATAGTTGATGAGGAAATTATTCTAGCAAATAAATAAGAATATCAGTATTTTCCAAAACCCTATAAAATCATGGATCAAGGCAATGGTCATCAATGGCCACTAATCTCATAGAAAAGACCACCAGACGTTATGTGCGATATGATAGAAATACGCAACACTGCAAATGACACATTCTTGCCAAAAAAGCAAACCTGAATCTGATCAAGCTCTAGATCCAACTACCAGTTTAGAGGAACTACTGGAATAGAGGAATGTGTTAATGCTACTAGGGGGCATGATCAACAAAATCCAGAATGTGAGAAACTCGAAAAGACAAATGGCCCACTTTCCTCAAAAAGTAGCAAGGCATTAAAAATGATGGGGTAAGAAACATATAGATTAAAAGACTTAAGTGATACCAATAAAATACAACATGTATTTCTTGTTTGGGGCCTGATTCAAAATGGTGAGATATTTGGGGAAACTTGATAGTCCCTAAGTTAGTAAAATTTTAGGGAAATTTTTAAAATATTTTAATCACATGCCACTGATTCAATCTACTGCATGGAGTTGTTGTTGCTACTACATGTGTTTGGGTGCCATATATACACACACACACACATATACAGACACACACAAAATAAAACACCTGTTTAATTTCTTTCTGTATCTGAAATGAAATGAACATTTCAGAGAAGACTTGGATTCTGGATTTTCTTTGAATGTGTTCAGGTGGGAAGAAAGGGACTGTGGCTGGCACAGCTGGTAACTGACATTCTCTTTGTCTTTCCCACCCACTCTTTTCGTTCTGGTTATAGGCTTTATGTATGCCTTTGTGCTTTCCTGTAATCAGCAAAATAGCATTTTCAGCATATTCAGTAATAAATATTTCCACTCTGAAGACTAAACATTGCAAAATCTGCTCTTAGAAATAAAAAAAGACACTTCCATGGACCACAGGGACAGTACTCTGAAAAATGGGACAAGAACTCTGGGTTCTGACTCAGAACTCAGCAGAGGTTCCCTTCCCACCACTGACACCAAGTCAGTCCCATAGAAACCGTCTTGCCTTCCCGGGAGACAAAGCCCTATTCTGCTGCCTCTCGTGACAGGGAGCTCTTGTATTCTGTGTCCTGAGGTTCTGAAATCAATACTGTGCTTCACGTGTAGACTGGACAGACAGGATGGGGAAAGGGTCAAATCACAGTCTAAAGTGGGGCACTTGCCTTGGTGAGATAGGTGTTTTCTTTACGGGCAATAGGTGCATTATCGAGCCCCAGAAAGAGCCTTGTTTCTAGTTTTGACTTTGCTACTTGCTGCCTGTATGATCCTGAGTTTTGTAGTTTTTCCAGTTTTATTGAGGAATGATCATCATACATGACTGTATAAGTTTAAGGCATAGAGCATGATGGTTTCATTTACACATATTGGGAAATGATTACCACAATAGGTTCAGCTAAAATCCATCATCATGGATATTGATATCCATCGTGAATATTGATACAATAAAAAGGGAAAAAAAGTGTTCTCCTTGTGATGAGAACTCTTAGGATTTACCCTTTTAACTTTTCTGTATATCATACAGCAGTGTTAGCTATAGTTAGCATGTTGTATATTACATCCCTAGTATTTATTTATGCTATAATATTTATCTTATAATATCTTATAATAATATAACTGGAAGTTTACCTTTTGGCCATCTTCCTCCAGTTCTCTCTGCAATGCCCCACCACCCAGGCCACAAATTTATATTTAATTTCCTTGAGTGTAAACTTCAGTCTTTCACTCTTTGACTTGGCAGCTCCATTTCTAGATACCTAGATACCCCACAAATATTTACACACATATTGAAAGAAATATATTTAAGAATGCTTATTCCTCTGTGTTAGAATAGCAAAAAATTAAAATTAAATGCCACTAAAAGAATGGCTAGATAAACAATGGTACATCTGGATGATGTGCTAAATGTATTTTGGTACCTTTCAGGGTAGTTTTTTGTATGAACTATTCAGAGGTTTGCTTTGGTTCCAAAATGAGTATCCAGTTAATTAAAGTTACAGATCCCAAACCCTAATTCTTCTTTAGGCTTTAATTTTACACATTTTTATTATTCTATCTTGTAAGTCTAGCTTTTATTTTCACCTACAAAATTTTATTATGTTATATTTGATACATACAAAATAATATAAGTACCATCTATGTAAGCTTGGGAGCATATAATAAAATGAATACAGGAATCCACCACACTGTTAATCAATAGAACATTACCTGGACTTCCCTGGTGGCGCAGTGGTTAAGAATCTGCCTGCCAATGCAGGAGACACGGGTTCAAGCCCTGGTCCGGGAAGATCCCACATGCCACGGAGCAACTAAGCCCGTGAGCCACAACTACTGAGCCTGTGCTCTAGGGCCCACGAGCCACAACTACTGAAACCACGTGCCGCAACTACTGAAACCCATGCACTAGAGCCCATGCTCCGCCATAAGAGAAGCCACCACAATGAGAAGCCCACACACTGCAACAAAGAGTAGCTCCCGCTCTACGCAACTAGAGAAAGCCCATGCACGGCAACGAAGACCCAATGCAGCCAAAAAATTTTTTTAAAAAAGATAGAACATTACCAGTGTTTTTGATTATGCCACATGCTTGCAAATCCTACTCACCCCCCCCATCCATTTCAAGGTAATCACTATCCTAATTTATGCATTCATGAAAAAAATTTTTTTTTACCAAGACATGTACATCTTCCTAAACAATATATTGTTTGGATTTGCTAGTTTTTGAGCTTTATAAGAATAGAATCACACTGTATGTAGTCTTCTGCAACCAGCTGTTTTTCACTGCAAATTATGTTTCTAAGATTTATTCAGCTTCTTGAGTATAGCTATATTTCATCCAATTTTATTCCTGTATAATATTGCATTTCTATATTTGATTTTAAGTTTTCCTTTGCATCAAAGGATGCCCACCCTCTAGGCAGATGATAACTTTCTTAGTGAACTTTAAGGAAAAGATTTCAGACCATTTCAGACCATCAGAATTTGCAGGCAAAAAGAGTGATTCTTCTTTTCACTCATCAAGGAAATACATATATCATCCCCTGTCTTTGGGGATAAATACATATATCATCCCATACTTTGCCTAAGTATGTCAGAGATGCATAGCTACCAGAAAAATGCAGCTGGGTGGAGCTCACTAAATATCATTTATGCTTATGCCAGTCACTCCAGAATTTCAAGAAGGGGTAGCCTTCTAGCCCACATCCCTAGGTTACTAATTCTTCTGCTCATAGAAATGTGCACCTTCCACGCACCTGAGAAGGTTTTATATTTCTTTGGCTCTTACAATTTGTAAATGTCTTTTCTTCCTAATTCTTAAGACCTTGGGACTTAATGAATCCTGCTTCTTTCCATATACCTCTCAACTTAGAACCAAACAACTCTAGCAGATATTAAAATGACAGCCAATGAAAGTGGTAACAGTTGTTGAATCTAGTGGAGCGTATGTGTGTGTTTCCTATACCAGTCTTTCCACTATTTTGTATGTTTGATTTTTTTCCTGTATAAAAATTGAGGGAGGGGGATTGAATTGAATTCTGATGGCTTTCTTGGCTTTGTCTGATTTGGGGGTCACAACTTTTTAAGCTGTTTCTGCTGACCGACTGAGGAGCGCTCTCCATCAGTTAAAAGCAGTGAGCTAGGGGCTTCCCTGGTGGCGCAGTGGTTGAGAGTCCGCCTGCCGATGCAGGGGACACGGGTTCGTGCCCCGGTCCGGGAGGATCCCACATGCCGCGGAGCGGCTGGGCCCGTGAGCCATGGCCGCTGAGCCTGCGTGTCCAGAGCCTGTGCTCTGCAGCGGGAGAGGCCACAGCAGTGAGAGGCCCGCGTACCGC
Source organism: Orcinus orca (assembly GCF_937001465.1). NCBI lineage: Eukaryota > Metazoa > Chordata > Mammalia > Artiodactyla > Delphinidae > Orcinus > Orcinus orca. Next base: position 70,693,066 of record NC_064564.1, on the reverse strand, counting down.
AAAAAAAAAAAAAAAAAAGCAGTGAGCTAATCTATATGAGCCAATATGCAAAGTTCTTCAAGACACGTTGCTAAATAAAAGGGCAAGTCACAGAACAATACATATGGTATGAACCTGCTTATGCAATAAATACATGCACATCTATATGCAAATGAGTAGAAAAAGGGCTGGAAGGATGCTCTGCATCTTGGCAATGGTGGTCAACTGGAAAAGTGAGTGAGAGAAGCTGTGATTTAGGGGGAGAGGTGAATGGTGGTGAAGACAGACCTGCATTTTTGGGGTACTGTTTTGAATTTAATTAAAAGCAAAAGTAAAATGAATGCATGGGGTGGACTAGAAAACCTGCCAGCCATCTTCCGACTGACACTTGCCGTGATCCTAGGGGGATGGAGCACATCTGTCTTGAGGGGGACTTGGTGGGAGGTCATGGTCATGGGGCTCTAGTGCTCTCTGAAGATTGAATGAGGCCAGCTGCAGCTCCGAGAAACAGGCCATGACTGCATGGGTCAAAGGACTGCTAAGTGCTCTTTCAACAGTCCTTGCCCTGGCCTCATCCCCAGACACACCTGAGAGCAGGGCTGCTCCTGGGCCAAGGCCCTCCTCCATGGGGCCACAGCAGGCAGCAGCCCCACCTTCTCCCTGGGCAAAGGCAGGAATGGGGCAGGTAAACACCCCATGTGTGGCTGGCGGTCACAGTGTTGAGAAGCAAGTCAAGAGCCATGCTCAGCAATCACTGGGTTGAAGATTACTTTGATCCCCTTAACACCCTCTGTAGTCGCTCTACTTTGGCATGACATCTTAAGTCATCCAATTTACGATTCTCTGTTTAGAGCCAGGAGGTACCTCTAGATTCATAGTTCCTATGACCCAAAGCTTTGGAAGTTTTTATAAGAAAATATCAGTTCAAGTAAGTGGCACACTGCCTGCCTTATGACATTCAACAATGTTAATTATTTGGACTTTGACAAACAGCTCATAAAAATATAGTACTTTGTCTTGTCTCTAGTTTTAGTTAAGCTTCTGTTGAATATTAATTTTAAATATGCATGAAAAGCATACTTTCCCTGGGGCTGGAATTTCCAGGGAGATAGAAATATATATAGATATGGATAAATTCATTGAACAACTTAGTAGAAAAACAAGGATGTGATTATTTATAGTGTTTTGTGTAAAAATCATTTTTCTCATGATGCTCAAAAAGCTTTAAACAATAAACTAATAGTTTTGTAATAATTACAACTAGTATTTACATGTACAGATCAATCATAGAAGTTAGAGGCTGAGATACAGTTGAATTGCACCTGTGCTTATTATGCATCGGATAATAGTAGGGGTGTTAGGGACATGACCAAAATTATGGGCTCACATTTTAATGAGTATTTATTTGGCATAGAATGCCTGTGACCCTAAACTGATGTTATATAAGCATGTTAATTGATTGAGGGATTCTTCTGCTTAAGTCAATAGCCACAATTTAAAAACACAACAGGGCTTCCCTGGTGGCGCAGTGGTTGAGAGTCCGCCTGACGATGCAGGGGACGTCGGTTCGTGCCCCGGTCCGGGAAGATCCCACATGCCGCGGAGGGGCTGGGCCCGTGAGCCATGGCTGCTGAGCCTGCGAGTCCGGAGCCTGTGCTCCGCAACGGGAGAGGCCATGACAGTGAGAGGCCTGCGTACTGGAAAAAAAAAAAAAAAAAAAAACCCCGGGGCAGGTGAGGGTGTGTTGACCCTGCTGCATTGCTACTACCTTTGTAAACTGCTCCAGCTGTTTTAAAAAGTATTTTCAGAAAACACATAAAGATTTGTAAAAAAATCATTGACCCTGTGATTTTACACTGGGACCCCTATCTTAAGCCAATAGTACAAATGCAGGGAAAACTATATGCACAAAACTTTTCATCAACATATTCATAAGAGCAAAAAATGAAAACAACAGAAATATCCAATAATTATGGGAAAGTAGGGTAAATTAAGGGATATCCACTAAAAGGAACACTATGTGGGTATATGTATATTAAGTATGAAGAGTATGTAGCAATATTTATCCAGCCAACAAATATTTATTGAGCCAGGTTTACTACACTGTGCTAAGCACAAGTGATACAATTATGAACAAAAAAATGGAGAAAGTGTTGTCCTCATGGAGCTTGTGGATAACACTTACAATATAATATTCAGTGTAAATGACTGACTACAAAATTCACATACTAGAAGTACCCCAACGCAAAAATGAAATGCATAGGCAAAAGGACAGAAACAAAATAAACCAAAATACAAACTTTGTGGTGTTTTGGGAGATAGTAATGGCACAGATGATTTTCCCCCTCTTCATCATTTTACAGACTGTATTGAGTATTTTTAAATTTCAAATATTGTGAGTTATATAGAAACATCAAGAGCTACTTTCGTTAGCCGAAAAAAACCCCAGAATAATAAGTAGTATGGATAGAATAGCTGCAGCTCTGCATGCAGATGAACAGGGATTGAAAACAATTGTGCAAAAAGGAAAAGTGTCAGGAAGAGCAATGGATCTGAGCTAACTCATTTTTCTTTTTAACAAGTGCTTGTTAATCTGTTGCTTCAAGTCTTGTTACAATGTGTACTTTAAAAAGAGCCTTGGGGCTTCCCTGGTGGCGCAGTGGTTGAGAGTCCGCCTGCCGATTCAGGGGACGCGGGTTCGTGCCCCGGTCCGGGAGGATCCCACATGCCGCGGAGCGGCTGGGCCCGTGAGCCATGGCCGCTGAGCCTGCGCGTCCGGAGCCTGTGCTCCGCAACGGGAGAGGCCACAACAGTGAGAGGCCCGCGTACCGCAAAAAAAAAAAAAAAAGACTTGGAGGGGTGTCTTCCTCTGCCAGTCCAGGAACTCTAGAGAGAGGCACACGGTACAGGAGAAAGAACATTGGGTATTGGAGTCCCCCAGACCTGGGCATACATCCCAGTGTGGTAACTTTCCAGTTCAGTGACTGAGGTAAGCTCCCTGGATTTACCTGAACCTGTTTTCCCTTTTAAAAATAAGGCTAATATTACCTGCTTCATAGATTGTTGTTAGTGTTAGAATTTATGTATCTACATACACAGAGGAAAATCTCTAGAAGAACATTGTGTCAGGATTATAATTGGCTATAGATAACAGCATCTCAACCACAGTGGCCAAACAAGATAGGCCTTTATTTTGTTTCACATCATGAAATATCTGGAGGTAAACAGTTCGGGTTTTTTTTGTTTGTTTGTTTTTGTAAAGCAATTCTAAGATTAAAGCAGGGGACAAGAAAGACCCAACAACAACACAGGGGACAAGGGTTTTCCATTCTTTCTGCTCTGCCATCTTTGCCTGTGTTTTTTTTTTAAATAAATTTATTTACTTATTTATTATTGGCTGCATTGGGTCTTCGTTGCTGTGCGCGGTCTTTCTCTAGCTGCGGGGAGCGGGGCTACTCTTCATTGCGGTGCGCAGGCTTCTCATTGCGGTGGCTTCTCTTGTTGCGGAGCACGGGCTGTAGGTGCGCGGGTTTCAGTAGTTGTGGCTCGCAGGCTCTAGAACACAAGCTCAGTAGTTGTGGCACACGGGCTTAGTTGCTCTGCGGCATGTGGGATCTTCCTGGACCAGGACTCGAACCCATGTCCGCTGCATTGGCAGGCAGATTCTCAACCACTGTGCCAGCAGGGAAGCCCTCTGCCTGTGGTTTTGATCTTCATGGGTCCAAGACCGTTCCTCCACCTTCAGACATCTAGTGTATAGGGTAGGCAAAAGCCTGCACCAGCTGAGTCTGCCTATGAGCTTTCCTGTAAGCTTTTGTGCTTACATAGGCCAAACGTAGCTCCTAAGGCTATTCCTAGTTCCACAGTCACACATACCCATACACACTTACTCTAGCCTCTCAACTTTTTGCAGATACTGCTTACACCTGGCACAGTGACACATAATATGTGCTCAACATATTCACAAGGACTTCCCTGGTGGTGCAGTGGTTAAGAATCCGCCTGCCAATGCAGGTGACACGGGTTCAATCCCTGGTCCGGGAAGATCCCACATGCTGTGAAGCAACTAAGCCCGTGCACCACAACTACTGAGCCTGCGCTCTAGGGCCCGCGAGTCACAACTACTGAAGCCCACATGCCTAGAGCCCGTGCTCCGCAACAAGAGAAGCCACCGCAATGAGAAGCCCGCGCACCGCAATTAAGAGGAGCCCCCGCTCGCTGCAACGAGAGAAAGCCCGCACGCAGCAACGAAGACCCAACGCAGTCAAAAATAAAAAATAATGTGTTGAGTTGAAAAATTAGTCTCCTCATCAAGGTATGCTTTCCTTATTGAATAATAAGTCAAAAGTAAAATAGTAATTTCTTGACTTGATATGAGTAAAGGCTCCTGTCAAGAAAGTTCTGTATGTTCCTTCACTAGGAAATACCCACAGTGAGGAAAAAATGAAAAGCTACTCACCTGGCTCCCAAGCCATCCTACGACCCACATTGTCCAGGTTGCTTTGCGTTGGGCTAGCTAATCTGAAACCCAGGAGACAGAAACCAGAGGCTGTCCGGCGTGTGGCCTGTTTGGAGAGCATGGTCCACGAGCACGCCCAGGGATAGAGCAGCCACAGGTGCCGCGTGAATCTTCCAGGAGAAGAAATATGTCCTGAGTGCAGGTGTGGCAACTGTTAGGCAGCCATGTCTGCGAGAAAGTGTATTGAGAACTGAAGAGTGACTAAAATGAGCTGACTTCATTATCCTTACCTATGGTTGCCAAGGCAACAAGGCAACAACCCCCCTTAGGATCTTAGGTAATAAGATCCTTTCAAATACACTTGGGAGATATCAGTTGTCTGTTGCCCGCACCTGCCTAGCGGGATATGATTCATTGGGTTTCTGCCTTCTGGTGAGCCAGAAAAAAGCGCCCTGCATATGTCTATTAGTTCTTACTTGTGTGTTTTCAGGTCCCACTGATGTATACCAAATACCCCCCAACAAAAGACCTCCTGTTACAGACACATCCGCAGCGTGTAGAAGGATGTGGTGTTGAGTAATTCCTTCCTGCCCAGACCCAGATTGTTGATTCATAGCATCCTAGCTACTCATAAGATTGGTTCAAGCAATTGCTTGCTTTTCAGAATTACACAGAGAAAGGGCATATAAATCTACAATCCCTTAGCCACAATTCTGAAATTTCAGAGTTTTGCCTCTGAAACCAAAGGTTTGGTGCTCAAACTAATTTGGCAACAGAATCTGACCTGAACTGTTGATGTAAGTCTGTTTATGATCCTTATTTATTCTACCTAGTACAAATAACCATACATTTCACTGGGAATATATCGATGGGTTTAAATAATTCCAGACTCTGCTGGAAGTATCACGTAATGCTATGTAGTATATACACCACATTTCTGAAAAAACAATTTGAATTCCAAAACACGTGGCCCAAGAGTTTCAGATAAAGGATTATGAACTTGTAAAATTAAACCCCAGGGAGATATGTAGTTAGTGATGGGTTATTCAACACATCACGTTGTACTTGCAGCTTCTTTATAAACTGTAGAGTCTCTGCTTTCCCTGCCCAAACACACAATATATGTAACCCTAACTATTGCACGCTGTATCAGCCCTGTAGAAAATTTTGCAAACTCATTATACACACCCCCAAATTCTTTTTTTTTTTTTTTTTTTTGATGTGGACCATTTTTAAAGTCTTTATTGAATTTGTTACAATGTTGCTTCTGTTTTGGTTTCTTGGCCCCAAGACAGGTGGGAATCTTAGCTCCCCGACCAGGGATCGAACCTGTACTCCCTTCATTGGAAGGGGGGATCTTACCCACTGGACCGCCAGGGAAGTCCCTACATACCCCCAGATTCTTACACTGTGAATTTTCACTGACTCGGCCTCTGTTTACAAGGATTGTTCCTCCTTACAGGCAAAACAACTCCATTTCCTCTTACTGCTTTTCATATCAGTAAGAAAACAAGCACCCACCTTGGGCAAACATATTTAAGTTTCTGTGCAAGTTTCCAAAGAAAGCAAATTTGAAGGGCAACTCAAAGGAGGACAACATGTTCAATTTCTTTTGTGTATCCCTTCATTTTCTTTATTTGACTGTGGCACAAGGCTTGGTGTTGTGACTCCTGTATGATATCAGCACAGCAAGTTAATCTTTCAAATATCCACCTAAGTCAGAAATCATGATTTGGATCTTTCATTGAACAGGAAGAATCGGATGCAGAATGCAGAACATATGAAGGTTTCATGGATGACAAATTATTAGGTTAGCTGAACAGATTAAGGTCTAGAGGTATTTCTGATGACCAAGTAGAGGAGACATAGGCATGTCCCTGTTTTCCTCTGTACCTAGAAAAATGGAATGTACTCAATAATGTATGATTAATTGCTCCTCCACAGGGGAAACTTGTACCAACAAGCTAAAGGACATTCCATAGGAAACTCATGACTCCTCAATCATATCTGATGGAAGAAAGTTCTATAACTCAAAAAGGAAACTCAGTAAACTTCACAGCCTCATAAATTGTGTTCACAACCACCATATGCTCTTTGATGCAGGATCCCAGGAAAAATACGAAGATCCTCTTCATGATTAAAGAGCTTGTGCTTAGCACTGAATTGTCTGTCTCTTCATGGATCTGGGTTGACATCTCTGCTCAATGCATTACTTCCAGGAGAAAAGTGACTCCCAAGTCCCTTCTTCTTTGTGCTCTGGAGGTGCAGTTTTAGCTACACCAAACCTTATTACATCAACTCTCACCTGGGCTACTGATGTCGTCTTAACTGTTTCCAGGGTGTGGAACACACTAACCTAAGCTGTGCACAAGCTTGTTCTCACTTCATTGAGGCTGCTACTCAGATGCTAGTGTATTAGAGAAGCCTTCAACTACTCTAGCAAAAAGAGCTCCACCCAAGACAGTTCTGGAGATGGATGGTGGTTATAGTTGTGAAACCTCACAACTCAGATTGGGACTTGAACCCATGGGCTGGGACTTGAACCCATTATCTTTTATTTATTTATTTTAAATTTTATTTATTTATTTATTTTTGGCTGCGTTGGGTCTTCGTTGCTGCGCGGGGGCTTTCTCTAGTTGCTGCGAGAAGGGTCTACTCTTCATTGCGGTGCGCGGGCTTCTTATTGAGGTGGCTTCTCTTGCTGCGGAGCACAGGCTCTAGGTGCACTGGCTTCAGTAGCTGTGGCTCAAAGGCTCTAGAGCGCAGGCTCAGTAGTTGTGGCGCAGGGGCTTAGTTGCTCCGGGCATGTGGGATCTTCCCCGACCAGGGCTCGAATCCGTGTCCCCTGCATTGGCAGGCGGATTGTTAACCACTGTGCCACCAGGGAAGCCCCCCATGGTCTTTTAATTAAAATCTTGCACACCTAGTCTCAGGACTTAATGAAACTCAGGTTCTTTATGTCTCAATGCAGAAGGAATTCAGTGAGAGACAAAGTGATAGGTAAGAAGTGGCTTTATTCACAGAGATACACATTCCATAGACAGAATGTGGTCTGTCTCAAAAGGCAAGAGCGGCCCCGAAATATGGGGGTGGTTAGTTTTTATGGGCTGGGTAACTTCATAAGCTAACGAGTGGGAGCATTATTCCAACTATTTTGTGGAAGGGGTGGGGATTTCCCAGGAATTGGGCCACGGCCCACTTTTGGCCCTTTATGGTTAGCCTTGGAACTGTCATGGCGCTGGTAGGTGTGTCATTTAGCATGTTGATGTATTACAATTAGCGTATAATGAGGCTCAAGGTCTACTGGAAGTTGAATCTCCTGCCATCTTGGACCTAGTTGGTTGTAACCAGTTATATTGTATCCCCAACAGCTGTCATTCTTTTAAAGGTTGTGCCCTGCCCCCTTCCCTCCTGTTTCAGTTATACAACAATGTGAGTGTACTTAATGCCACTGAATTGTAACTTTAAAATGGTTAACACGGTAAATTTTATGTTATGGACATTTTTACCACAATGAGGAAAAAAAAGACAAAAAGGAATACAAATAGGTCCACCCAGCACACTTCATCTTTCTTACCTGTTTCTTTTTCCTTCTTAGCACATCAGTACCCAACACTGTAGATTCATATGTCTATTATCTATACTCCCCCAGATGAATGGAAGATCCAGGAGAGCTGATGCTTCATTTGTTTTCTTCACTCCTTTTTTTTTTTTTGGCCACACCATGAAGCATGCGGGATCTTAGTTCTCCGACCACAGATCGAACCCATGCCCTCTGCATTGGGAGCGTGGAGTCTTAACCACTGGCCCGCCAGGGAAGTCCATTCACTCCTTTATTTGTGTTGCCCAGAAAGTGCCTGGCACATTGTAGATACTCCTAAAGATTTTCTGAGTGAGTGAATAAAAGCAAACTAGCAAGCTAGGTCTGAAACTAGTATTCCCATCTCTAGCTTCTCTCCTTCTAATCCAATCCAGTTTAGACATTGACCCTAGAATTACCTGGGTTTTCTTTTTAAAACATAGATCTGATCTTACTATTCCTGTGCTCTCAAATTCTGCATGTTTAGAAGAAACACAAATACTATTTCTAAAAGGAGAAGAAGAAATAACAAGTGATAACCACAGAATGTTACCTAGATCATCTCTGAGAAATAACATTCTAGTTTCTCTGCCTTTCAAAGTCTCGTGTAAGAGTTAACAAAGATACTAGGTCATAAGCAAACCAACACCATGAATAACGGCAACAAAAAAATTCCCCAAACCAGCTGTGGCTTTTTACTAACTGTAGTAGAAGGTCCAAATTTAATAGATGGCATGACATTTTAATTTCTTTGAAGGTAACAGTCCCAGTATAATAATTAATATAGCCGTATAATTTATAAGCATGTCTCTCCTTCCCCCATATCACTTCATGGAGTAGGGATACAGGAGTGTAATCCAACTTCTTGGCAATAGATTCATGGCCTCTACAGTCTAGACCCTACCTGTCTTTTTCCATCTCCTCTCCACCCCATTGTAGGGGAGCAAAATTTGCTACCCCAAATACCTCTTTGGCATGAGGATTAATTTAGGCTGGAAAACTCAGGAAGTTTTTCTTCTTACCTTCCCCTTAATTGCCTAAATGAATTCTCATAAAAAGCTTGTTCCTACTAGAAAAATGGTAGAGATGAACCGGTTTGCAGGGCAGAAATAGAGACACAGATGTAGAGAAAAAACGTATGGACACCAAGCGGGGAAAGTGATGGGGGGAGGGGAGGTGGTGGTGGGATGAATTGGGAGATTGGGATTGACATATATACACTAATATGTATAAGATGGATAGCTAATAAGAACCTGCTGTATAAAAAATTAAATTCAAAAATTCAAAAAAAAAAGCCTGTTCCTGGAATAGAGCTATCACCAGAGACATCTGCAAAGATGATGGGCTAGGTGTGGTGGAGAGGCAGGGCCTAGTGATTAGAGTCCACTCTGTGTCCCATTGTCTCTGCAGGGCCGGCAGACATTTATTTACCAGACATTTGCTTTTCCATCTTCATGTGCATTATGTCCCAAACCACTACCCCCGATATCCTCTTTTGTCTTTAGCTGAAGATGATATTTAAGGGGAGGGTTTTGGCTATTTTGGCGAGTTAGTTTTCCTGGCTTTATCCCATGTATAGATGTTATTAGACTTTTGTTTGATTTTTCTTTTGTTAATCTGACTCATGTTAATTTAATTCTCAGACCAGCCAGAAAAACTTAGAAGGAATTAGTTCCTCTCCCACACCGTGCTGCCCACACCCCAGCAAGAGTATCCTTTTCTCCTCACTTTATCACACCCGTGTTCTTCCCCGCTTCCTTCTGCTCAAACCTCCCCTGTATCCAGAACGTCCCACTTCCCCCTCCAGCTGACCCCTTTGTACCCCTTTCCCCTCTCCACCTGCCACAGTTGTGCTCATCCTTCAAGACCCTCTCCTCCCAATCAAAAGTGTGGCGCTCCAAGGACAGTGATGCTTCAAGGACAAAGGACAGCCCTGCCTGGAAAGGTTTCAGTGTTACACCCCCTACCGGACTCTTAATCGCTCTCCCTACCAAGTTGCGATGGTTACGAAATTCCTGAGCCCACCTGGGCGACGCCCGCCTGGGCGAAGGGACCTGTCCCAAATAATGAAAGGCATCTGGCCTGTCCCACTCCCACCCTACAGAAGAAAGATATATGTGCCTCGACCAATCAGTAAACAAAATTTTCACCTCGGACCATTCTTTTGTTTTCTGGCTATAAAGATCGATCAATAGCACATTATTTGGGCTCGGCTCTGCCAGACTACTCGGGAGTCGGCCCGCTGCTCTGGCAGTGACCCTTCCCTCTAATAAGTTCTATCTTTTTTACATTCTGGCTTGTGTCTGGAAATTCTTCTCCAACCCACGTTCGGACCATGACAAGAAGCAGTTGCCGACTTCCTTGAGTTCATCTGGTATTTTAAGCCTCTCATCAAGCACTATTTTGGGTTTTGATCAAGGTCCTGTATGTCTCTGCGTCTCTTCATGACCAGACTGTAAACTTTGAGAGGAGGGTGGCAGTGTACACAATAGGTGCTCAAAGCGCGCCTGTCAGAATTGGCTTCTAGTCACGTGTGCCTCCAGGACATTACAATTCTCCACAGCTAGACCCTCTATGAGGCTGCTGTCCGTCAGCTTCAGGCATGGATGCTGGTGGCTGTGTCCTGCCAGGGCACAGTGATGCCAGAACACACAGACTTCACTAGCAGAGAGAAGAGACAGCCCTGTCTGCGTCCACCTGACTGAGCCCTTAGGCCTGGTGGAGTTTCCGAGGGAGTCACCGGGGCAGATGTTTACTGTATCTCATCAGAGGAGCAAAAGGGCTTCTGATGAGCGGATCCTGAAACCGTGGAAAGCAGAGCTTTGTCAACCTCTACCTTTGAGGCAGCGTGGAGGGAGAGATCCGTGTTGACCTGCAGGAAACCCCATGGTCTGGTCATGTCACCACAGACATCTCTCTCATGGGAGAGTCCAACCAGGGACCAGTGGAAGATTAGATGGAGTTAAGTTGGGGAACCAATGTGCAAGCTGCAAAACTCATGCACAAAACTTGACTGATTTCTGGAGTATGAACTAAGGGAATAAACATTAAAAAACAATTTAAGTTACTTGAGAATTATGATAGGTAGCAAAACAAACAAAAACTCAACAACCATTTGAAACAAATACACTTCTATTGCTCTAGGTACAGCTTGACTCCTCCCTTCCTAAATCCGACAGAGATGTCCTACTCATCTTTCTCTTCTTCAGCATTCCCGACAGAACTTCACCAACCCTGAGCAGGAAGAAATTCAGGAAACAGCGGGTATGGGGACAAATCCTGGATTTTTGTCCCCGCTCTGCCTCTGACTAGTTGTGTGACCTCGATTCACCTCTCTGGGCCTCGACTTTCTAATGTATAAAATGGGAGAGGTGGACTAGAGCAGAGTAAAATGCCAGTTCTAATAGATTTAATAGGTTTTCCCAAAAAGGGTTTTGAATCCAGATGTCTGGGAAATTCTGGGCTGGACAGGTTTCTGCACTGCGGGACTTCTCAGATGTATGCATTGTAACTTTTCAAGAGGGAGAGAAGTGCTGGGTGTCCCAGATTTCCTTGGCCACAGAATTCTTTTATTCCCATAAACCCCTGGGACTCACTTGGGTAGATGCTGGAATGGAGAATCTCTAAGTTTCCTTTCCAAGCTTACTTGCCCTTCCCACGCTTGGCCTCACTGTGACTTTCCTGGTCGTGTTCTACCTTATTTTGCACGAGTCCCATTTTTTCCCATCGGCTCATCTCCCAGCCATTATCCTTTCAGTGCAAACAGAGTAACATGGGTTTCTTCATTTCTCTGAAAATCTAGATGCATCGTTGTCAAAATGTAAAAATGATATGACTATTTGAAAACAATGCAATACAGGGAAGTACAAGTAAATTAAAATTTACCCCCAATTCTCACCACCCAGAAATAATTCTAACAAAGCATTTTTAAACTGAGCCAGAGGATTCTACAATTGGCAAATTTTTATTTATTTAATGCTTCAGTTACAAATGTATATGGCAAAATCTTTAAGACAGATTGAAGTTTTAGAACTCCTATATGTCTGAAACATTGAGTGAAGATTTATTAATTAGGGTTGTTTAGATATTGGGGGAGGGGTTGTGATAGGTTGAAGTGTGTCTCCCCCCGACCCCAAATATATTGAAGCCCTAACCCCTAGTACCTCAGAATGTAAACCTATTTGAAAGTAGGGTCATTGCAGAGGTAGTTACATTAAGATGAGATCAGGACTTCCCTGGCGGTCCAGTGGTTAAGACTCCACGCTTCCACTGCAGGGGACACGGGTTTGATCCCTGGTGGGGAACTAAGATCCCATATGCCATGTGGCGTGCTGCCCCCCCCCCCACAAAAAAAGAATTATATATGTTTAACATCCTCCTATGGACTTACCTAGATCTTAAGCCTTACAGTAAATTGTATTTACCACAATAATTATTGAACACCAGCACAGCACTTAGCCCACCGTATCTGCAGCATAAATAGAATAGCTTTTCAGTTTTACCCTAGCAGTTACACCACTTTCCTCTTCCACTAGAGAAACCGTAAAGTAATGCAAGAGGGTAAGTGAAGTGCCCGTTACATGGAGTACCAGCCCGGATGCCTTCCACTCCCAACCAGGCATCAAACGATGAAAATGCAACAACCCCACCGTGGCTAACTCTCCTCCCTGGTTCAGTCTCCACTGTCCCATTTCCTCCTACCCACCACTCACCTAGGGCCAGAGGATCTATTCAAAAATGCACAGCTACCTGGTAGCGTCCTCTTGAAAAAAACGCACTACATAAGAGCTGTAAGTAGAATTTTTCAGTGTCTTACTGAGGAATATAGCCTGGGGAAACTGTTCTGAAGCTGGAAGGGAGGACCCAGGATATATACGAACTTTTTTGCTGAGAAAAACATGTAGTCAAGCAGAAAAATATTGTTGAACAGACATCTCAAGTTCGTTCTTTCGTTCTTTTCTTCTTTCTTTCTTTCTTTCTTTGTATTGAAGTATAGTTGATTGACAATGTTATGTTAATTTCTGCTACACAGCAAATTGATTCAGTTATACACATATATACAGTCTGTTTTTTTAAATATCCTTTTCCATTATGGTTTATCACAGGATATTAAATATAGTTCTCTGTGCTATACAGTAGGACCTATTGTTTATCCATTCTATGTATAATGGCGTATATCTGCTAACCCTAACCTCTCACTCCATCCCTCCCCCAATCCCCTCCTCCTTGGCAACCACAAGTCTGTTCTCTATGTCCATGAGTCTGTTTCTGTTTTGTAGATAGGTTAATTTGTGTCATATTTTAGATACCACATATAAGTGATATGGTATTTGTCTTTCTGTTTCCGACTTCCTTCACTTAGTATGATAATCTCTAGTTGCATCCATGTTACTGCAAATAGCATTATTTCATTCTTTTTTAGTGCTTTTCTATGTATGGAAACATGCAAGAATCTGGGGTCATTGAAAAATTTCCTTAGTTATGTATCTTAACTATCTAGGGGCTGGTATATCCTAAGCACAGAATGCTTCCTGTTTTTCTCTATTCTGAATTCCCACAAGGTGCACTGCAGTGGATAATGGCTTGATCCCTATAAAACTGGAATGGCAGGCAACATTTTTTTCTTTACAGTAGAACGATCTCCAGGGAATATTGTACAGTGAAAAACAAAGCATGCACGCGTGCGCGCACACACACACACACCCAAAATCAACTACTTGAATTAAAACAATCAATCAGTCAATCAAAGAAAAAAAAACAAGGTGCTGGACTGTTGGTACAATGTAGTATCTTTTATAATTTTATTTTAAATTTTTTTTCCTTTTATAACTTTAAAAAGCAGTCTTACATATTCTTGGACAAATATAAGGTGGTCTCTGTATGCCTATAGTATGCACTCTTTTCACAATGCATTTTATTCGTTTACTTTTCTATTTCTTCCAGGAGACCATGACTTCCTTAAGAGGAGGCAATGCCTTCCTTGACCTTTGTATCCTAGCACGTGGCTTGGATCAAATGAGCAATCAATAAAAGTCAGTTGAACAAAGGAATCATTAAATAAAGGCAGAAACACTGCCTTTAACAGTTTCCTCTTCTCAGTTAAATTTACTAAGCCAATATTTTAACATAAATACAGATCCATCAAGGGTGTATGTCACTTCCTACCATTTTAAAGTTTTTTTTTTTTGTAATTAATTTATTTATTTTTGGCTGTGTTGGGTCTTCGTTGCTATGCGAGGGCTTTCTCCAGCTGCAGCGAGCGGGGGCCACTCTTCATCGCGGTGCCCGGGCCTCTCACTGTCGCGGCCTCTCCCGTTGCAGAACACAGGCTCCAGATGCGCAGGCTCAGTAGTTGTGGCTAATGGGCCTAGTTGCTCCGCGGCATGTGGGATCCTCCCAGACCAGGGCACGAACCCATGTCCCCTGCATTGGCAGGCAGATTCTTAACCACTGTGCCACCAGGGAAGCCCTGTGTGTGTTTTTTTTTTTTAATCAGGAAGAGTCAGAGGCAAAAAAAAAAAAAAGTGAAATTAAACACACACACACCACAAACATGTAATTAGACCAAAACGAAACCAACTTACAAGCCTTGGTTCATCATCTATGTGCACTGATAGCTACGTGCACTGATCCTATAATTCATGTCTACTAAACACTGTTATTTTCCTTCTCTGGGCATTAGGCAACTCAGGAAAGGGTTCCAGAAAATTTCAACACTACTGGCAATCATGATTATTAATATTATTAATACTGTTTATCTTTTTAATGGCCAGTCTTCTATACTCGTGTGTCCAATCTGAGAGAAGAATGTATTTATAGGATTGCAGCCAAACGCAGCCGTGAATGCTTTCTTTTTTTTTTTTAATATACATTTTATTTATTTATTTTTGTCTGCGTTGGGTCTTCGTTGCTGTGTGCGGGCTTTCTCTAGTTGCGGAGAACGGGGGCTACTCTTCGTTGCAGTGCGCAGGCTTCTCACTGCGGTGGCTTCTCCTTGCAGAGCATGGGCTCTAGGTGCGCGGGTTTCAGTAGTTGTGGCTCAAGGGCTCTAGAGTGCAGGCTCAGTAGTTGCGGAACAGGGGCTTAGTTGCTCCATGGCATGTGGGATCTTTCCGGACCAGGGCTCAAACCCGTGTCCCCTGCATTGGCAGGCGGATTCTTAACCACTGCGCCACCAGGGACGCCATGGGGGTGAGGCAGGGGATGTTGATAATCCCTGCTTCCAACTTCCTCCCTCCCTTCCCAGCCCAGGTTACTTCCTTCCACCTGAGTTGGCTACTTCTCCAGGAAATAATTGCTCTTTTCAGGCTTCTCTCAGAGCAGAAAGAAAGGTCTGGATTCTCCTCCTTTTCAGAATCCACCTTATTCTATGGTTTTCCAAATAACCGCTCTTAGCATCTCTAAAACCCTTAATTTCTCTCCTTCTGCTCTCAGATTGCAGTTTACATAAGAATCCCCCTGGGGAGTTGGTCAGAGATGCAGATCTCTGCTCTGCCCCTGGAGTTCGTCCAGGAGTTTGCTTAGTGAACAGAACTCTCCCTGAGAGTCAGATGACTTTACCTTTTTGTATGGCTTGCACTTTTTACCTTGAGCTTGGGGTAGTTTGAGCAAAAGTTTTGTAAACATTGGTGAACAATCCTGAGGGAGGAAAAGAGCAGCCAGACCAGAGCTGGAGTTCTTCTACAGTCATATAGTGCCGTGAACCACAAAGATGAGACCAGGGCAGCTGTGATGGGATGGAGGCTGAGCCCCATCTACATTCCAGTGAGTGTCTGGAAAGGTGTCTACTGTGATGTTTTTACGGCATCCTGCAGTCTTTCAACTTTCCCCTTACTAATTCTTGCTAAAAGCTCTGCAAGACACCCCCTACCAGAGTTGCTCTGGCTTTTCCCACCATGAGCCTGCAGAGGCAGGAAGTCCGCACTGGAAGCAATGTCAGGGCATATAGCAGGGTAGAGCCCCCTACCCATCCAGAGACCTCCAACCCAGAGTGGGAGGCAGGGTTCACGTTTCTGATTCCCGCTTCCTCCCCCCCAGGGTTGGGCACAACTCAGTTAGGAGAAAGGAGTCAGGTCCCATTATCTTGTGGATAGCACACCCTGAGGGCAGATGAATGAAAAGACTCTTCACTTTCTCCCCTCCTCCATGCCCCTGTGCCCTAAAATGTGTCCTTTGGGGTTGCAAAGGACTGGCTGTCAGATCTGGAAGAAGCAGGACCCTGCAGGTGACATACCACAGAATTGAATGAAAAAAGGCCTTTAAAAGGGGGAAAAAAATTAGGAAGCCCAAATGCAGAGAGGGTTCTTGGACAACAGCTAGGAGACGCTGTGAGAGGCTTTTGAGGGTCTAAAATTGGAGTCTCACAGCAATTCCACAAATTCAGGAAACCTGGGTGGGACTGCGGATCTCTAGTGAGATAGGATGGCGAAGTGATTCCCAAACTTAAAAAATCTCAGGATCTCTTATACTCTTAACGGTTATAGAGACAGAGCACAGAGCACTTTTAGGACACTACTCTGTATGATACAGTTATGGAGCGGGGGGAGGACTTTCCTTCTATCATCCTATGTTCAAGAGCTGGGTCTATGAAATAAACTGACAACAGGCAGATTAACAGGAGAAAAGGTATACAAATGTATTAATTTTTAATATATGCACGGGGACATCACAGGAAGAAAAGAGAATACCGCCAAAAGCAGTGATATTTGAGAGTTTTTATAACATCTTTATTGGGGGATGTAGGCTGTTTAGAGAAAAGTAAATAATATTTAGAAAAGATGAATGGACCCTTAGAAGAATAGATGGGAGATATGAAAATGTAGGGGAGCAAAATTTGCCACCCCAAATATGTCTCTTTGGCATGGGAATTATTTCAAACTGAAAACAAACATGGCCCCAAAACCTCAGGAAGAACTTTGACATTTCCCCCTAACTGCCTAAAATAATTTATACAGAGAGCCTGTTCCAGGAAATGAACTATCACCGCAGATATCTATAGTATTATATGAATCAGGCATGGTAGACAAAGAGGAACGTAGCAGTTGGTGCTGAAAATCCCCTCTGTCTCATTGTCTGTGCTTGGCCCCCAGCAAACACTTGTTTACCAAACACTGGCTTTTCCATCTCCATGTGAATTGTCTTCCTCCCCTTTGAAGTCCCAAAACACTACCACCAACATCCTTTGTGTCTTTACCTGTAGATGGTATTTTAAGGGGAGGGTTTTGGCCATTTTGGCAAGTTACACAGTTTTCCTGGGTGTCTCCCATGTACAGATGTTATTAAACTTTTGTTTGACTTTTCCCCTGTTAGCCTGTCTCCTGTCAGTTTAATTCTTAGAGCAGCCAGAAGAAACTAGAAGGAAAAAATTTCCTTCCCAGCAATAGTTTGTAACAAAATTTGTCTGAGTGTGAGAAAATCCAATCTTTCCTGGTTGTGAAATTACCTGGGAGGAGACTTATGACAGGTGAATTTCTTTTGCCTCCAAAGGAGGTGACAGATAAGGGGAGTTCAGAGAAAGGCTCTCCCTGCATTTGCTGTTTTTCCAAGTGCCTTCAGCTCAAAATAGTCAGTATGCCAAAGCAGCATATTTTAGGTTGTCATGTCTTCAATTTATTCAGTATAATAATGGATACATGTCATTATACATTTTGTCCAAAAAACTAGAATGTACACCACCCAGACAGTGAACTAATGTAAACTATGCACTTTGGGTGATTATGATGTGTCAATGTAGGTTCATCAGTTATAGCAAATGTATCAGTCTCGGGGGGATATTGATAATAGGGGAGGCTGTGCATGTGTGAGGTCAGGGGGCCTATGGGAAATCTCTACTTTCTGCTCAGTTTGGCTGTAAAACTGAAACTGCTCTAGGGACTTCCCTGGTGGCACAGTGGATAAGACTCTGTGCTCCCAATGCAGGGGGCCTGGGTAAGTCTATTAACAAAAAAAGTTATCGAGGATTCCAAAGAGCTTTTGTTTGTGTGTACTGTATCTATTCATTTTTACCATATTTAAAAATTAAAAAAAAAATTTATATACATATTTATTTATTTTTGGCTGCGTTGGGTCTTCGTTGCTGCACCGCGGGCTTTCTTTAGTTGCGGTGAGTGGGGGCTACTCTTTGTTGCGGTGCGTGGGCTTATTGCAGTGGCCTCTCCCGTCGTGAAGCATGGGCTCCAGGTGCACAGGCTTGAGTAGTTGTGGCTCTCGGGCTCTAGAGCGCAGACTCAGCAGTTGTGGCACACGGGCTCAGTTGCTGTGCGGCATGTAGGATCTTCCTGGACCAGGGCTTGAACCTGTGTTCCCTGCATTGGTAGGCAGATTCTTAACCACTGTGCCACCAGGGAAGCCCCATATTTAAAATTAAAACTGAGAAATTTTTATGTACTTATTAATTTAATATTCAAAATATTCATTAATTTAGAAATAATAATAAGCTCATGACCTATTAATGTTAATGACACAGTTTATGATAAATAACTATATATTCAGCTGTTTGCATCCACGGGTCCAGCATCAGTTTGTTCAGCCAACCATGAATAGAAAATATTCTTCTCTGAGGAATTCCCTGACGGTCTAGTGGTTAGGATTCTGCGCTTCCACTGCAGGGGGCATGGGTTCAATCCGTGGTCGGAGAACTAAGATGCCTCATACTGCATGGCTTGGCAAGAAAAGAAAAATCTCCCCCCCAAATTCCAGAAATTTCTAAGAAACAAAACTTGAATTTGCTGGGAGCTGACAACTATTTACATACCATTTACATTGTATTAGGTATTATAAGTAATCTAGAGATGATTTATAGTATATAGGAGAATGTGCTTAGGTTTTATGCAAACACTCCCGCCCACCTTTTTTTTTTTTTTTTTTTTTTTTGGCAGCGTGCAGCTTGCAGGATCTTAGTTCCCCCACCAGGGATTGACTGTTTTTTCTCCATTGTATATTCTTGCCTCCACTGTCATAGATTAATTGACCATAGGAGCATGGGCTTATTTCTGGGCTCTCTATTCTGTTTCATTGATCCATGGGTCTGTTTTTGTGCCAGTACCATACTATTTTGATTACTATAGTTTTATAGTATAGTCTGAAGTCAGGGAGTGTGATACCTCCAGCTTTGTTCTTTTTTCTCAAGATTGCTTTGGCTATTTGGGGTCTTTTGTGGTTACATATAAATTCTAAGGTTTTTTGTTCTAGTTCTGTGAAAAATGTCATGGGTATTTTGATAGGGAGTGCATTAAATCTGTAGATTGCTTTGGGTAGTATGTACATTAAAAAAATATTCTTCCAATTCATGAATATGGAACATCTTGCCATTTCTTTGTATCATCTTCAATTTCCCTCATCAGTGTTTTACAGTTTTCAGGGTATAGATCTTTCACCTCCTTGGTTAAATTTATTCCTCGGTATTTTATTCCTTTCAAAACAATTGTAAATGGGATTGTTTTCTTGAATTCTCCTTCTGACAGTTCATTATTAATGTATAGAAAAGCTACAGATTTCTGTACGTTAATCTTGTATCCTATGACTTTACTGAAGTTGTTTATTAGTTCTAATAGTTTTTTTGGTGACAACTTTAGAGTTTTATATATAGTATCATGTCATTTGCATAGTGATAGTTTTACTTCTTCCCTTGCAATTTGGATGCCTTTTACTTTTTCTTATCTGATTACTGTGGCTAGGACTTCCAATACTATGTTAAATAGAAGTGGTGAGAGTGGGCATCCTTGTCTTATTCCTGATTTTAGAGGATATGCTTTCAGCTTTTCACTGAGTATGATGTTAGCTGTGGGTTTGTCATTAATGGCCTTTATCATGTTGAGATATGTTCCCAATACCAACTTTTTTTTTTTTTTGCGGTACGCAGGCCTCTCACTGCTGTGGCCTCTCCTGTTGCGGAGCACAGGCTCCAGACGCACAGGCTCAGCGGCCATGGCTCACGGGCCCAGCCGCTCTGCGGCATGTGGGATCTTCCTGGACCGGGGCACGAACCCATGTCCCCTGCATCGGCAGGCGGACTCTCAACCACTGCACCACCAGGGAAGCCCCCAACACCAACTTTGATGAGAGTTTTTATCATGAATGGATGTTGAATTTTGTCAAATGCTTTTTCTGCATTTATTGAGATGATCATGTGATTTTTATCCTTCCTTTTGTTAAAGTGGTATATCACATTGATTGATTTGTGGATATTGAACCACTCTGCACCCCTGGAAATCTCACTTGATCATGGTGTATGATCCTTTTTATGTATTGTTTGCTAATATTGTGTTGAGTATTTTTGCATCTATATTCATCAGAGATATTGGCTTGTACTTTTTTTTTTTAGTGTCTTTTTGTGGTTTTGGTATCAGGGTAATGGTGACCTTGTAGGATGAATTTGAGAGTGTCTCCTCCTCTTCAATGTTTGGAATGGTTTGAGAAGGATAGGCATTAGCTCTTCTTTATATGTTTGGTAAATTCCTTGTGAAGCCATCAAGTCCTGAAGTTTTGTATGCTGGGTTTTTTTTTTTTTTTTTTTTTTTACAAATTCAATTTCACTACTAGTGATCATTTTGTTCGGATTGTGTATTACTTCATGATTCAGTCTTAAAGGCTGTATTTTTAAATTTTTATTTTTTCTTTGGCTGCATTGGGTGTTGCGGCATGCGGGATCTTTCATTGCAGTGTGCGGGCTCTTTGTTGTGGTGCACGGGCTTCTCTCTAGCTGTGGCGTGCGGATTTTCTCTCTCTAGTTGTGGCGCACAGGCTCCAGGGTGCGTGGGCTCTGTAGTTTGCAGCACGTGGGCTCTAGTTGAGGCATGTGAGCTCACTAGTTGTGGCATGCGGGCTTAGTTGCCCCACGACATGTGGGATCTTAGTTCCTTGACCAGGGATGGAACCCACATCCCCTGCATTGTAAGGCAGATTCTTTACCACTGGACCACAAGGGAAGTCCCAAAGGCTGTATTTTTCTAAATATTTGTCCATTTCTTCTAGATTATCCAATTTATTGGCATACAACTATTTGTAGTATTCTCTTATGATTTTTTATATCTCTGTGATATCTTGTCTTTTTAAAAATTTCTCCTCTTTATTTTTTAATTTTGTTTATTTGGGTCTTCTGTCTTTATTTCTTGATAAGCATAGCTAAAGGCTTATCAGTTTTGTTTATCTTTTCAAAAACCCAGCTCTTGGTTTCATTGATTTTTTTAAAAAAAATAAATTTATTTATTCATTCATTTTTGGCTGCGTTGGGTCTTCATTGCTGCACACGGGCTTTCTCTAGTTGTGAGCAGGGGCTGCTCTTCGTTGTGGTGCGTGGGCTTCTTATTGTGGTGGCTTGTTGCAGAGCATGGGCTCTAGGTGTGCAGGCTTTAGTAGATGTGGCACACGGGCTCAGTAGTTGTGGCTCACGGGCTCTAGAGTGCAGGCTCAGTAGTTGTGGGGCATGGGCTTAGTTGCTCCATGGCATGTGGGATCTTTCTGGACCAGGGCTTGAACCCGTGTTCCCTGCATTGGCAGGCTAATTCTTAACCATTGCACCACCAGGGAGGCCCCATTGATCTTTTCTAATGTTTTTTGATCTCTATTTTATTTATTTTCTCTCTGATCTTTATTATTTCCTTCTTTCTGCTGACTTTCAGATTTGTTTGTTCTTCTCTTTCTAATTCCTTTAGATAGTAGGTTAGGCTGCTTTTTGATATTTTTCTTGTTTCTTGATGTAGGCCTATATAGCTATAAATGTCCCTCTTGGAACTGCTTTTGCTGCGTCCCATAGATTTTGGAAAGTTGTGTTTTTATTTTCATTTGTCTCAAGGTATTTTCAGATTTCCTCTTTAATTTCTTCATTGACTCATTGATTTTTTAGTATCATGTTGTTTAGTCTCCATGTGTTTGTGTTTTTCCCACTTTTCTTCCTGTAATTGGTTTCTAGTTTCATACTATTGTGGTCAGAAATATTTCTTGATATAATTTCTATCCTCTTAAATTTGTTCAGACTTGTTTTGTGACATAGCATATGATCTATCCTGGAGAATGTTCCTTGTGCATTTGAAAAGAATGTATTCTGCTGTTTTTTGGAAGATATCTATTAAGTTCAGCTGATCTAATGAGGCATTTAAGATTACTATTTCTTTATTGGTTTTCTGTCTGGGTTATTTGTCCATTGATGTAAGTGGGGTATTAAAATCCCCTACTATTATTGTATTATTGTCAATCTCTTCTATTATGGTTGTTAATACTTGCTTTATATATTTAGGTGCTCCTATATTAGGTACACATATGTTAACAAGCATTATATCCTCTTCTTTTATGGATCCCTTTATCATTATATAATGCCTTTCTTTGTTACTTGTTATAGACTTTATTTTAAAGTCTGTTTTGTCTGATATGAGTATTGCTACCCATGCTTCCTTGTCGTTTTCATTTGCATGAAATATCTTTTTCCATCCTCTTACTTTCAGTCTCTTGGTGTCTTTAGTTCTGAAGTGAATCTCTTGTAAGCAGCAAATGGATGAGTCATGTTTTTTTATCCAATCAGCCACTCTATGTCTTTTGATTAGAGCATTTACTCCATTAACATTTAAAGAGATTATTGATAGGTATTTACTTATTGCCATTTTGTTACTTGTTTTCTGGTTCTTTTTATAGTTCTTCTCTGTCCTTCTTTTAGTTTCTTCCCTTGTGGCTTGATTATTTGCTACAGTGGTATGCTCTCTAGTTTTTGTATATCTATTGTAGGTTTTTGATTATTGGTTACCATATGCTTTGTATATGTTGACCTATAACTTTGTCTACTTGTTTTAAACTGGTAGTCATTTAAGTTCAAACACATCCCAAAAGATCTACCTTTTTTTTGTTTTTTTTGGCAGTACACGGGCCTCTCACTGTTGTGGCCTCTCCTGTTGCGGAACACAGGCTCTGGACACGCAGGCTCAGCGGCCATGGCTCATGGGCCCAGCCGCTCCGTGACATGTGGGATCTTCCCAGACCGGGGCACGAACCCATGTCCCCTGCATCAGCAGGCGGACTCTCAACCACTGCGCCACCAGGGAAGCCCTAGATCTACCTTTTTTTTACTCCCCTCTGCCACATTTTGTGTTTTTGCTGTCATATTTTATATCTTCATATTATCCTTTCACTGTTTATTGTAGTTATAGTTGATTTTACAATTTTTTTTGTCTTTTAGTCTTTGTAATAGCTTATTTAGGTTGTTGATCTACAGACTTTACTGTATATGTGCCTTTACTAGTGAGATTTTTCCTTTCCTATTGACTCTCACTCTTGTTATAGCCTTTTCTTTTCCACTTACAGAAGACCCTCTAACATTTCTTTTAGGATAGGCTTAGTATTGATGAAATCTTTTCGTTTTTTCTTGTCTGAGAAGTTCGTTATTTCTCCTTTAATTCTAAATAATTATCTTGCTGTGTAGAGTGTCCTAGGTTGCAGAATTTCCCCATACAGCACTTTAAATAAATCATGCCACTCCCTTCTGGCCTGCAAAGTTTCTGCAGACAAATCAGTTAATAGCCTTGTGGGAGTTTCCTTGTATATGAGTCTTTAGTTTTTCTCTTGCTGCCTTTAGAATTTTTCTCTTTATCCTCAACGTTTGCCATTTTAATTATGATATGTTTTTGTGTGGGTCTGTTTGGGTTCACCTTGTTTGGGACCCTCTGTGCTTCCTGTACATGGATATCTTCTTCCTGTTCAGGAAGTTTTCAGCCATAATTTCATCAAATACATTTTCGATCCTTTTCTCTGGGTCTTCTCCTTCTGTGAATCCTATAATGTGAATGTTGGTATGCTTCATGTTGTCCCAGAGGTCCCTTAAACTATTCTCATTTTTAAAAATCTGTGGGGTTGTTTTTGTTCTGATTGGATTATTTCCATTATTCTATCTTCCAGATCACTTATACATTCTTCTGTATCACCTAGCCTCCTATTAATTTCTTCTAGTGTGTTTTTCATTTCAGTTATTGTATTCTTCAGTTTTGACTGGTTCTTTTTTTTTCATTTTCTAGTTCCTTGTTAGTGTTCTCACTGTGTTCATCTGTTCTTTTCCCTAATACAGTTAGCATCCTTATTACTAATGCTTTGAACTCTTATCTGGTAAATTTTGTTTTGTTTTTTTTTTTGGTACGCGGGCCTCTCCCTGCTGTGGCCTCTCCCGTTGTGGAGCACAGGCTCCGGACGCGCAGGCTCAGCAGCCATGGCTCACGGGCCCAGCCACTCTGCGGCATGTGGGATCTTCCCGGACTGGGGCATGAACTCGTGTCCCCTGCATCTGCAGGTGGACTCTCAACCACTGCGCCACCAGGGAAGCCCTGGTAAATTATTTCTCTTTCATTAGTTGTTCTTTCAGATATTTTCTATTGTTCTTTCATTTGAAAAAAATTCCTCTGTCTTCTCATTTTGCCTAATTTCTCTATGAAATCAGGTGAAATAGTTACCTATTTAGGTCTTGAAGGGATGTTTTTGTATGGGATTGTCCCTGTACAGTCTGTGAGCGCCCAGTGGCTTTGGTGGTAGAGCTTGATCTGATGTGAGAATGAGTCATGTCTTCCCCACAGAGTGTGCTGGCAACTCTCATCTTGGTAGGAAGTGAGGCTGGAGATGGAGGGGCTAGAGCCAGAGCCAGGTGTGTGGGGCTTCTACTCTGCTCAGTGGCCAGCACCACCCTATTGGGGGCAGGGGTGGGTCACAAGTTTCTGGAGCAAAAGCTCTGAGGGCTGGGTCTGAGCTGGTTCCATTCCCTCTTAATGTGCACTACCCAGTACTGGCACTCTCACTCCAAAAGGGAGCAGTGCTGGAGCAAGTGGGGCTTGAGCGGGCACTTGGCATGGGTAGGGGAGAAGGCTGTGGCGGTCCTAGCCCCAGTCAGTGCCCTGGACTTCTCCTGATTTGCTGCCTCTGTAATGCCAGCAATGGCTCCCCTTGGCTGCCACCCTCAGGCTGGTGTTGAGCTGCGCTATGGAGCAATAGGGGCTGGAGTGGGTGCTCAGCTCAGGCTGGTGCACATGCTGGGGTAGTCATGGGAAAACGGCCAGAGTGCCCGGTAGTTTCAATCTGCTTCCTCTGCCTTGTGTTGGGAGTGAGCAAATGTGTGTGTGCTCTTCACGAGCAGAGTCCAGGTTTCTTACAGCCCTCCTGTTAGTCCCATTGGTTTTCAAACCAGCTAGGGGGATTTGTCTTCCCTGTGTTGGACCCCAGGCCTGGGGCACTCAATATGTGGCTCGAGCTACTTGTTTCCTAGGGAGGATCTCCGAGACTGTGTATTCACCCTCCTCCTCTGTGTCCCCTCCCAGGGGTGTATGTCCTGACCTTATCACTTCTCTTCCCTTCCTACCCAATTCTGTGTGAATCTTTCTTATAGCCCTGGTTGTACAAGAGTCTTCCTGACCATCTTCAGTTTGTTTTCAGTGAGAATGCTCTGTATGTAGATGTATTTTTTTGATGTTGTTGTTTTGTTTTTTTGCGGTACGCGGGCCTCTCATTGTTGTGGCCTCTCCCGTTGCGGAGCACAGGCTCCGCACGCGCAGGCTCAGTGGCCATGGCTCACAGGCCCAGCCGCCGCGCGGCATGTGGGATCTTCCCAGACCGGGGCACGAACCCGTGTCCCCTGCATCGGCAGGCGGACTCTCAACCACTGCGCCACCAGGGAAGCCCTGTAGATGTATTTTTGATGGTAGGAGGACACCTCCATGCCCTCCTACTCCCCTCCTCGGAAATTTACATTTATAAAGGAAATTTCCATTTGTAGAGCCATCTCCCTCCCCTTTGCCAGGAAGAGGAGGACTCTTAACAGTTCTTACCAGTGGAGAGGGCAGCAACTTAAATCTGCATAACAAACATTACTAAACAACCCTTGTTTATCATACTTCCCCTGGTCACTTTCCCATTACTTCCCTTACATGCTCAAAAGCCACCCAAAACCCTTTTGCCTTTGTTTAACCTAAGTTGGTATATTAAACCCAAATTCCAACCACCCATTTGAGCTACTCAATACTTAGTACTCAATACCTGTGAATGCATGTGCAATGCACATGTTAATAAACTTCTGTTTGTTTTTCTCCCCTTAATTTGTCTCTTGCCAGTCTAATTTATAGCCCCCCCCAGCTGAACAATCTAAAATGGGTAGAGGAAAAGGATTTCTCCCCTCCTCTACACCCTCAATTGACACCCCCCCAACCATTTTTCTGTAAAAGTTATATTTCTTGTTAACACTTCAGGAGCTGGGTTTATTTGAACTTTACTTGGGCTGTACTGGTAAACACATAATTACAACACATTTATTTGACATTTATGGAGCTCTTATTGTATGCAAGGAACTGTGCTAGATGCTGGAGCTACAGCAGTAAACGGGGGAGATGAAGTTCTGTCCTCTTGGAGTGTATAGTCCAGGAGAAGTGAAAAATTCTAGAGTAGTGAATTCCCTTTGCCATCAGTGCTGGGAAGGAGAAACATGAGGTGCTGTGAGATTATGGAACAATCAAGGGTGTCCAGGTTAAGAGGCTGAGTGCAGGAGGGGTCAGCAAGGTTGTGCTGAGAACATTTTTCAGGTAAAATGAATGCCCGAGGCAGAAAAGTGGGTAATAAGGATAAAAATGGATTCAATGCTGGCCAAGTCTCAGAACCATGTGAAACAGCGTAGCGTCTTTAGGGAGCTGGGGATTTGGACTTGTAGCCAAATGTTGAGAGCGAAGGGTGAGAAAAGCTTAATTATACTGTGGTGTCAGTGCAGGGTTAGGTCAGAGAAGTTCACTTTTTATGCTATGATACTTGGTCTTGTCTGACCTGGTCCTGCTAAGGTTTTATAGAGGTAAAGATCATATTTATACTTTTGGAAGCTCACTCTGAAGGCAGCATGGGTGATGAGCTAAAAAAAAAAAAAGGGAGGGAGGTGGAAGCAAGAAAGCTTCTGCAATAATACAGGTAAGAAATGATGTAGACCTGAATTGGGGGTGGGTAGGAGGGCAGATTTTAGGAATGTTTGGTGAAGCATTTGAGGAGAATTGCTGATAAACTGGCAAAATGAATTCCAGCAGGATCAGGTGGATATGCTGTGAACAGTTTGCACAGCTCTAGGTGACACCATTCACATCACATTGTGGTTGTTGTAATCTTCATAAATAGTAATGTTGAGAGTTGTGCAGTGCACAGCCTGGGCAGCCTTACACAGCAACCCTGACCCTAAATTCATTTACTTCTATTACTTTTGAACCTTGGAGATTTTAAACTTTTATTTCTCTTCTGGTTTTATTTCATTCACTTTCTTTTTGGAAAAATCTCAGCATTGAAGGAAGGGGTAGGAAGTTAATGTAACTGGGCAGTGCACTCTTTTATCTTTCTATATAATTTAACTACTTTTCCACTTAACATGGCAGAAATTGGAGCAAAAAACTTTGGGGTCAAGATGTGGCATTACCAATGCTCCCACATATCACAGAAACACAAGTGGAAATAGAGGCTTGTCTTGCACTAATATTTCTAACTGGATAGAGCCTCAATGGGCTTGACTTTTCTTTTTAGAGCAGCAGAAAGTCTTTGTGAGCCCATTTTCCTGTTGGGTACAGGTGTTTTCCTCAACAGTTTAAATAAGTTTTCAGTAGACAGCTCAAAAAATCTGTTCTGGTTTATTGGCTTAAACTCTCTGGTTCTGGATTATTATCTCTCTTATATAAGAATAGAAACATTCTATTTTTTTTTAATTGCTGAAAGTTTCTACCATTTTACCAATATCATGCCATTTCTCCTACCCCGCAGTCCCTGGCAACCACTTTTCTACTGTTTCTATGAGTTTGACTTTTAAAAAAAAAACTTATGTATTCATTTATTTATTTTTAGATTTCACATATAAGTGATACCATGCAGTATTTGTCTTTCTCTGTATGGCTTATTTTACTTAGTGTAATGCCCTCCAGGTTTATCCATATTGTTGAAAATGACAAGATTTTCTTCTTTTCTTAAGGCTGCTAAATATTTCATTATACCTATATCTAAGTAAAGATACAGCTATAGATATGTCTCACATTTTTTTTATCCATTCGTCCATCAACAGACCCTGAGGTTGTTTCTGTATCTTGGCTATTGTAAATAACGCTGCAATGAGTATAAAGGGCATAGATTTCTTTGAGATACTAGTTTTGTTTCCTTTGGATATATCCCCAAAAGTAGGATTGCTAGATCATGTGGTAATTCTATTTTTAATTTCTTGAGGCACCTCCATACTGTTTTCCATGGTGACTGTACCAATTTACAGTCTCACCAGTAGTGTACAAGGAATTCCTTTTCTTGACATACTCACCAGCCTCTGTTATCTCGTCTTTCTGATGAGAGCCCTTCTAACAGGTGTGATATCTCATTGTGGTTTTAATATTCATTTTTATGATGATTAGTATGTTGAGCACCTTTTCATGGACCTTGTGGTCATTTTCATGCCTTCGTTGGAAAAATGTCTACTTAATTCCTTTGCCAATTTTTAATTGCATTATTTACTTTTTGCTATTGAGTTGTATGAGTGCCTTGTATATTTTGGATATGAACCCCTTATCAGATAAGTGGTTTGCAAATATTTTCTTCTCCTTTGCTGTGTAGAAGCTTTTTAGTTTGATGTCCCATTTGTTTTTTTACTTTTGTTACCTTTTAGTGTCAAATCCAAAAAAATCATCACCAAGACTCATGTCAAGGAGCTTACTGCCTATGTTTCTTCTAGGAGTCTTATAGTTTGAGGTCTTAGGTTCAGTTATTTAATCCATTTTGAGTTGTTTTGTGTGGTGTAAGACTTTCATTCTTTTTTTGGTGTATGGTGTACTTTCATTCTTCTGCATGTGGCTGTCCAGGTTTTGCAATACCATTTATTTAAGAGACTATCCTTTTCCTATTGTATATTCTTGGCTCCTTGGTTGTAAATTAATTGGCCAAATATGTGGTGGTTTATTTCTGGGCTCTCAATTATGTTCCATTGATCTATGTGTCTCAGTTACGTCAATACCATACTGTTTTGATTGCCTTGTAGTACAGTTTGAAATTAGGAAGTGTTATGCCTCTTGCTTTGTTCTTCTTTCTCAAGATTGCTTTGGCTATTCAGGGTCTTTTGTAGTTCCACACAAATTTTGGGATTGTTTATTCTATTTCTGTGAAAAACGCCATTGGAATTTTTATAGGAATTGCATTGAACCTGTAGGTCACTTTGAGTACTGTAGACATTTTAACAATATTAATTCATCCAATCCATGAACATAAAATACCTTTTCATGTATGTGTATTTCCTTCAATTTCTTTCATCAATGTCTAAAAGTTCTCAGTATACAGATCATTCACCTTCTTGATTCAGTTTATTCCTAAGCATTTTATTTCTTTTTGATGCAATTATAAATGGGATTGCTTTCTTAATTTCTCTTTCTGATAGTTCATTGTTGGTGTTTAGAAACACAACTGATTTTTTCATATTGATTTTGTATCCTGCAGCTTTACTGAAATGGTTTATTAGTTCTAACGGTTTTTTGGTGGAGCCTTTAGGGTTTTGTATCTATAATATCATGCCATCTGCAAATAGTGACAGCTTTACTTCTTCCTTTCTGATTCCGATGCCTTTTCTTTTTTTCTTGCCTAATTGCTCTGGCTAGGACTTCTAATATTATGTTGAATAAAAGTGGAGAGAGTGGGCATCCTTGTGTTTCTCCTGATCTTAGAGGGAAAGCTCTTAGCGTTTCACTCTTGAATATGTTAGCTATGGGCTTGTCATATATGGCCTTTGTTATGTTGAGGTATATTCCCTCTATACCCAGTGTGTTGAGAGCTGAAACATTTTATCTTAAATAATACATCCAGAGAAAATGGACCAGGTGAGCTCAGATTGTTTCTCTAGCAAACATCAGGATATAAGTCAGCTCAGTTTTATAAATTCCCAGGGGCCACTAATTGGGATCTTTAAAATGTCATGGTTAATTAAGTCAAGCCAAGGATCTGAAGCCATTTCTTACTCTAATAGTAGTATACACAGAAAGACAGTCATGAAGTTATAGTTTTGAACAGCAGGGTAAATTTATATGAAATTTCATACCTGTGCCCCTCCTTCTTTTTCTGGTATGTAGCTGTTTTCATTTGCAAAAGATAAATCCATGCCAAGAATTCAACTGGACATGACCTAAAATTACTTTTTTTTTTTTTTTTTTTGCGGTACGCGGGCCTCTCACCGTTGTGGCCTCTCCCGATGCGGAGCACAGGCTCTGGACTCACGGGCTCAGCAGCCATGGCTCACGGGCCCAGCCGCTCCGCGGCATGTGGGATCCTCCCGGACCGGGGCATGAACCCGCGTCCCCTACATCAGCAGGTGGACTCTCAACCACTCGGCCACCAAGGAAGCCCCTAAAATTACTTTAATCTTAGCATGTACCTTGGAGGTATAAAGTCCGCTTTCCTTGGCAACCGTGTATAGCCAATCCACACAGACTTTACATGTATGAACAGGGGTCTTTCTTCAGAAGTAGCAATGAGGTTTATTGGAATATCGAGTCAGGTATAGCTTGAGAAACCTATTATAAACCTATTATTTAATACAAACTGTCAAACATAAGGTTGGCTTATTAGTTTTAGAAGCTATGAAGAAGATGGAGTAAAATACAAGTACTGTTAAGGGGCAAGAAAAATTCTTCCAGGGAATCAGAATCCATCACCAAGATAACCAAAATAAGTGTTTTGACTAAGTTTGAGGTTGAGTAGAGGATGTCATAAATCATACTTTGGGGGAAAATCCCAAATCTGAATATGAAATTATGCTGCACACATGATAGTATTTGTCATGTGTTTGCTTTGCTCATGGCCCACGTACCACAGGTTAGGTTCTCCACTTTACAGACAAGAAAACTGAGGCTAGTGTCAACAAACAAGTTAAGTGGCAGAGTTTGGATCAAATTTTTAAAACTCTGATTAAAAAAAAAAAAACCCCAAAATTCAGGCTCTCTTTTACATACCCCAGTGCTTTTCTGTATCTTCACAGAGGTAAATAAATCATTCTGGGTAGTTTTATTTTCTAGTGGCAAAGGGTCTATCCACTCAGGAAGCGAAACATAATAGAAAGCTTTCTAAAATTATGTAATATATTTTCTTGCCCCGTTAACATTATTATGCTAAATAATACTGAACATTTACAATGTTTTCCTGAGAATTCATCCTTAATACGGGTGATACCAGAGATGAGATGATGCTCCCAGGGTCCGAGGTATGGGGGGCACTGGCTGCACACCGTGTTGCTTTTCCAGTTTGTCAGAGCATGATTTTTATTCCTCCCCCAGCTGCTGTTTGTGCTTGCAGTCTTTTTGCCGCCTTAAATGGGAATCTCCCAGGGTCTTAGAATCTAAATAATTAAACCAGTTAGAATTGTACGTAAATACAAGTAAGTAGGCCTGAAAGGCTGCACAAGGAAAAGATTAAGAGCACAGTCCCTAATTTCCATTTTCATGTTACCACAGCCCAATTAAATACTTCTTTAAATTTTATGTTGTGTCCCATATAGGAGAGCACACCACTTAACTGAGTTCTAGGTAAATGAGGGACAACGAAACTTTCATTAGAAGCAGGAAATACATATACACACACACGATTTATTTTTTTCACTGGTACTGACCTACCCCACTTAAAAATTTCTACTGGACTAAAAAATAATTTATTTTTGAAAAAGGACTATATTTTAAATACTCGTTTAGCATTTGTTTATATTCTATTGTTAAGAGTTTTTTTTCCACAGTGGAATGTGTTTTTGGTTTTCCTACTGCAAAAGCCTTTGTTATAGATTTGCATAGACTAGTCACTAAAAAATCTTGCTTTAGTAAGGAAGTAGCAGAACAGGAGCCTAACTTTGGGCGAGTTTTAATGTTCCTGAGCCCTGGTTTCTTCATGTGTAAAATGCAGGTCAGTAACAATGCAAACGAGGTCATATGGTATAGCAGGCTGCCATAGTCCATCAGGGCTGCTGTAACAGAATACCAGAGACTGGATGGCTTATAAACAGAAATTTATTTCTCATAGCTCTGGAGGCTGGGAAGTCCAAGATCAAGACCCCAGCAGACTGGGTGTCTGGTGAAGGCCTGCTTCCTGGTTCATAGACAGCTGTCTTCTCGCTGTGTCCTCACATGGTGAAAGGGATGAGGGAGCTCTCTGGGGTCTCTCTTATAAGGGCACTAATCTCACTTATGAGGGCTGTGATTGGGGGTTAGGATCAACACCTTAGCATTCAGCCTACAGCCCAGGCTTAGCACAGTAATGGCACAATAAAAGATGATTATTTGAACACGAATTCAACTGAAATTCAAGCAGAACAAAACTCAAAACCATATACTTACTCTATAGCTTAAAAAAAACTGTTCACTGTCATCTCCTCTACTAGAGGGAATTAAAGCTGGCCTGTTAAGTTGCCTGACAGGACCACTAAATGTCTAAATTGGGAATCGACTATATTCTATCCAGTTTAACCCTTTCTGTTAACACAGGGAAACAGAGGTCCAGGGAGTTCGAGAAACTTGCCCAGAGACAGACAACTACTTTTGGGCTGGGCCAAGTGTAAGACCGGGGTTCCTTTCATTAACACCAACATCTTTTCATTTACGTGGCCTTTCACAATTTACCAAGCACCTCGTCAGCTCCATGACCTCATTTATTATACTATATCCATGAGCTTACAGAGATGGCTTTTGGGAGATTTTTTGCATCCACAGACCAGTGTTGCAATAGCTTATTCTATACTGACCCTTAAATTTAAAAAATATGTATGTACACACATATGTAAATGTGTGCGTACATATACATGCACATATGGAAGACACGGCACCGCATCTCCCTGTGTCACCCCATGCGGGCCACACCCTGGCAGTCACAAAGCACAAACAGAAAAGGGTCTTTGGTTTCAGAATTCCCGAGTTGCCACTGGGCTCAGAAGTGTTTACGCTTTCAAGAGGAGTAGGAATGTATTAGGCTTCCCTTTAATGAGTCTCATTTTGAGATGGGATGGCAAGGTTGGCCAGCCGCTCTTCATGCAGTTTTTGTAGTAAGTCTTTCAGAGAATGAGTGGTGAAGCCAATTCATTTCTCCTCCTGGAATTTGTCCTTCCTCTTTTTCTCTGTTGTGAGGTTATATATTAAAGGTATGGGCATACAGACATTACGAAAGATAAGGGCTATCACGTGAGGGAGGAACTCAGACGATAAATCCAAAGAAACCTACGGAAATAAAAATCTGAACTCAGGGGCAGGGCAGGAGGCGACACGGTCTTTTCACAGAGCCGTTACACATAATGCAGCTGTCCTCAAAAGCAGGAATGGAAAAGAACTAGCCATTCAGCTGCAGAACGAAGCTGGGGTCTTGGCTTTAGAGCTTCCCATGTCTTTAGCATTAGGATGGGCAGCAGGTGCCTTTTCCAGAGTAGGCCAGAGAAGATAAGTCCAGTTTGGTTTTTAAGGCTTGAGTCAGCTCTGTGGCCAGCAGCTCGTGGAGGGACACACCGTCGTGGGAGTACACCCAGTTTCTCCCGGTCCAGTTGTAACGCTTGGGGCCACTGCAGGACAAAACACAGTCAGAGTAAGTCCATGGGGACAACCCTTCAGAAGAAACTCTCACCAAGAAATTGAATGACTGCAGTGCAGATCTAGAAAGTAATACTTAACAAGCCATGTATTTGACTTCTCCTCTTAGGGTCTATTTAATATAACTGAATCACTTTGCTGTACACCTGAAACTAACAAAACAGTGTAAATCAACTATACTCCAATTAAAAAAAAAGCAGCTACACAATTATCCTCTGGTACAATTCACAGAACACCTGTCAAGACCTGAAAATATT
Organism: Orcinus orca; assembly: GCF_937001465.1. NCBI lineage: Eukaryota > Metazoa > Chordata > Mammalia > Artiodactyla > Delphinidae > Orcinus > Orcinus orca. The sequence goes on along the minus strand of NC_064564.1, from coordinate 70,659,241 downwards.
TCAACCCTATTGATGAGTCTCCGTGTATCACATTCTGATCTTTTGCTTCTCCTAACTCACATATGATACCTGTAATATCACAGCAGTGTCTTTTAGATGATGGCCATTCATGTACCACTGACATGATTTGTCCCTTACCTACATTATTATTTTCATTTTAGTACATTCCTAACACTGGGCAACCACTACCTCTATCTAGTTTCAAAACATTTTCATCACCCACAGGAAATTCCATATCCATTAAGCAGTTACTCCCTATTCACTCCTCTCCCCAGCCCCTGGCAACCATCTGTATTATTATTTTAAAAAATAGTTTTCTTAATTCAATTTTAAGTCCATGAAGGTGAGAGTTTGATGGGCTAGTTCATCCATCTCAAGCTCATCTAGTGAACACAAGCCGTACGTGCACTTCACGCTGGGAACGCTGTGTTTGTGTGGACCCAGGTGTGGCTAGGTTTCGCTGTGTCTTATTATTCCAGATGGACACAGAGTGTGCCCATTAATTCCACCTCCTCTGGGCCTAGTGGAGTGGGGGTGGGGGGTGGGGGGAACACGTGCTGAGGCAGGAGATAGATAGGCCTCAGGGTAAGCACCTGGAGTTCCTTCCCTGTGGACAGAAACTCCAAAATATCAATAGCAGGACAGTTGGGAGAAGAGCTGAGCCCTGCCCAGATAAGAGACAAAAGGCCGCATATCCCTCATTCTCAAAGTCAAGGAGACCTTCCCAACTACACATGCAGAGAAAGGCTCCTTGCAAGTCAAAAGGGAGGGGGCGCCACCCCATAGTAAGTGATGTCAACTACCCATAGGCCTCTTCGCTAGAATCCATCTTGGCTAAGAGATGCACATGTACACAGGGGAGGACCCTGAGATGTACCAAATATGGCCTCAGAACCAGGCAAAGCAAGATGATCGGTTAAAGGAAACGTGGAAGAAATGCTCCATAAAAGTGATTCAAACTACCACAAGGGCGCGACTCTCTCTCTGAGCCCACAAGTGTGTCTATCCACACGTACTGTACTCTTTTTCCTCCTAATAACACTTTACTTGCTTCACTACTTTCCGTCTCTATGTGGAAATTCATTTCTACACAGCTGATGGGCCAGGGCCTCGTCATTAGCCACTGGTCCCTGGTGGTCTAGTGGCTAGGATTCAGTGCTCTCAGGGCCACTGCCTGACCTCAATCTCCGGCCGGGAACCGAAATCCTGCTTCAAGCCGCTGCAGGCCGAGGCCACCAGAGATCAGTGCCAGCAGCTAATGGTGCTACATGATGACGCCTTGATGGACAAAGGAGCAGAGGATGCTGAGAGCCCACAGGAAGGAAGGGGCCCCTGAGTCCACCTGCACACTCAGGGGAGCTCTTCCAAAGTCCAAGACTGGGACGGGTTTGCCAGGGACGAAGAAAGCTTAGAAGGGAAGCATCTTTGGGGGGTTAGGAAAACATCAAGGATTTCTGTATTATCCACCAAAGGCAGGGGTTTGAACACTTAACTTAACAATGGGGATAATGATAATGGGGACAAACCAAAAGCACTGGACTTTTGTTTCATATGCACAAATAGCTGAACACGTAAAGGCATAATAACCTGGATCAAATCCAGAGAACGTTCCCTTGGCCCTGGACTCCGATTTGCTGCTGGGGTGCCAGGCAAGTGTGAGAACCTCCAGGCCCCTCCACGCTGCCTCGGACGCCCAGCTGTCCACCCAGACCTCTCCTTGATTCCACCCTACAATCTCCTCAAGCAAGGTGATGGGGGAAGGCCACTGTTTCCTCTGACCTGAAACGCTGTCGATGAAAAAGCCTCCCAAATATCAGAAATGCAGCCCTAGGAAGGATTATTTTGGACCAGCGTGAAAAATTGAGTGGAAAATAAATTTTTTCTTTGAGGAACGTAGTATCCATGACAGTAAATGGCTGCTCGGCAGATTTTCTTTCCAGATTCCCCTCATGAATTACAGATTTTAAAAAAGCAACAAAACTTGGAATTTCTCAGAATTTCTTATTATCCAGCAGTAGATTTTTCTAAACATGCCTGCGGTAGGATCCTATTGCTGGTAGGTGTGTCCAAATGCTATAAGGACTTTTTCTGTCTCAAGATGCAACACGAGGGAATTCTGTTAGTGGAGCCATCACAGCTGGTTCTGGTGCCCTGCCTGCTCTTTACAAAGCCACCGATTCCCGAAGCTGATGGCTGGATTGGAGCTGATCCAGCCAGTTCCTCTGAGATGAAGGACAAGACTGCAGCCCTTGTACATGGCCACAGTTAGGGTCAGGGCAACTGTTTGAGGCCAAAGAGAACAGGCTAATAGGCCTCCCAGGGTAACCCCCCGGCCCCTGCCAAACTTCAAGTAAACTACCTGGATCTAAAAGCAAGACCATCTGTGAATAAGGGCCTCGCTAGACATGACAAGTGATTCCTTGGAGTTGTTTTTCTTGAATTGTAACATACTTCCTAGACGAGGCTGGGATGAAGGAGGCCTAATGCTTTCTTTATTTTGAATGAAGAATCACACAGCACCATAAACAGTATAATATTAACTGCCTAAAAGTGATGTCAACACTGGGGCAGGAGAAGAGTTAAATACTTTTTTTGTTTTGATGCAAAAACCGTGGGGCTTTCAAAGACTTCCATGCTGGTTATATCTGGGCCTTTCCCAATTCACAGCGCGTTCTCTTTGGAAGTGCTAATGAGTGACCAGGAAGGCTGGTCTGAGAGCTTTTTGTGGGCGTCTCTTTTACTGTCTTACAACCACTTCAACAGCAGCCAGAGGGATGAGGGACCCTCTCTCCCTGCATGTTCTCAGGCCTTGAGACGCAGTACAGACCGTCTCCAATACAATCTTTTATTCCGCTAGATTGAAAGCACATCAATGGAAAAGGCAGGAGGGGTGAAAAGCCCTAGAAGGGCTGTTTAAAACACCTTCCCACCTCCACAGAGTACACAGCCCTGTTCTGCAAATGGAATTAAACTGGCCTTTAACTGAGATGCTCAAAATGAACCAGAGGCCAAACTTTGAAGACAAAGGGCAACTTGTTCAGATGCTGTAAAAGCAAAAGTGGCTTTTTCAAAGGCACGGCAATGATTGAGTAGAGAAAAACTGTCAAGGTGGGCTGCAAAAATTTTTCACTTGGCGTCTTGTTAACGTCCCACTATCTGCTTTTAGAGCCACAGAATCACCAGACAAGAAGTGATAGAACCACAGTAAGCTTTCCTACTGAGCATGAGACATGCTGTGAAACATCAGAAAAGGTTCACTTACACAGCTGCTAACACATGAGGGTGACCCTTCTTAAAAGGTCCACAAAGTCTTGTTTCAAGCAAGCTGAACAATGAGAGATTTTGACTTCTGAACGTACCTGGATGGTGAAGACAACCAGATTTGCTTGTTTGGGGTCTGCTTGTTGATCACGTACGTTCCTAGATCTCCACCCAGTTTAACTGTTAAAACACCACTCTGGTGCATCAGATGGAAAAAGCATGAAGAAAATAAAACAAGACAGAGTTATCACTGTGTCATAATCGCCTCCTATTTTGTTATATCTCAACACTTTGCATTTATACAGGTACGCAACATACACCGTAAAGAACTGTCTTTAATTTAGTGTTTGGAATTGGGAGGTAACGCAGAAAGAGCGCTACTCTCAGAATCAGACTATGATTAATCACGATGACACTTAAAAATCTCAGTGCTTTTCCTCGTTTCCTATGAGGTGGGCAAGGTGAGAATATCCTTAGTTAAGTGACTAGTCAGAGGTATTGCAGCTGGCAAACGAAAGGATCCACATCCTTATTGGTGCCTTGGTTCCTCAAATACCGGTCAGAACATACTAGAGACATTAAAAAATAGAGACACACTGGGCTTCCCTGGTGGTGCAGTGGTTGAGAGTCCGCCTGCCGATGCAGGGGACGCGGGTTCGTGCCCCGGTCTGGGAAGATCCCATATGCCGCGGAGCGGCTGGGCCCGTGAGCCATGGCCGCTGAGCCTGCGCGTCCGGAGCCTGTGCTCCGCAACGGGAGAGGCCACAGCGGTGAGAGGCCCGCGAACCGCAAAAAAAAAAAAAAAAAAAAAAAAATGGAGACACCAACTCTACCGACGGTCCCAGTCAGCACAAACATCGGGCAGGCCAAGTTCATGACCGAAGAAAGGAAAAAAGGCAAGAGAGAAGGAAATAATCAAACCACCTGCTTTGCTGGTCTCAGAAGAGCAGTAGCCTGAGCTCTGCCAGCAGAAGGCTGACACTCCAGACTAGGGTTCTTATTCCCAGACCCTTCCCAAGCTCACAAGCTTCTCAGATACCCCTCTCCAGCTTTATTTTCCTTTACAGGAGCCTTGAATTCGTCAAAAGACTGGCTGGTCCACCTTTGCCCAATAAATGCTCATTTAAATTTGAAAACCCTCTTTCAACAAAGGAGCCCTTTACTCCCAAGGCCTGAGGTCTCTCTAGAATGCGCAGGATATTAAAGAAACAGCTACACGGCTGAGCTGGTGAACGGGGAGCCTCGCTGCCCCCCATCCCCTGCACGGCCGCAGACAGGCAGCCTTTCTCTGTGCCTCTCAGAGCCCCTGTCCACCAAGGAAAAAGTTCTTAGAAAAAGTTTCGTGTTTGGTGGTTCTTAGAAAAAGTTTTGTGTTTGGTTTGTAAACACAAAGAGCTGTTGAAAAGGTGGAGGGAATTCCCTGGTGGTCCAGTGGTTAGGACTCCGTGCTTCCACTGCAGGTCGCCCGGGTTCCATTGCTCGCCGGTCAGGGAACTAGGACCCACAAGCGGTATGGAAAAAAATAAACAACAAACAAACAAAACATGGCGGAGAAAGTGCCAATAATAATATAACTCATAGGCATGGGATGGGGAGGACACTATTGGGTTATTTTTTAAATAATGTTTTTTCTGATTAAAAAAGAAACGTAGCAAAATTATAGAGGCATACAGGTGGTATAATAAATACAGGTGGTACAAATAAAATGCAAACATCAATAAAAATAGCATCTACTGTTTTTCAGTACCTACTCTGTGCCAGGCACTGTGCTTTGCACTTTGTGTAAAACTGCTTTCTCCGTGACCATAACCGTGGAGGTAGGAATCATTATCCCAATTTATAGATGAGGACAACAGAGGGACAGGGTAATAAAGAAAACTTAGTAACGGCAGGGCTGATCTTAAATGCAGGTCTGCTCGGGTCCATAAGATGCTGTTGTTTCCATAACACGAAGCGCTCTCTCAATCCCATTAATCAGCGACATGAGCTGTTTACTCTCAGGTATCGGCTGCAGTTTTTAAATGCAGGGCTAGGATCACAGTATACATAAGTTTGCTTTTTAAAACATTTTTTCTTGAAACCCACGTGTACTATTTTGTTAGGACTACCTTTCATTTATTTAAAAATTTCTTACAACTGTATAATTTAGTAGTTTTTAGCATTCCACAAAGTATTTTCATGAAGTGTGCAAACATCCCCACTGTCTAATTCCAGACTATTTCCGTCACCCCCCAAAGAAACCCTGTACGTATCAGCAGTCACTCCTTCCCCCCCTCCATATATAGTTTATGGCTTATTTTTCCATATGATATGAGGCCCAGAGAATCAAGACATAATTTCTTCTAATCTGACCTACTTGTGGCCCTTAAATGCTCCAATGTGCATTGACCCTACACCTGGGAGGTGCGCGATGCAGCGGAAAAGGCAGGGGGCCAGGTCTAGGGATGTGCGTTAAGCCCCATCAGCTGTGTCGTCTCCTTGGGACAATATCTGCTCTGCCTCCTTCAGAGACAGTGTGAGGGCGAGGGGCTGAGGTGCTTCTGGGAAGGTTCCCCTGACGCCCCTCAGCTGGGACCATGACCCGTGCATGTCCCCACAGCTTCTGTGCTTTCCTCACTGCGTCTGAGCTGCTAGCTTGTTTGCTGGTCACCTGCCCCTTCGCTCCACTACTATAAGCACCTTGAGAGCAGATCTGTCTTTTCATCCTAGCACTTTCAGTATTTGTACAAAATATCACTGAATTAGAAAAAAACTGTGGATGAGTGAACTGAGTGGCTGATAACCAGGCACTGTGATAACACACACGTACCACATGAAGGGCAAGGTTATGTAAGGCAACACTCAACCACGCCCCCTCTTGTTCGTGGTGTGTAATTAGACGTTTTTCCCCACAGAGCCAGAAGCTGTTTCCAAGGGAAAGTGGCAAGAGAAGGGAAACTAGCTGTCTTACTGGTTTCCCAGGAGTTCTTAAAGCTTTTGCAACTGTCTTCAAGTAGACCAAATAAAGAGAGTTTTTTGTCCATTAGTGTTATTCCTTAACGGGCAATCTGAGTGTCTACTTTGAGAGAGTGGGTAGACTTTAATGCAGGGCAGTGCGGGAGAGAGAGGCAATACTTAGCAGCTGCTGAGACCCAGGCACTGACCAGTTGGAAGAGACCCTGGCCACAGCTGGTGAGGCTTGATTCCCGACAGGCAATATCAGTGGAAGCAAAAATAGCGAGGCTCAGGCTCTGTTGTCACCAGCTCATTTGCAGAAACAGGCACATATGGGAATGGCATGTTGAGTCGGGATTTCACATACGTGCATGTGGCTTCCCACACTCCTAAAACAGATGCTGACTTCCCCTTAAGGAATAAGAATAATGACTATAAAGCACTTTTACCTACATTGTTTCACTGAATCCTAAGATACACCCGGGGAAGTAGAGGTTACTGTCACCTCTCCTTTACAGCTGAAGGACCTGCCCTCGCAGATAATTCACTGACGCGCTCTCGGAAAGAAAATACAAACGCAGGACGCTAGGCCAGGCCCTCTGTCACCATATCCAATGAAGTGCTAACTCTGAGCTGGGGTGTGTGACCTAGGACCCAGAGCTGGTCTTCAGGGGGTCTGCATACAGCTCGCATACAGCTCTCATAGGTATGCAGGGATGTTTTTCTTGGGAGAGCAGTCAGATTCTCACAGGGTGTCCTGATCGCCAAGTGGTTAAGAAACCTCTGTTCTATGGCAATAATATACAGACAACTCAGTGAACGAAGGACATGGCGGCAAGCAGATTCTCGTTAAAGTGTCTAAGAGGCCAGGGCTCTGCCTGGAAGAAAAACGAGGGCAGTTTGGAGGTAACTCTCTAAATAGTGTGGTGCTTCTCACGCATCAAGTGTAGCGGACTCCGTGGTTGCCTGGTGATGGGAGGGGCTTGGGCTCTTGTAGGCAGCTCCTTCTGATAACCATTACCAGTGAGCAGCGAGGCCTGGACCCAGACACTGACATCCACCGCGACCCGCCCCACTTGATGGACCACACAGCAGCCAAGAAGCTGCTCACGTCTCCCAGTCCACAGGAGGAAAGTGAAGAAACGTGGCCTGGGTGTATCTAGAGAATTCCTTTCATTTGCCTATTTGGCCAGTAGCCAGTGGATAAAACAGCACTAAGTGCTGAGTGGCATCAATGAAAGCATGTTCTGGAAAAGTAGGTGCGCCTCATTTCATTTACATGGTGAATCGACATTCGTTAAGTCCCCGCTAAGTACTTAGCAATGTTCCAGGCATTGGGAGACCAGGAATGGGCAGTGTTCCAGCTGTCCAGCTCAGTGTAGCCGTGGGAACTGATGTGTAAAGAGACAGTTACAACACAGGGTGATCAGCCTCAGAGTGCTGGGCAAGGAGGGCAGGGTGGTGTCTGCCTGGAGCATCTAGGAGGGCTGCAGAGAGGAGGTGACATCCAGCTGGACCCTGAGGGCACAGAAAGACTGCACTCCAGCCAAGCTCAAGTAATGGTGTTACAGGTGTTCTGCTGTCTATAATGTAATTTCAACTGATTTATCTTATATGTGAAATACATGAGTTTGCTAGCACCTGAAGGACTCTAATCAGGAATTCACACCCGAGGGTAGATAGCATTTCAAAGTACTTAGAAGTCCAAACTACAGAGGGAGCTACTATATGCCATTAGCCTTCTACACCTACACTAGAGATTTTCCTACTTGGCAAATGATTTGCTAGAAATACTTCTTCCCTAGTGAGTAGAATGGTACTCAATGTACAGTGTATGGATTGGCTAGAAAAACTCAGGTGCCTCTTCCCTTGCAAGAATGGGTTTTAGACTCTGGAAAGCGTAGCAGCTGAATCACTCTTCAGAGAGACACTCTGAAGGTAGGTAAGGTCCTGACCCACCACTGAGCAGAAGCTTTTGTTGCCTGCCTTAGTGAGGTAAGCAGAATCCAGCCGCTACAATACTGGCACCTTTGCCTCTAATGAAACATTCACGCAAAGCGTTTGAGTCAAGCAGGGGCTTCATTAATCCTGTAAGAACAGGTGGTGTGACTGTTTCTGTGCCATGTACCTAAAGGTTTGCATGCGTGGCAGAGTTTAGCCTGAGCCTTGGTTTCCCCATAGTTACAGAGCCTGGTAAGGAGGCTGGGGTAGAGGAGACCTGTAACTTCCCCGGCTCTAATCATCCCACAGACGGTCAAGTTCCGGAGGCCAGTCTGTAATGGTTTCCAAGTAGCCCTGTCTTCTGAGGCTGCCTGCATAAGCACGTCTACAGCCCCGCTGGGACATTTCTGCTGCTGACAGCGACCAACGAATCCACCTGGAAGGCATTCAATCGTTTCTTGCCTCGTTACCACCAAGGCCCTTACTGTCCTTACAACTAGGCTTGACACCTGCCCATCTGATGGAGTCCTTTTCTATCCAGTGCCCCCAACAGCAATATCCAATACCATTTCTATTGCTTTAGCCTGACAGCTGGTTGTCCTAAATAATTCCATGATTTAATCCCAAATGCACTCTTCATGACATTTTCTGGTATTAATTAATTGCTGTCAAGAGGGTTAACCTCTGCAGGGGATGTGCTCCCACTGGCAAAAAAGAGCTGCTCCCTAAGGCCTAAGCGATAATTCTAAACCCAAAGGCAGACCCTTGTTCAAGTCTGCCACCTGGTGGCCAGTTGATACACACCAGCACTGCCCTGGCTTCTAGGATTTGGGGCTTAAATTTCATCCAGCCCTGGGGTTCTCACCCAGCTGCATTAGAATCCTTTGAGAAGTTACTCTAAAAACTTCAAAAACCCCAAAGCCTGGCCTGAGCCACACCCTAGACCGATTTTTATTTGATTAATAAAAATCCCTAGGGATGAGACCCAGGGATGCTCATTAGAACCTCAGGTGAGCTTTTCAAAAACATGCTTCCTAGGACTGTACCCTGACCACTGTATGAGAATTCCCAGGAGTGGGGCCCATGTCTAGTCTGAATACATCTCGGGCAATCTCTCACCCCGCTTAGGAACTAGCCTGCCTGCACGATGAGAGGCGTCTTGCTACACAAACACATGCCTGGGTCCCTCCCTGATTTATCTTCACAGGTATTGAGTGAAGCTTGAGAATCTGTATTTTTAGGCAAACGTGAGGCTCAGAGAGGCTGAGTGACTTGCCCAAGGTCACAAACCTGGTGATGCAGGGCTGACACCAGAACCCCAGTCTTTTGGTCCCATCCATAACCGCATACTGCCGGAGAGGAATTCTTTATCTTAGCTAAAATTCCTAGGGAGGATACAGAAGAATGAAAAGAAGCAAATAGGTACCGCAAAGGAGACATCATAGTCTTCACATGTGTAAGGTTTGTCTGCAAGGTCTTCAAAAAACTCTGCTAAGGAGTCCAGCGTCTCCTCGACCAGTCTTTCATAGGTGGTATCGTCCAGAGGGCTGTGAGGGGAACAGAAACAACCCCGATCATGCAATCAGCAAACCGCTCCGTTCTATTAACATCGATGGACATATTTATTTTTTACTTAGATTTTTTAAATTGATGGAAAATATCTAACATATACCAAGTAAAAATTGAAACAGCATCAAAGGGTTTACAGAGAAGTAAGCCTTTCTTCCCAAATAGGCAGCCCCCATCCCAGAGTCAGCTGTGATGAGCAATCTTTTTTTTTTTTTTTTTTTTTTGAGCAATCTTTTAAATATATCAATGAAGCACCTTGCAGTTTTCCTTTCATATGTCTTGGAAATCGTTCCATATTAGCACATACAGTTTTCATAGTATTTTATCTTACGTTATTCATTCAGTTTGTCCCCTTCAGCAGGACACTGAGGTTGCTTCCATTGCTTTTGTTGTTAAAATTTGTTGGGCAAACCACAAAGTGGGAGAAAATATCTTTATTCTATATATCTGAAAAAGGACATATCTAGAACAGGTAAAGAACTCGTAGAAATCAATAAGAAAAGAAAATCCAATAGAAAAATGGGCAAAATACTTGAACAGATTTCATTAAAAGAAAAAAGATATCCAAATGGCCAATGAACGTATGAAAAGGGGCTCAACTTGGTTAATCTTCAGGAAAATGCAAATTAAAAAATCACATTGAGATACCACCAGAATGGTTAAAATGAAAGAGACAGATAATATGAAGAGTTGGCCAGGAAGTACAGTAACTAGAGCTTTCAGATACTGCTGATGGGCAAGTAAATTGGACAATCACTTTGGAACACTGTTGATACTTCTACTAAAATTGAATATATTCATATCCTATGACCCATCAATTCCACTCTTGGGCATTTACGCAACAGAAATGCATACCCAAATATAAATTTCCTTAGCAGTGAAAAGACCAAAACCAATTTCGATTTGAAAAAAATAATTCAGATGACAGAAATATAGAATTGTATAATACAATTTGATACTTAATAAATATTGTAATTGCTCTAAAAAGAAAGAAAGAAAAAAAAAAAGCATACCCAAGTTCACCAAGAGACATGCACCATGCTAGAATGTTCATAGCAGAACCATGCAACAGCCCAAACTGGACACTGCCCAGGTATCCATAGGAAATACCATAGGTAAATAAATTGTGATATGTTCATAAAATGGAATACTACAGTGCAAAACAGAATTGTCTGTAAATATAACAATATGGATGAAACACTTCTTTTGATGGTGACCGAAAGAAGCCACATAGAGACATATTTATATTTGATGGTATCATTTATATAAAGTTAAAAAACAGGCAAAACTAACCCAGGCTATTGGAAATCAGAATGGTGCTACTCTGGGGCAGGGAGGGGTTCATAACCCGAAGTGAGCAGAAGGCTTGCTTTTTAAGGGGCTGGTAACTAACATTCTATTTCTCGAAGCATTTCTTGAGTTACATGGTATCTTCGGTTTTTGAACATTTATCAAGCTGTATACTTCTAACTTGGAGACATTCCTGTATAGGTACTACCTTTTAATTTTTTTTAATTGCTATAAATCCATAGAGACAGAAAGTAAATTAGTGGTTGCCAGGGGCTGGGGGAGGGAGGAATGGGGAGTGATTACGAATGGTTATGGGGTCTCTTTTTGGCGTGATGAAAATGTTCCGGAATTAGACAGTGGTGAAAGTTGCACAACCTTCTGAGGACACTAAAAACCACTGAATGGTACATTTTAAAATGGTGGAATTTATGGTATGTAAATTATGACAAAGAAAATTGCTATAAACCTCCCTGTATGAGCTTCTGCGCCCAGGTGAGGACCTGTCTGTAGGTTACAGGAGGCGTCTTGGACAGCTCCATCATCTGAGAGTTTCTAAGTGGCCCCAGGAAGACACCAGTGGCTGCCAGTCAGTGAGTGCAAGATAGAGGTTTGCAGTATGGCCCCTCCCCCACCCAGCCCATTCCCCACCTCAAAGGCACAATGTGGGGAAGGCTACAGGGCTGATCAGGACATGGCGAGTGGGGGGCCTGCGGTGGGGCTGTGCTGGATGTTTCCCTCTCCGTCTCCTCGGCTACAGCCGACGGAGGGGGGATCTGGAGAGAACCAGGAGAGGTTGACATGTGCCTGGAGGAGCTTGGGGAACATAAAGGCACCCCTGACTCAGGCATAAAGTCCAAAGTCAAGAGCTTGACAGGTGCTACCTGTCGATGACAGGGGGGCCATGGCAGAAGTGGGCTGTCCTTAGCACAGCAGGTCGAAGGTGTGCTTCCCAGAGGCCAGAAGTAGACCCTGAAGAAGGAAGCTGGACTTGGGGCTTCCTGCAAAGGTCCCACCCAACCTCAGAGGACTGCTTGGAGGGACTGGGAGACAGTAGCAGAGAGTCTGCCCAAGGAGGTCACAGGTCCCACCGCCTGCCTCCCCTGCAGCCATGGGGAGTGACAGACAAGAGCCTCCAACCAGGGTTTCATAGACGGGAGTCCCCCAGAGCCAGGGCAGAGGCTGTCCCAGTGCCACTGGACACCTCGGCCTTCGAGGTGGATGAGTGACTGCATGGTCCTGTGGTTGCAGCCTGGGGGTGTGTGTGGAAGGAGAGTCCCTGCAGATACAGGTGCGGGGCAGTGGGCTGCAGCGGTGCCTGGCAGCTTTTCCCCAGAACCCACTGCGTCCTCCCTCCAGGCACCCGCTAGGCTACATTTCCTGGCCTCCCCAGCTGTTAGCTGGGGCCCCCAGTCTAAGTCCTTCCTGCTAAAATGTGAGTGAGGGACAGATGTCACCTCCAGACCTTCCATGCTCTTGTCCCTTTCTGTGGAGTGGAATCTGGACAGGGTGACCTGGCCTCGACCTGCAGAGGACAGTAAGTTGCTGATAGGCGATAGGAAGGTGGAAGGAGCCCGGCTCCCTGAATCATTTCACAGAGGTCTGGCCACCCCCCACCGACAGAGGGGGGACACGAACCTCTCCTGGTTGGAGCCATTGCAGTTTGGGGTCTACTTGTTACAGAAGTTTGGCCTGCCCTAACTACTAAGTTGTCAAAGAGAATAATAACAAAACTCTGGAAACAACCTAAATGTCCAGCAATAGGGGATGGGTTAAATGAATTATGGTACATCCATAAAACTTAATACTATTTCATTAAATATAATGAGGTGGGGGGCTTCCCTGGTGGCGCAGTGGTTGAGAGTCCACCTGCCGATGCAGGGGACACGGGTTCGTGCCCCGGTCTGGGAAGATCCCATATCCCGCGGAGCGGCTGGGCCTGTGAGCCATGGCCTCTGAGCCTGCGCGTCCGGAGCCTGTGCTCCGCAATGGGAGAGGCCACAACAGTGAGAGGCCCGCGTACCGCTAAAAAAAAAAAAAATAATAATAATAATGCGGTGGGTAAGTAGTGATGTGGAAAGACGCTTATGAATGCTGCTGCTTAGGGAGAAAACAGATGGGATGGGTTGCTATGGGATGGGTTTTGGTTTTCTTTATTTTTTTTGTTGTCGTTGTTAAAAAAGGTAAGAGAAAAGGAAAAAAAAGTATGTGTATGTGTGCACATGCTGTATATTGAGAGAGAGGGAGAGGGAGGAAGAGATCTCTGATGTGGAAGGTGTTTATCTCACCCAGCGTCACCCAAAGTTCCCGTTGTCCTCAAATTCATCCAACAGACCCACTGCTTTTTGACATTCAGGATCTGGTTGAGGCAGCAGAGGCTCAGACTCTAAAAGCCAAAGTGAAGAAGAACGTTACCATTTTACAACGTACAGTCCATTAAGGCACAGTTTGAATATCACTACTACGTTCGGGACTGACGAGGCTAAAGTGCTTCGGAGTGTATCTTTCTCAGGAAGTTGTTTCGCCTTCTTTTAGTGCATCAAACTGTGCTCTCCCGGGCTCTCGCTAAGCCTGTGCTGTCCAACTCGGTAGCCACAAGCCACAGGCAGCTATGTAAATGTAAAGTTATTGAATAATATAAAAATTTAAAAGTCAGTTCCTCGGTCCCATGGGCCACGTTTCGGGTGTCCTGTGGCATCATGTGGCTCGTGGCACAGACAGGACACACCCACCACCACCACGGGAGGTGCTGCTGGCAGCACCGCTCCGGATGGGGCTGGGGCGGTTAGCGTGGGGGGTGGTGGTGCAGAGGGGGTTGGGGGTGCGGTAGGAAGTGTCAGCAACGTTCTTAGAATGTGCCTAAAGTGAGCGACAACAGAGAGCAGGTGTCCAGAAGACAGGCTGTGCCTCCAGTGCTATGTGACAGATCTCACTAACATGATCTGCAGGGGACACCGTGACCCACTGATTTCTTTCAGTACGTAACTGCTAAGCGCCCTGGAGCCCGGCTCTGAGGACTGGGGTCTAAGCTGATGACTGCCAGGCAGGCGGACCAGCCAGAGAGATGGTGGAGGGGACGGAGGTCTGGACGGAGGGAGAAGTGGTACAGCCGAGCGGAGACGGCAGGGGAGTGATGGAGAGGTGGGCTGCTGGACCTCATCCCAGGAAGGCACCGAGCGCCTTCCTGAGGTTGGTGGCAAGGTTCACCTTCTCCACAGAGCACGTGGCTGCCACAAAGAGAAGGGGGCAGAGGCTGTGGTTACTCTCTTGAGCCATCAGGGCCCTGGGCAAGCTGAGAAAGGAGGAGGCTGAGAAGTGAGCGGAGGAAATGGGGGTGTGGAACGCGGATGGCCGTTTAAAAACGTTGGCTCAGAAGGGAGAAGTGAGAGAGCGGCTGTGATAAGCACAGTATCGCCACAGCACATTCTAGAGTGTTCACCATCAGCGGGGTAGCGTCCTCAGACTTCAGACAAAGGGACTCAGTTCTCATTACATTCCAATGAGGGAAGTACTATTCACGACAGTGATGTCCTATAAAGTTACCCCAAACACTGGATTAGCAAGTTACTAAGGGAAATATGGAGAGGTTCCTGCGAGCCTCTGGTCATATGTTCACCAAATGATCAATGCATAACCTCGTTTTACGTGTTTCTGTTCAAACGTGCCTTGTTGAATATATATTGTTGATTCCTTGACACTGAACTCACAGCCAACAGCACGAGAACTCACGCTTTGGATGGAGCTTATCCAACCCACGTATTTTCTCCCTAAGGCCCATCACAGCCTTCTTGCACAGAGGAACACTAGACAGCACTTCAGCACGATGCTTGCGGGCCACTTTAAACTGAAATTATAAACGAAAGTCACGAAAATGTGAAAAACGCGCCACCAGATAGACTGTGAACAGGACCCTTGTTTCCAGTGTGGGAGCTGAGAAGTGGACAGAGTGGCACTTTGTCTGACCTCAGCCAGGGACATGTGAGTGGAGGTGACTCACATTTTCTGCTGTTCTGTACACGTTCGAAAATGACCACAAAAGTGCCCTGAGTATCGATTTTGGGGATAGAAATACATGTTAGTGAGTAGGTGAATTCACAAGTAGAGGATGCAGGAATAAGGAGGATCGACTGTATCTGTATTTTACAGATGAGGAAACTGAGGCACGGAAGGGTAACTTGCCCAGAGTCACACAAACACACAAAGTGGGAGAGCTGGGATTGGAACCCACGCTGTCTGGACCCAAGGTCTGGGCCCCAAAGGAAAGAATCACATCCTGGGAATGATACAGACACTCCAGACACGGAGGGGAGGGGTTTGAGAATGCAGGGCTCCCCTCAGTCAAGTTCCCTTCTCTCCGGGATCCTGGCCCCTCAGATCCTAGCTGTCTCGGTCTCTCTGCTACCTTCACACAGCTGTTTTTGTCTTTTAATTTTACATCTGCGATGGTCTGGTGGGAGGGCTGGTCTAAAAGCAAGGTAGTCATTCACAGCCAGAGTGGAAGACTCCATTCAGCTGTGTGGAATCACAAGAGGACAGTGGCCAAAGACTCCCTGCCTTGTCTCTCACCTGCTTTCCCCATCTAACATTCCCTGGGTAACTGCTTAACCCTCCCAAGCTCTGCTTCCTCCTCTGAAGGTAGGGATCATGGTACCGGCCTCGCAGACTGGTTATGAGGATCCAACAATAGGACATCAATATCCCAAACCCGCGGCCTGAGGGTTCCGTCAATTTCCATTTGGAAGCATGTCAACAGAAGTGTGAAGAGGTAGGAGGTCAGAGAGGCAAAATCCGGCCTTTGCCCAAGGGAGGCAGGTGGATTTCACGGTGGGGAGCCCCCCAGGGCCACCCTTCCTGCGGCCACGTCACCTGGAGCCATCCGACTATGTGTCTTGTGCGGGTCTACTTACTCGAGTCTCCAGGGTTCAGTGACTCCGTGAGCGCAGCACAGGGCTGGCTCATGGGAGACACCGGAGGAGGTACTAGATAGTTCTTGGGCCCACAGGCTCAAGTTCAGGCCCTGGAACCACACCACTCAACTAAGGCCTGGCCTGGTGGTCGGCAGGGAGGCCAGCCTTCACCCTAGGGTCCCCTCGGTCTCCTGGGCCCTGTCAAACCACAAGCCTGAAGAGAGAATCAGCTCTCGTCCGCTGCTGGGGAGGACAAACCGGCACGACCACTCTTGACATCTAGTGAGTGGGTTATCTGCTGGCCCCTCGCTCAGCAATGCCAGTCTGAGGACTTCACCCAAGAGGAGGTTCTGTCCACGCACGGGCACGCCCAGTGCAGCACCACTGTAAGAGCAGCTCACTGGACTCAACCGGATGTGACGGGAGGAGCCTGGACAAGGTGTGACAGACTCACCCAACGGCTACTATACAGCAGACAAAGCAAATAAATGACAACTGTGTGCATCAGTGTCGCTGAGTCTCAAACACTGATCACAACGACATTGATCACAAGGAGTACGGCACAGCAGAATAAATACAGCAAAATGGTTTTTTTAAACGAATGCTACATGCTTTAGGGAGACATACACAGGAGGTGAAACTCTGAGAAGGGGATGCCTGACAGAATTCAGGATAGCAGAGTCCTCTCAGGGAGGACCAGGCTGTAACGGAAAGTGCACCAGGCCTTCATGGAACACTCAATATTGTATTTTTTAAAAAAATATTTATTTATTTATTTGGCTGCGTCAGGTCTTAGATGTGGCTCGTGGGATCTTCGTTGCGGCATGCGGGATCTTTCATTGCAGCACAGAGGCTTCTCTCTAGTTGTGTGCGGGCTCCAGAGCGTGCAGACTCAGTAGTTGCGGCACGCTGGCTCAGTAGTTGTGGTGCACGGGCTTAGTTGCCCTGAGGCATGTGGGATCTTAGTTCCCCAACCAGGGATCGAACCCACATCCCCTGCATTGGAAGGTGGATTCTTAACCACTGGACCACCAGGGAAGTCCCTGGAACACTCCATATTCAATTTCTTAACCTAGTGGTGGGAAGATGGGAGTTTGTTATTAATCTTTAAACAATACGGATATATTTTTTAAAATATTTTATTTATTTTTGGCTGCATTGGGTCTTTGTTGCTGCACGCAGGCTTTCTCTAGTTGCGGCGAGCAGGGGCTACTCTTTGTTGTGGTGCGCGGGCTTCTCATTGCAGTGGCTTCTCTTGCTGCGGAGCACGGGCTGTAGGCGTGTGGGCTTCAGTAGTTGTGGCACACGGGCTCTAGAGCTCAGGCTCAGTAGTTGTGGCTCACGGGCTGTAGAGCTCAGGCTCAGTAGTTGTGGCTCACGGGCTCTAGAGCTCAGGCTCAGTAGTTGTGGCTCACGGGCTTTAGAGCTCAGGCTCAGTAGTTGTGGCGCACGGGCTTAGTTGCTCCACGGCATGTGGGATCTTCCTGGACCAGGGCTCGAACCCGTGCCCCCTGCATTGGCAGGCGGATTCTTAACCACTGTGCCACCAGGGAAGCCCATGGATATTTTAAATACCCTTTTGTGTATAGACTCTACATATAGAGTCATGTATACTGTCTGTGGAAGACAATAACAGTGAATTTAGAGTGAAGTAGGGCATAACCCACCCAGGCAAAGGCCATGGGGTCATAAGTGATGATCGTGTCCCTCTAGAAAAATTAATAGATGCCTAAACGCCTTCTGAGGTATGCAGAAGTGGCTGCAGTAGCTTCTGAAGTTGTTTAAGAGCAGTGGCACCTAGGTGTCTCCTCCTTGGCGCTGCCTCCCGCATTAAAGGGGAAAGGTTAGAGACCCTGTCACTGTCACACTCTCTTATTATTAAGGTCGGAGGCTGCCTGCTGGAAGCAGGGTCTTCTCCAAGCCTCGGGGTGAATAAGGCAGGCAGTGGAGGGCTGTGAGCTGCAGGCTTGCAAGGCATTTCTGTGGATTCTGGGTTCTGCTGAGCAGCTGGAACTGAGGCCTGACAATCAGAAGCTACATGTGCTCACCTCCAAAGCTGTGCACACAGCAGCCGCCAGACACACGTGGCCACTGGGCACTTGAAACATGGCTGGAGTGACCGAGGAACTGGATGTTAAACTTCACTTAATTTTAGTTTAAAACTGATACTCAATAAGGTTACTGGAAAATTTTAAATATGTTTGGGACAACTCAAGTGTGTGAATTTACTTTTTCAGTTGTGAATTTTATAAAATCTAAATATAGATCAAGTATTTCCACAATAACCTCAGTTTAACATCTGATGGACAAGGGATGGAAGTATGAAATCCATACTGGATTTGGAAGAATGAGTACAAAGAGGGAATGTGAAATATCTCAGTAATGATCTTTCAGTCTTGCTTACCTGTTGACATGGTAACATTTTGGCTATACTAGGTTACGTAAATGCATTGTTGAAATTAACTTCACCTGTTTCTACTTTCCCAATGTAACTACTAGAAAACTTATTGCACAGGTGGCTCCCATTCTATTTCTGCTGTGGAAGTAGAAGCAGCGGGTAGAGAAAATAAAGCCGGAGAAAAGGGTCCCCAAATGAACTCCCCAAACAATCTTGGGTCAGAAGTCATCAGGACCCACATGGAGTCCAAGGGATCAACCTGAGGACAGTTAAGGCCTTAAAAAGATTAAACAGGATCGTGATCCCAGTTGCCACTATCATCCACCCAACTCCACAAGTACTGAAGATGTGCAAGGGAACTGCGGAAGAGACAGGTTAAACCAACCTGATTAACTATGGAAAAAGGGGCCCAATGGGTAGCCTAGGTTGTTAACCACCTAGCATTTCCCAGTGGCCCAAATCCCAGTATGTGCTAAGTGCCCACCTCCCGGGTGCGCCTCTGAATCAACAGCCCTTAACAGCCACTAGGTACCGTCCAAAAGACCACACCATATCTTGTCACTCTCCTAAATTAAAAACTGCTGAGGACACAGGCAGGCGTGGAAGGGCACGTCAGGGCAGCTCCAGGTGAGAGCAGCACAGAAGGATCAGAGTAATAAACTGCAGAAGGGGATCGTGGGACCAGCATGGCCATAACTACCTAGTTTTCCTGAGAAGAGGGGGAAATCCGTGATTCCAGCTTTGAGTGTTGACCACCAATCCCAGTGTTTCTTCAAACAGGGTCAAATAACACACGTCAACAGGAGGTGTAGGCCTAAAGTCCAAATTCCGGAGCTCCGTGAACAATTTGGGTTGGATTTCACCTGCCTCCTTCACCATCCACAATCCATCCAGCGGACCAACCACTCAGAGTTGATCGTTGCCCACTTTCCCGGCCTTTATCCACGCCGTTCTCTGCTCTGAGAGCCCCTCACCGCCCCCTGCCGTCTTCAGACCCTGATTAAACATCACCTCCATCCTCCGGTGTAACCTTCTCAACCCCACAGCCTTTCTTTGGGCTTCCTCCTTTCAAGTCGTGGAGTAACCGGGTCAGGTATTTCTTTGTATCCCCGCGAGGGAAGATAAGTGCAATTAAGTGCTGAAGGCTTTATATGTGTTAATTAAACTGCATGCCAGCTCGGCAAAATGGGTACTCTCCCCTTCAGAGAAAAAGAAGACAGGCCTCAGAGAGGTTCTGGGATCCCCCGACGTCCCCGAGCTCTGCTGAGTCCAGGGGCCAGAGTTTGGAACCCAGGTCCGATCCAAAAGCCCTGCTGCTCTAGCTACTGTGCTCCACAACTTTGACATCTTTACCTCGCTCGCTGAAAGCGTTTCGTTCATAAAAGCCCATGTATATTATAGTACCTGGCATATATTATTAAAGTTATCGCAAAGAGAATTTACAAGCTTAGAGCCACCACAGGTCCCTAAGAGCCGATGCCCGCCCGCCTTCCCTGCCCTTGCCCGCGCGGTTCCCGCAGTTGCACTGCATGATAAGATCTCTGTCTTCTCACCAGAAAGCGGAAGCCAGTGCAACTGTAACCGGGAGAAACGGAGACTGGGGAATGCACGGCGGGCGCCGCCGCCCTTCCCCCGCCTGAGCGCGGCCCCGCGGGAGCTGGAGCGGGTGCGCGTGCCCGGCGTGCGCGGCCTCGCTACGCCGGCGTGCGGCCCGTGCGGATACTCACGGGCTGGCTGGGTCTGCCGGCCGCGGCGGTCCCGGTGCGCAGGCCCCGGCAGCCGTAGAGCCGGGAGTCCTTCGTTGGCCGCGGGGCCCCGGCGCGGGCCTGGGCAGAGCCCGGGGGCGCCGAGCGGGGCAAGAGGCTGGCAGCCGCTCGGCGCCCTAGCGTCCACATGCTCCTCCCGATCTGCGGCCGCTCCGCCTCCTGCTCCGGGGACGCCGGGCGTCGCCTGGTGGTCACGGGTTGTAGCTGCAGTCGCAAGCTTCCCTTTTCTGCAGGCTTGGGAAACGAGCAGAAGGTAGACTTCAGTAAGAACTTCCCTGCGTTGCTCTATTTCTGCATTTAACAAAAATAGATAGAGAATCTGTTTCGTGCAAAGCAGGGGGCTTACCCCTTGGGCAACATAGTGAATGCGTAACCAAGGTCCCTGACCCCAGAGACTTCAGCTTAGTGACCCGCTGCTGACGAATTCTATACAAAAGGCTTTGGGAGCTGCAGTTTTGCTGTGAACGGGTGGGGGTCCTGAAGCTGCTTGGCCGCCAGTATAGGTTACAGCAGTTAGGAGATTGCGGACAGGAGACTGACTGCCTGATTTAAATATGTTCCCTGCCCACTTCCTACCTGTGTGGCCAGTGGGCAAGTTAATTAACCTCTCTGTGCCTCATCTGTAAAATGGGGTATACAAGTTTCTACTTAACAGGGTTGTTATAAGGATAAAATGAGTTAATCTATGTGAAGTTTTCTTGGACAGGCCCTGGATCCTATTAAGTCCACAATAAATACTAAGTTGTTAATACATTTTAAAATAAAATTTTACTTAGGTAGTGTAGTGCAAAGGAATACGAACTGTGAAAGTTCTTTCGTATTTTAATATGCTTTAGAAAATGTCAAATATGTGTACTAGAGAATATCATCTTTATGGGTAAGATAGTGAGAAGAGGAGATAGAAAGTTAAAATTCTACCAAAGCCACCTTGGTACTTTGTGAATAGAGTAGATAAGACACACGTATAAATACTTAGGACAATGACAAGTGTTAAATGGGTGTCAGTGTTGCATGGGAGAGTATATACAACCAGGGGTGGGGGCAGTCAGGGAAGTCTTCATGGAGGAAGGGGCATTTGTACAGGGCCTTGAAAAACAGGGTAAAGGAGGTGGGATCTGACTGGCTCTCTGACAGTTCATTCTTTTGGTTGGGAGACATTTTCCTGCATTCAGGTAATTCTAAGCAGCACTTTATTGAGCGCCTGTTATGTAGATGTTAGGCATGGAGAAACCATTTCCCCCTTGTAAAGTGTCTGGAGATACTGTTTTTTTTAATATAAATTTTATTAATTTATTTATTTTTGACTGTGTTGGGTCTTCGTTGCTGGGCATGGGCTTTCTCTAGTTGCGGTGAGCAGGGGCTACTCTTCGTTGCGGTGCGCGGGCTTCTCATTGCAGTGGCTTCTCTTGTGGAGCACGGGCTTTAGGCACGCGGGCCTCAGCAGTTGTGGCTCGCGGGCTCCAGAGGGCAGGCTCAGTAGTTGTGGCGCACGGGCTTAGTTGTTCCACAGCAGGTGGGATCTTCCCGGACCAGGGCTCGAATGCGTGTCCCCTGCATTGGCAGGCGGATTCTTAACCACTGAGCCACCAGGGAAGCCCTGGAGATACTTTTGATTGTCACAACTAGGCCGGGGTAGGGTGTGTGTGCCCTACTGGCATCTAGTAGGTAGAGCCCAGGGATGCTGTTAGACATCCTGCTATGAACAGGAAGGACACCCACAACACAGAATCATCTAGTCCAAAACGCCAATGGTGCCAAGTCTGAGAAGCACTCACTAAAGCCACACTGGTAGAATCCACTGGAGGCAAAGAGAAGTGTGTTGGTTGTTGGCCTCGGCCCCAGACCCGTGGCACTAACAGTGAGGCCCTTCCTCACACACTCAGAACATGATTCCTTAGAGAGTTGAATTATTATTAACCAGCATGCTTAGCATGTTCTGGCATAGAAAGCGCCCCAGTACCTGCTCCAACTGCCTGCAAAGTTGAAATCACTGCCCTGTCTTTTCAGCCAAGGAAACAGGCTTGGAATAGCAGAGCAGAGAATATTAAGGTCTCCCAAGAATCTGTTCTTCTCCAGATTCTGGGAGGTGATCAAAGGCAATTGGGCACACCTGGTAAGAGGCTGCAGCCACCCCCCCCCCCACCATGGATGTGCAGAGATGTGGAGGGACCCTGTAGGTACCAGTGCCTTTCCCCTGCTCACTAGGTTGCCTCCCCCTAAAGGCAGGTGCTAGGAGGTGGTGTGTGGCAACCCCAATGCCTATCTGGTTGAGAAGGGGGGGAGAATTTCCCTGGAACTCACATTGTCGGCCCTTAGGGTACTTTGATGAGATGTATTCTAGGACAGTGATTTGCAAAATATGCAGACCAGCAACTTTGGCAGCACCTGAGAACTTGTTAGAAAGGCAAATTCTCAAGTCCTATTCAGACCTACCCATCAGAAACTCTACGACTAGGGCCCAGCAATCTGTGTTTTAATAAGCCCTCCAGGGAAATCTGAAGCACCTTGAGGTTTGAGAACCACTGCAGTAGGGTACATCTTGGGCAAAATTGTGAATTAAGCTGGTGTCACGAGGTTATCTTTCTAAATCTAAAATGTTAATCTAACCATAGCACTCCTGTTAGTTCCCTTTCACCACCATCAAGATAAGTGCTCTTAGCTAGTGGGAAGCAGCCACATAGCACAGGGAGATCAGCTAGGTGCTTTGTGACCACCTGGAGGGGTGGGATAGGGAGGGTGGGAGGGAGGGAGACGCAAGAGGGAAGAGATATGGGAACATATGTATATGTATAACTGATTCACTTTGTTATAAAGCAGAAACTAACACACCATTGTAAAGCAATTATACTATAATAAAGATTAAAAAAAAAAGATAAGTGCTTTTTCCACTCCCTTTTGTGTACCCTACTCTCCGGGTAATCTGAGTATACCAATTAGGATTAGATTTTGTTGAGTATATCAGAGAACAAGAAAATAATGTTTTAAACAATTTAGAAGTTTATTTCTCTTTCACATCCAAAGATGTTGAGAAACTGGCATCCAGGTTTCTTGGGCAGCTCAACAAAGTTATTAGGCATCCTTCCGGCTCTCCAATCTGTTATCTGGGGTGTGGACCTTGTCCTCACAGTCCAGAATAGTTGCCAGTATATCAGCCATCACACATGTATTCTAGGCAGCAGGGTGGAGGGAAAGGCATCCTCTCCCTTCAAAAGACACATTCTGGAATTTTCACCTAATACTTTCACTTGCATCTCATAGGCTAGAAGTTAATCATGTGACCTTACTTAGCTGCAAGGGAGGCCAGGAAATGGAGTCATTTAGCTGAGCAGCCAATGTGTCCAACTAAAATTTGGAAATCCTGTGATTAAAAAAAAGGCGAGAATGGGGGAGGGATGGACTGGGAGTTTGGGGTTATGTGATGCAAACTATTACATATAGAACAGATGGACCACAAGGTCCTACTGTATAGCACAGGGAACTATATTCAATATCCTGGGATAAACCATAATGGAAAAGAATATAAAAAAGAATGTGTATATGTGTATAACTGGGTCACTTTGCTGTACAGCAGAAATTAACATAGCATTGTAAATCATCTGTACTTCAATTAAAAAATAAATTTAAAAAAAGGGGATGGGACTTCCCTGATGGTCCAGTGGTTAAGACTCTGCACTCCCAATGCAGGGAGCATGGGTTTGATTCCTGGTCAGGGAACTACCAAAAAAAATTTGGGGGGTGTGGTGAATGGGTATTAGGAGGCAGCTAGACATCTTTGCCTTCACACACTACTCACAGTTCCCAGAACCAGCGTTGCTTTCTTTCCCTTCTGGGTCATCCCTCATGTTGTTCCTTAGTTTTCCATCTCTTTGCCTGGTGTGGAAGATTGGATTTCTCAAAGAGTGCCCCACAAATATTTATTTCATCTCACATGGACTCCAAAGTCTTTGACACTCCTCAGAAGTGATGCTGGGTGATTTCCAAGATTAGGTCATAAAAAGGATATAGGTTTCTCCTAACTCCATCGTTTTGGAATTCTTGCTCAGGGGACCAGCCATCCTATTTTGAGAAAATCTAAACTAGCCCAAGCAGAGACCACATAGAGAGGAACTGAGGCCCCCAGTCAACAGCCAGCATCAACCACTAGACAAGTGAGCGAACCAGCCTTCAGATGATGCCAGCCCCAGCCTTAGAGCCTTCCAGCCGAGGCCCCAGACACCATGAAACAGAAACAAGGTATCCCCATTGTGCCTTGTCTGAATTCCAGACCCACAGCATCTGTGAGCATAAAAGATATGGGCATGGGTTTAAGCCAGTATGTTTGGGGGTAATTTGTTCAACAGTCATGATAACTAGAACATGTGGCTATCTCCTTCTTTTCCTCTAGGATTCAACTTAGATGTCAGATGTGACCCTTTCCACAGTCTTTGCTGAAACCAACCTCTCTGTTCTCACAAGTGTGTCTTAGGCACCCTCCTCTGTGTTTCCACAGGCTGTGATGTCATTGTGACTTTCCTTATTTAGCTAAATAAGACACTCTATTGGTGAGTGAATGAATGAAAGAAAAAGTGAATGATGGTCTTCTTTGTTGCCCTCTTATTCCTCTAGGAATGCCTTTATTATCTTGGGTCTCACTGCCAAGAAATAGTATGGAATTAACTGATACTGGCCAGTAGAGATTTACAGAGTAATGTCATCCTTGAGATGTTTGTTTGTATTTTACTTGGAGTCTCAAAACTTTTAAGACCCAGTGAATGGATTTTTAAAATCTTACCCCTGAAAATAAGTAAGTAAATAAATAAATAAATAGTCTTACCCCGAATCTGAAATTTCTCCAGTCTATACCGTCTCAATGAATATTATCTTCAGACACTGAATGGTTCTTGGCAGTAACCTGGGTTGTCACCCTCCCACCTCCACCTTCCTTTCCCTCACTCCCCACACTCAACCCCTCAATGAGTTCTGTCAATTCTACCTCCAAAATGTATACCAAATCTGCCCAGTTTTTTTTTTTTTTGGTCCCTGTTTAAAACCATTCTCTTGCTTGGATAACTCCAATGGCCTCATACCTGGTCTTTCACCTCCCACCACAGCCAGCTGTTTCTTCACACAGATGGCAGTGTAGGAATGCCTCTCTTAAGGCATTCTTTTTTTCCCAAAACAATGATTTAGTGTTTTGCACAAATGATCTATGTTTTATAAAAAGTTAGGAGATTTGAAAAAACGTACTCAAAGAGAGCAAGAAATCACCCCTTAGAATATGTTTTCTACAGTAAATGTGTAGTGAACATTCTTCCACACAATGCAGTAGGTGTATATATTTGGTCTGTTGAACAAGGATGCAAGGCAAAACCAATCTCATTCTTTTTAATTTTAAAATATTTTTTATTTACTTATTTATTGGCTGCGTTGGATCTTCGTTGCTGTGCACAGGCTTTCTCTAGTTGCAGTGAGCGGGGGGGTTACTCTTTGTTGTGGTGTGCGGGCTTCTCATTGTGGTGGCTTCTCTTGTTGTGGAGCACAGGCTCTGGGCGCACAGGCTTCAGTAGTTGCAGCACGCAGGCTCAGTAGTTGCAGCATGTGGGCCCTAGAGCGCGTGGGCTTCAGTAGTTGCAGTGCATGGGCTCAGTAGTTGCAGCGCATGGGCTCAGTAGTTGCGGCATGCGAGCTCTAGAGCACAGCCTCAGTCGTTGTGGTGCACGGGCTTAGTTGCTGCATGGCATGTGGGATCTTCCCGGACCAGGGATCGAACCCATGTCCCCTGCATTGGCAGGGGGATTCTTAACCACTGTGCCACCAGGGAAGCCCCTCATTCTTTTTTAAATACATGAGTCTACCCAACGAGAATACAAGTTACATGAGAGGAAGCAGCTTGCCTGTTTTTGTTCCCTGATATGTCCCTAGAGCCAGATAAGGGCCTGGCATATAGAAGGTCCTCAATAAATATTCAATATTTGTTGAATACATAAATTATTACTATGCAAATACTATCCATGGCACAACCAATATTTATATTTGATACATTTTCTTTCATGGACAGTTAGGTGTTTTTCATGGAGTTTTAATTGCCTTCCCCCAACTTGTGTTGTCTGCCTTGACTGTATTCTTACATTCCTCAGCTTCCCCAGGATTGTGTGAAATCCCTGGAATGTCCTGTCCTGCAGAAACCCCTCTCTTGGGAGACTCCTCCCTCCTGCTCCAACCTGGAATGATATTCTTTTTTTTTTTTTTTTGCGGTGCGCGGGCCTCTCACTGTTGTGGCCTCTCCTGTTGCGGAGCATAGGCTCTGGACGCGCAGGCTCAGCGGCCATGGCTCACGGGCCCAGCCGCTCCGCGGCATGTGGGATCTTCCCAGACTGGGGCACGAACCCGTGTCCCCTGCATTGGCAGGCGGACTCTCAACCACTGCGCCACCAGGGAAGCCCTGGAATGATATTCTTTAGGCTCAGGGCACAATTCCATCCTGGAACTCCCCATCTGAATTCCATGCCTTCCCTCTTCTGGGGTTACTTCCTTGTTTCGATGGAGAACAAGCTCCAGAAACATTCTAAGAAAGTGTATGGAGAAGGGCAGCATCTCTGCGTTTTCCTGGGGAAAGAGATCTGACCTCTGCTTACCCCTGGAACTCATCCTGGACCCCCTCCTCACCATTCCACCTGCTCCCCTTTCTAGTGCTTCCACTCGCCACGCCCTTCTGTCCCTCAGACCTTTGCACTTGCTCTTCTTGCTGGACGCTCTTTCTCCAGTTCATCCCAGGGGGACCCTTCTCATCTTTCAGGCCTCAGGTTGCATGTTCCCTCCTTAAGGAGCCCCGCTCTGAACAATGTACCTAACGGAGACCTTTCCCTCCACGCCGGTCTCTCTCCGTCACCTCCCTCCATTGATTTCCTTTGTAGCATGTATCCTAACTGGCAAGTATATCGTCTGTGTCTTGCTTGCTCACTGGATGTCTCCCACACTAGAATAGCAGCTCCACGTGTGTCCTGTTCACTGTTGTATCCTCCTGCTGGATGCGGTGCCAGGTAAACAGCAGGTGCTCAGTAACTATTTGCCAAATGAAGGAATGGATGAACAGTGCTGCTGTGTGACCTGCTGCCTAAGCGTCATCTGTAGAACGAGGATGATAGTGGTATCCACCACATAGTGTAGTAAGAATTTAAATGAAATAAGGGGCTTCCCTGGTGGCGCAGTGGTTGAGAGTCCGCCTGCTGATGCGGGGGACACGGGTTCGTGCCCCGGTCCGGGGGGATCCCACGTGCCGCGGAGCGGCAGGACCCGTGAGCCATGGCCGCTGAGCCTGCGCGTCCGGAGCCTGTGCTACGCAACGGGAGAGGCCACAACAGTGAGAGAGGCCCGAGTACCGCAAAAAAAAAAAAAAAATTTAATAAGGAATACATTAAAAAAAATGATTATCTGCATATAGTTAGACCTTGACAGTTATTATTCTCTTTTATTTCTCTGTCCCTGAATTCTAGGCTCAACTCTGACCCTGCTTGGGCAAACCTGAGCTAATCACAGAACCTCTTGGGCTGTCAGAATTTATTCAGTCAGGTATTTATTGAGTGCCTACACACTGTTCTAGTGCTGGAGATACGGTGATAAACAAAATAAACAAAAATTCTTGCTCTCATGGAACTTACATTCCAAGATGTCTGATGGCCTGGATACTTTCTCTGATATTCTGGGTCACTTAGGAATTGGAATCATCTGACTGAATTTTGATTGGAGGAGGGGTTGAGGACTGGCCTTGTCTGACGAGTTGGCAGGTCTCCTCCGACTGTGCGTGTTTGAAAGTGAGTTTGCTTGATACGGCGCAATGTCTGATGATCTGAGAGCACGTCAGAATTCGAGGAGTTGGCTGACTGCCAGCAAAGCCTTCTGCCCAGAGGGTCTTGAGATGGTTTGCGGGGAAGAGAGCAGCCCAGGTGGTGAAAACAGCCAAGCGGCCCCACCTGCCTTGGGATAACATTTCTTCTGATTTCCCACAGCAAACCTTTCTGTATCCTTCTTGCTGGAAAAGAAAACCAGGTTTCTTACTGAAATGCACTCTTCTTGGGCCAAAGGAAAGTGTTGTGTTCATAGGTGTGTGTGTGGTAGGTGCTAATATGGTCCTCTCCGACTTGCCCCTAATTTTCAGATGAAGAAATGGAGGCCCAGAGAACTTAAGTGATGTGCCCATGATTGGAATGGGACTAGAACCCAGGCTTTTGGATTTCTGACTCAGTGCTCTGACCCTACAATCTTAGACAACAATAGTTTCACTAGTTTCCATATACAGGCAGACCTCATTTTATTGCCCTTCGCTTTATTGTACTTCACAAATATTGCATTTTTTACAAAGAGAAGGTTTGTGGCAGCCCTGTGTGTCGAGCAACTTTCCCAGAGCCATTTTCCCAACAGCATTTGCTCACTTCGTGTCCCTGTGTCACATTTTGGTAATTCTTGAAATATTTCAAACTTTTATTATTATTATTGTATTTGTTATGTTGACTGTGATCAGCGATCTTTTGCGTTACTACCACAAGAAGATTACAACTCGATGAGGGCTCAGATGATAGCATTTTTTAGCAATAAAGTACTTTTAATTAAGGTATGTACATTGCTTTTTTTTAACATGTAATGCAATTACACACTTAATAGACTATAGTATAGTGCAAACACAACTTTTATATGCACTGGGAAACCAAAAAATTTGTGTAACTCTCTTTATTAGGATATTCACTTTATTGAGGTGGTCTGGAACCGAACCTGTAATATCCCAAGGTGTGCCTGTATCAGTCCCAGGGAAGGGCTCTGATTGGTTCTGCTGGGGTCATGTACCTACTACCCCTTGGAGCAATCGCTGTTGCTAAGGGGATGGGGTGATGTGATTGGTCATGCCAGGGGGTGTGGGCATATTGCCAGATGAAGGCGGATGGGAAAGCTTTCCAGGGTGCCCAAAATGCATGCGCTCCCAGTCCACCACAGGTGATAAAAACTTTCGTCTCCAAATCTCACTCATTCTTGCTTGGCTTTCAGCTTCAGCTCAGTGCCCTGACTCAGAGCCTAACACTTAACTTCCTGCCAGGAGGTGACTTCAGCTCTGGGGAGAAGCAAGCCCATTGTGTTTGCTTGGATCGATTGATAAGAGAAATTACCAAGGATGTTCTTTTCTGACATTTGCCGGGGGCAAATTTTTCTATAAGGAGGAATGAGAACTAGCCGTAAGTCCCAGGAGACTGATTATGGGGCCAGAATCTGAATCCCAGCTCTGGAATGCAATTTGATACATGACCTTGAATTTACTGTAGATTGAGTTCATAAGCTATTCAACAAATTAATCGATCAATAAATCTAAAATGTTTTCGACAATAAACAGAAACATGTGAATTATTTAAATAATATGCTAAATATGGAAACTTTCAGTGGACAGAAAAAAGGTTTGGATTTATTTGCTGAGAGAGTCCCTGCAGGATCCCTTGGGGACATGTGTCATAGTGTTTGATCCTTGATCTGACAGATTAGGAAAGCTTCAGGCAGAGGACTCTCACTGTACAAAAACCTCTTAATGGAGTCTTGTTGAGAGGACAGGAAGAGAGAAGCATACGATGTACCTGAAATATCACTTTGGGAGAGTCAGTCTTGTTGAATTTTTGTTAACGTAACAATAGCCCTCAAACTGGTATAGCAGAAACATGTAGACTGTGTGGACTTAGATATATTTGCAAAGAATAATTTTTTAAAAAGTTAAAAACATAATTCTCATACAAATATGTACTGAGCATGTGTCAAAGATTAAGTAGAGAGGTGTTATGGACTAAATTGCATTCCCCCCAAATTCATAGGATGAAATCCTAACCTCCAGTCCTTTAGAATGTAACTATATTTGGAGATAGAACTTTTAAAGAGATAATTAAGGTTAAATGGGGTCACAAAGGTGGGGCCCTAATCCAATATAACTGTTGTCTTTATAAGAAGAGGAAGGAACACCTGGGTTGCACAGGAACAGAGAAAAGACCATGTGAGGCAGCAAGAGGGCAGCCATCTACCAGCCAGGGAGGGGGGCCTCCGAGGAAGCCACCCCTTTGGCACCTTGATCTTGGACTTCTAGGCTCCAGAACTGTGAGAAAATAAATTTCTGTCATTCAAGCCACCCAGTCTGTGGTATTCTGTTATGGCAGCCCTAGAGAAGTACAAGAGAGAACCAGCAGGAAGGCAAAGGTGGTTTCAAAGAGGATGGAAGAGGGCTTCCCTGGTGGCGCAGTGGTTGGGGGTCCGCCTGCCGATGCAGGGGACGCGGGTCCGTTCCCCAGTCTGGGAGGATCCCATATCCCGCGGAGAGGCTGGGCCCGTGAGCCGTGGCCACTGAGCCTGCGCGTCCGGAGCCGGTGCTCCGCGACCGGAGGGGCCGCAGCGGCGAGAGGCCTGCGTACCGCAAAAAAAAAAAAAAAGAGGATGGAAGAGACTGAGCTATATGGACAGTGATAATGAGAGTGCTGGAGTGAGATTGCTAAGTTAAAGCCACGACAGGTGAGTGTCCTTCAGGTCTGTAAAACTAGAACCTTCCGGGTACCTTCCTAGACAAGAATCGTTTGCATCTTTTTTTTTAATATTTATTTATTTGGCTGTGCCGGGTCTTAGTTTAGTGGCAGCATGCAGGACCTTTGTTGTGGCATCCGGGATCTTTTTTTTTACTTGTGGCATGCGAACTCTTAGTTGCGGCATGTGGGATCTAGTTCCCTGACCAGGCATCGAACCCAGGCCCCCTGCATTGGGAGCACAGAGTCTTAGCCACTGGACCACCAGGGAAGTCCCAAGAACCGTTTGCATCTTATCAGTCTTCTACAAGTTGACGTTCTTGAGACCTAATAAATACCAAGTAACAAGTCAGACTTTGTCACATTGTCCTAGAGCAGAGTTTGTCATCAGTGGAACTATTGCCATTTTGGACTGGCCGATTCTATGTTGTGTGGGCCGTCCTGTGCCTCATGAGGTGTTTAGCAGCATCCCTGACCTCTACCCGGTAGACGGTAGTAGTATCTGCTCCCCCATCCACTTGTGACAATCAAAATGCTTCTAGACAAAATGCTTCTTGCCAAATGTTCCTTGGTGGTAGGTGGGCAAAACTGTCTCTAGTTGAGAACCACAGTCCTAGTATAACTTTGAATCAAAGGCCCAAAGCCATCTTTTTGCCTGACTTCCAAGTTTTAGATAACTGTCATTAACAGTATTCATATTTCTGCCCCTCCCTATTGGTATGACTTTGGTCTGTTTTTTAACCTGAGTTTCTGTTTCTTTAGCTGTAAAACCAAGCAACACACCTTTACCTCAGAGTTTTGTGTGATTAAGTGAAACTGTATGTGCAAAACAAAGACATCATCTAACCCTTGTCATGCACTAGGCCCATGATTGGCCATGTCCACACACCTGTGGCCCCAGAGGGCTGAGAGCTCCCCTGGGACCACTTTGGCTGGTGGAGCACAGACATCCAGTCCCCACTTCAGGAGATGGCAGGCCCGTATGGATCACTGAGAAGCCAGGGCCCGGCAGCGGATCTGGGCACCTCTCCTCGCTGCTGCAGGTGGGGCAGAGGAGTGGGGTCGTCTTGGCGAGACTTAGGTGAGGAACGGGGAGTGGCTGGGTACCCACCCTTCTTCGCCCTTGGCCATCGTGGTGTTGCCCTCTCTCTTCCCCCTAACCTGATGCTGTTGTCAACCCCTCCATTGCTTTCTGCGAGGACTCTGGCCCTGCCTGTTCCTCTCTCCTCTGGCTTAGGCAATCAGGGTACCACAGTAGGGGGCAGGAATTCCATATGGAAGTGTAACTGGCATCTTTGTTGCTATCCTTGCACTTCTGGTTTTCGGAGGTGAGCTTGTTGATCAACTGAATTGAATTTATGTGTGTGTGTGGTTTTTTAAAATTTTTATTGTAGTTGATTTACAATGTTGTGTTAGTTTCAGGTGTACAGCAAAGTGAATCAGTTATACATATACATATATCCACTCTTTTTTAGATTCTTTTCCCATTTAGACCATTACAGAGTATTGAAAAGAGTTCCCTGTACTTATAGAGTAGGTCCTTATTAGTTATCTATTTTATATATAGTAGTGTGTATATGTCAATCCCAATCTTCCAATTTATCCCTCCCCACCATACGTGTGTATTGTTAACATATTTTAATACTTTGGTAGGATTTGAGGGGAAAGGGGCTTTCGTGGTCCCAGGCCCCCTCCCTGAAGGAGGAGACAAGGGATTACCTAGGAAGCCACTCTCAGACTAGCCCAGCTCCCTCCGTGGGACACCCCGGGACTCCATCGTCCAGCAAAGGGGCCCGCGCGCATGGGGCCCTGGGACTGGGGAAGGGGTTATGTTATGGTTTCTGTCTTCGTTTTCTTTTCTTTTTTTTTAAGCTGCTAAATGTGTGGTAATTTTTTTTTTTTGCATGGGGTAGTGGTTCAGAACTGGTTCATCCTGAGGTGATAGAACCCTCTCCCATCTGTGGGGACAACTGCTCCCCATTCCCCAAGTATAGAACACCGACGGGTGCAGCCTGGGCTTAAGGCTCTCTCTGGAGTGAAATGACACTACCTCCAGGGAAAAGGAGAACTGAGTCAGAGCACTTGGTGAGCGCCTTCTCTCCAAGCTCTTTAGCTCCGCTTCTCATTCCCGCAGTACCTCGCTACCTGAGTGGAAGCCATACGAACTAATATACACAAGCTATTAATTATAGGAAGCACTCTGAATTATCATATTAGTGAACCAACCTGTGTGAATCATGACTTGTCAGTAAGGTCATATGCTGCACCGGGCTGTAGGTAGGCCCTGGGAGACGGGGAGTGCTCAGGTCAAGGGCAAGGCAACGGGTCCTAGATCCACAGCACCATTTGCTGACCCTGGGCAAGAAGACCCTTAATCTCCCTGGATTTCAATTGCCTCACGAATAAAATTGTGAGAATCACGTACTAGAATTTTTTTAAGAAGTGGGGGTAGGACCTATGAGCAGTGATGTCCTGGGTGGGAACTCAGGCTCATTTCTTGTAGAAATGGTGCAGCTGGGTGGCCCACTATTCACCATTTAACAAATGTTTAATGAAGCCCCACTGTGTGCCGGCACTGTTTTAGGGGCTGATGAGACAATGGTGAGCAAAACAGGCAAAAAATCTCTTCCGTCTTGTATTCTATTGTGGAGAAACTGACGATAAACCAAATAAGTTAAATAATGTGTCAGTTGGTGATAGGTGGTATGGAGAAAAATAAAGCAAGGAAGATGGAGAGGAAGTGTAGTGGCCAGCCCCAGATGGCCCTCCAAGGATCCCCCCTGGTATTCACACTCTCGTGTGGTTCCTTCCACATTGTACTGCATTGTACCAGGGTTAGTCTGTGTGAGCGATAGGATGTGGCAGAAGTGATGGAATGTCATGCCTGAGATTAGGTCTTAGAAGACTGTGACTTGCTTCTTGGACTCACTTTCTGATCACTCACTCTAGGGGAAACTGGTGGCCATACTTGGAGGACAGTCAGGCAGCATACGAAGAGGCCTACATGGCCAGGAGCTGAGTTACCCAGTCACAAGCCAGTGAGGAAAGGGGTTTGCCAACAGACTACAACTTCACGTGAGACCCTGGACCAGAGCTCAGAGGAAGCCTTTTCCTCAGTGCTCTAGAGTTGAGAACGTAGACTGAATGTGCTTTCTGCATGGCTACCATCACTAGGCCCTGTGCTAAGTAGTTTATGTCTACTATCTCACCTAATTCTCCTAACAGCCATACTGAGTGTACCATTATTGTCTCCATTACAGACCAAGGCTCAGAGGCTAATTCATATGCCCAGATCCTCCAGCCAGGAAGTGTCTGAGCTGGGACTCACACCTGGGTCCTTAAGGTCTCATGATCTTGCACCTCTACTTTGATCTTTTCAGGCCAGGCTTGGGATGTAACACGAATGCCCTTTTCCCTTCCTTGTTTTATCTTTTGTCCTCCAAATCATTCCTAAATATTGACATTGATTGAGCCCTCTGGCCCCCGGGCCACAGTCGTCCCTCTATTTCACCTCTGGATTGTCAAAGGCTGGCTCCAGTATTCACGAGGATGAAGGTCTGTCCCACTCCAGGTTCATAGTTCCTGAAATCTTGTAAGAACATTTAACAGGAGATCCACCCTCTTGACAAAGTTTAAGTGCACGATACAGTATATATATATTTTTATATATATATTTTTTATTTTTGGCCGTGCTGTGTGGCATGCGGGATCTTAGTTCCCCGACCAGGGATCGCTCCCACGCCCCCTGCATTGGGAGCGCAGAGTCTTAACCACTGGACCGCCAGGGAAGTCTCAAGATACAGTATTGTTAACTATAGGCACAGCAGGTCTCTACAACTTATCTTGCGTAGGGGACACTTATACCTGTTAAATAGCAGCTCCCCATTCTCCCCTCACAGGTCAGGTTCGGCTCCAGCCCCCTGTGTCCCCTATAAAGGATATAAACTTCATGCATTTCCTTAATTCTGGAACTTGCTCTCTGGTGCCATTGCGTGCTCCTCCTTTCTTACTGTTTTTATGTAACTTCCTTTTGTATTAGAGAGGTATCTAATTATTAAGATAATGAGAGGTGGGATCTCTCACTTCTCAGGTTTTTGCTCCATAGGCTATGAGGCACGTTGGTTCTCCTGCTGGGAAAACAGAGATTTCAATGGAGGGCACACACCCAAATGCCGTAGGGGCCAGGCAGTTACTGGAAATGAGCAGCAGGCCCTATGGAACACATGGCCATCTTGGAGTGCCTTTCTATTTCCTGTGCTGCTGGAGACACAGGCATAAGCACGATTTCACTTTTCTCAACACTGATGTGAAAAACCCACAGCACAAGCAGGATGATAAGCAGCAACTGTCATGGGCTCTGTGCTGTGGTGATAGTGGGGTGGGCTGGGGGGGATTGTGGAACGCAGAGAAAATGTTTATATAAGGTGTGGCTGCAACTCAGGACGGCTGAATAGCATCCGTTGGGAATGCAGGCCTACTGTGTACAGATATTCCAACAGAAGACCACCATCTTGGGTGATTTGGGTATATAAAATTGACTAACTTTTTTTCCTTTTTTTAATTGGAGTATAGTTGATGTAGAATATTGTGTTCTGGGCCTTTTCTAGCGTTCATTGGCAGGGGTGCTAGATCACCAGGTGTCAGGTGCCCTGGATGGGACCTCCAAAGGAAAACATTAGATGCTCTCCTGTTCTATTTCTCTTGAGGGCCCCAACTCTTTGTCATGAAATGTGGGTTTTTATGGTGATGGCAGAAGAGGTCCCTGAGAAACTCATATGTTGTTTTACCTTAAATGGGTGCAAAGCCTCTTTTCATGGTCCACACTATCTGATTTAACATCTTGTCCTGGGTACAATTTCTTATTCAGTCACCTGGGTATACTGTCTATATGTTATATGATAATGACTATATGTCATGCACGTGCAGTCACATTGCAACCATGTGACAATGCCCAGTGGGTAGGTATGCACAAAAAATCATCTTCAAGGTCTCAGGACTGAGTATGGCGGGCCTCCCCAGATACCATGGTATTATGGTGGTATTAACCATGGTGGGCAAATGGCAGTTCTGATATTCCTTCCCCCCTCCTCAGGTGGAGGTATTTCCCACAATCCCATCCTTGACTCTGCTGTCTTGTCTCTCTTGAATCACTTACTTTGGCTTGCACACTCATACCTCTTAAATCTCTGCCAAGAATTCTTATTCTCTGCTGAGTTCCAAGCCCGCATTTCCAACAGTCTATTAGACATTTCCACCTGAATGTCTTATAGGAACCATGGACTCAATGGTTAAATAATAAATCCTGAATTTATTATTTTCAATAAATTTGTTACTCTCTCTCCATTTGCTTTGTTTTTTTTTTTTTTTTTTTTAAGGAATTTACTGAAAGGACACAGAAATGAAGAATTGATAAACCAGAAGTAAGGAGGATAGGAGCCCAGGAAACTTGTTGATTCACAGCCTCAGATACACATGGGTAGCCTTTGAAGACGCTGTCTTTGGATGACTCATTTACAGGTACCTCCAGTCCCCATGTGTTTCTGCTCAAGATTCAAATTTCTGAGCGAGATGAGCTGGTTGGCCTATCTTGGGTCATGTGCTCACCCCTGACTTTAACTCAGGTGGGTGGAGCCTGTGGTTGGAAACCCACCAGAAACAGACGAAATGGGATAGGTGCAGGTCCAGCAGGGTGCTGTTACTAGGAGAAGGAGAAGAACTTCCAAGGAGGGGAAAAAAGATTTTATAAAAACTGTCCTCATCTTATTAATTTAAACATTATGGGGACTTCCCTGGTGGTGCAGTGGTTAAGAATCCACCTGCTGATGCAGGGGACACGGGTTCAAGCCCTGGTCCGGGAAGATCCCGCATGCCGCAGAGCAACTAAGCACATGCGCCACAACTACTGAGCCTGCATTTGAGAGCCCACGAGCCACAACTACTGAAGCCCACGTGCCTAAAACCTGTGCTCTGCAACAAGAGAAGCCACCGCAATGAGAAACCCGTGCACCACAACAAAGAGTAGCCCCTGCTCACCGCAAATAGAGAAAGCCTGCGTGCAGCAACGAAGACCCAACGCAGCCAAAAATAATAAAAAAAAAATAAAAAGATAAACATTAGGAAATGCACTTGTGAAAAGCCAAATAATGAGGAATGTAGACTAATACCTTACTCCTCATCTTACTCTCATCCCCAGAGGTAAGTACTACCAAGTTATGGTGTTTTTTATAGATATTTTTGGTACATTTAGATACTGTAAATATATATGTAAACTTACATGTATATACACATTAATATAACTATTTTTAAATGAATATGATGTACTGACTTCACTTAATTTACAGATCTTTACCATTTCAAAACTTACAGCTCTACCTCATTTGTATTTTTACAAGTAAAGTAATTCATGGGCAACATTAAGCAGTTCAGAAGTTTATAAAATGAAAAGTAAAAATTTCCCTCCTTCTAATCCACATTTTCCTAAATTCCTAGTGCTGTTTCCCAGAGGTAACCACTGTTAAGTTTCTTTTGTATCAGAAGAAATACTTTAAGGTAAACAAGTAGGGCCTATTTCTAGGACCACTCCCTTTCTTTATCCCAACAATATTACAATGCTGATTATCATGTTTTTCAGCCCATTTCCATAATAGAGAAAAATCAATAGTATCAATGGATGGATGGATGATTGCCAAGATTTTTGTTAAGTAATGTAGTACTTGTTAAGTTACTGTCAGTAAACTTTCTCCATCTTCTAAACTTCCTGACTCCCCAAATATATTTTTTTCGTATAACAGAGGGCATGCCAATTTTAAAATCAACATTTTATAGATATCCTTGCTGCTTATAAATCTGATATAGAAACTGGTGTTCAAAGGTCTTCTACATTATTCTGCTAATAGGAAGGAAACAAACTAGAAGCTGGTTTGTCAAAATCCAGTTAAGTATCTCTCTCTGGACCAGAAAATGCAGTATTACATAAGTAATTCTTGGGGAGATAGATATTTGCAGTTTTTTTTTCTTGTTTGAAGTCTGGGGGAATACTTTTCTTCTCATAAAATATTTTACAGATAGGAAGTTAGAATTGACTCATAAAAAGCCTTCTTATACTACTGGCCATTTGGAAACAGCTACGTAAGCAGTGAAGAGGGGCGTCAGCTGGTGTGTTCCCACTAAACAATTTTGGGGGCGAAAGGTTATCTTGTCTTCAGATGAGCACACAAAGCAGGGCTGGCTCTCCCCTCTTCATTGCGCTCCAAGCAGGACATTCTGGACGCACCGTGGCCTGCTTCTCTGATTTTTTCCCATCAAATGAAAGAATTTATATGACTGCAGAGGGATCCCCATTCCCCTGCACATGCACATTCCCCTGCACATGCACATTCCCCTGCTCCCCAAGACCATGAGGAAAAGAAGAAGGGAAAGTGGAAAGATGTTGAGTGTAGTTATTCTGTGCTGGCTCTGGGACAACTAAATACTTAATGTTCTGACCTGTAAACAAAGTATTGAGCTGTTTCTTGTATGCAGCCTGTGCTCATTCTAGACTCTGTTCAGTTTTTCTAATTGAACTTCAGAGACTAATGCCATATAAACTTGTCATTGAATGGCACATGGCTGTTTCTCAACCAACTGTCCCACCTCCAAAGCATGGGACTACTGCTAAGAAGGCAACTTAGTAGTAATTGTTCTTTGCGTATCAATTCTGTTGAATAATCTGGAGGTAATTATTATCAGAAATGGGCAGAATTTTATTCAGTTGCCTGTGTTGAAAGCAAAGAGGGGGTCTCTAAGATTATTCTGTGGGGAAGACTTAGAAGTCCCACCTGCCAAGGCACTGCCTTGATCCAAAATGCGGAGGGGCAATGTTCCCCGGCTGCTGTGTTCTTCTTGAGGGAATGTGGGTTTCCCTTTTGGGGAAGTTGGGCTCCTCTTGCTATCAACACTAGTTCTTTCCTCCTTCACCTCCCCTGCAATCAGACCCTCACTGAATATGTAGTCAATCCCCGTTTATTGGTCCAAGATTAAAACCTAAGCTCAGAACCGGGTATTGCACGCAGTATATACACTTGCTTAACCAACACTTGCTGAGTTAACTGGAAAGAATTCACAGTTACAGTAGAAACCTTCTAATTGGAGTCAAGCAATTGGGAGTTCCTCTTTATTTTCATTCCAGCCTGCAGGGCCAGGTGAAAGCATAGCTAAAAGTGATGTAGCCCAGGTGTGTAATCAGAACTGCAGGTATGCAGAACTGACTGTCAAACTTAAAGGGCAGGATGAAGAGAAAATGAGATGATAAATGGTCATGTCTGTTAGCTAGGTGTTTGCAATGGGGGATACAATCTATTGTATAGAATCGACAGGGGAGGGCAGTCAAGGGTCTCTTCTGGTGGGTGTTCTGACATGGTGGCCTGAGGGAGTGATGAAGGGCCCATCACTTATACACTCTGTCTTCTCATAAATTCCTATGGTATGTTTTTAATAATTCATAGAATAGACAGGAAATCAATAAGAATATAGAAGACCTGAACAATACTATCAAACAACCAGACCTAATTGACATTTATAGAACATTCTACCCAATAACAGCAGAATAAACATTCTTCTCAAGTGTTCAAGGAACATCTACCAAGATGGACCATATTCTGGGCCATGAAATAAGTCCCAATAAATTTGAAAGGATTATGTCATACAAAGTATATTCTCTGATCACAATGGAATTAAATTAGAACTCAACAACAGGAAAATTCTTAAAGTCCCCAAATATTTGCGAACTAAATAATACATTTAAAAGTAGCCTATGGATCAGAGAAGAAATCAAAAGGGAACAGGAAATATTTCAAACTGAATTAAAAAGAAATCACCCCATATCAAAATTTATGAGATGCTACTAAAACAATATCTAGAAAAAAATTTACAGCACTAAAAGTCTGTATTAGAAAAGATTTCGGATCAGTGACCTTAGTTTCTATCTTAAGAAGCCAAAAGAAGAGCACATTAAACCCAAAGCAAGCAGAAGAAAGGAAATAATATACATTTAAAAATTTTAATTTTTTATTGAGATGTAACTGACATGTAACATTTTAGTTTTAGCTATGCAACATAGTTTGATATATATTTTGAAATAATTACCACTATATGTTAATATCTATCACCTCACAGTTACCATTTTTTCCCTTTTGACAGAACTTTTAAATCCTATCTCCTTGCAACTTTCAAATATACAATATAGTATTGTAGATTTGACTGTAGTATATTGTATATTTGTCACCATGCTGTACATTACATCCCCAGATTGTATTTATCTTACAACTGGAAGTTTATACCTTTTGGTTCCTTCTACCCATTTCAGAGTACATACTTATAGTACAATATTACTGTCTGTGTTTAATAAACTTTACATTAAATCTCTATGGCTATGTTAGTACTCGTTACAAGTTTGTGCTCTTAAACATCCTAAATCTTATCCCTGTATCCCCCCATCCCCTGTTAACCACTGGTTTACTTTTTTTTTTTTAACATTCCACATATAAGTGATATTATGTAACATCTACTTGTCTTTCTCTGTCTGGCTTATCTCACTTAGCAAAATGTGCTTAAGGTCCATCCATGTTGTCACAAGAAAGCCAGATATCCTCCTTTCTCATGGCTAAATAATACTACATTGTGTATATATCACATCTTTGGGTTTTCATTTCGTTTGGGTATATTCCCAGGAGTATTGGAATTGCTGGATTGTGTGGTAGGTCTATTTTTAATTTTTTGAGGAACTTCCATATTGTTTTCCACAGTGGTTGGACCAATTTACATTCCCATCAACAGTGTATAAGAGTTTCCTTTTCACCACATCCTCTTCAGCACCTGTGGTCACTTGTCTTCTTCATGATAGCCATTCTAAAAGGTGTGAGGTGAGTTGTTTTGTTAACTGATCCTTTTTTTTTTTTTTGGCCACACCGTGCAGCATGTGGGATCTTAGTTCCCCCACCAGGGATCGAACCCACACCTCCTGCGCTGGACGTGCAGAGTCTTAACCACTGCACTGCTAGGGAAGTCCCTCTTATAGTTGTTTTGAGTTGCATTTTTTGATGATTAGTGATGTTGAGCACCTTCTCATATGCCTGTTGGCCATTTTGACATCCTCTTTGGAGAAATGACTATTTCGTTCTTCTGCCCATTTTAAAATAAAAGCTTTTTTGTTGTTGTTATTATGTTAGTTCTTTATATATTTTGGATATTAACCCTTACCCAATATATGACTTGCAAAAATTTTCTTCCATTCTGAAGGCTGCCTTTTCATTTTGTTAGTAGTGTCTTGGCTATGCAGAAGATTTGTGTTTGGTGTGGTCCCATGTGTTAATTTTTGCTTTTGATGTTTGTGCTTTTGGTGTTATGTTCAAAAAATCCTTGTCAAGACCGACATCGATGAGCTTCTTCCCTATGTTTTCTACAGGAGTTTTATGGTATCTAGTCTTATGTTTAAATCTTTGATCCATTTTGAGTTAATTTTTGTGACTGAGGTGAGATAGCGGTTCAATTTCATTGTTCTGCATGTATTTCTCCAGTTTTTCTAGCACCATTTGTTGAAGAGACTATCCTTTCCCCCATAGGGTATTCTTGGCTCCCTTGTTGAATATTAGTTGACCATATATGCCAGGATTGAATTCTGAGCTCTCTATTCTTTTCCACGGGTCCATATGTCAATTTTTGTGCCAGTGTATATTATACTGTTTTATTACTATGGCTGTGCAATGTAGTTTGAAATCAGAGAGTGTGATACATCTGGTTTTGTTCTTTTTTCTCAGCATTGCTTTGGCTATTCAAGGTCTTTTGTTGTTCCACACAAAATTTAGGATGGTTTCTTCTATGTCTGTGAAGAATGCCTTTGTTATTTTGATGGGGATTGTATTGGATCTGTAGATGGCTTTGGGTAGTATGGCTATTTAAACAATATTAATTCCACTGATCCGTGAACATGGGTTCCCTTTTCCATACATCCTTGCCAGCATTTGTTATCACTTGTATTTTTAGAATAGCTATTCTAACATGTATGAGGTGGTATCTCATTGTAGTTTTGATTTTCATTTTCCTGATGATTAATGATGTTGAGCAACTTTTCATGTACCTGATGGCCTTTTGTATATCTTTGGAAGATAACTATTCAGTTCCTCTGCCCATTTTTAAAATCAGATTTTTTTGGTTATTCAGTTGTATGAGTTCCTTATGTATTTTGCATATTAATCTCTTAACAGATACATGATTTACAAATATGTTCTCTCATTCTGTGGGTTGCTTTTTCATTTTATTAATGGTTTCCTTTGCTGTACAGAAGCTTTTAATTTTTGCTGTTTTAATTGAGATATAATTGAGATTATGTAAATTTCAGATATATAACATGTTGACTTGATACAATGGTAATCGTATCTCAATATATAAGTGTAACATTAGCTAACACCTTTATCATGTCACATAATTATCTTTTTTTTTTGTGGTGGGTATACTTAAGATCTAGTCTCTTATCAAGTTTATGTACAATACAATATCTTTATGTTTAATCACTATATTGCACATTAGATCTCCAGGATTTATTTATCTACTAGTTGCAAGTTTGTACATCTAAACAACATCTCTACTGTTTCCCAATCCCCCCCACCCCCAGCCTCTGGTAGCCGTCATTCTATGCTCTGTTTTTACAAGTTAGACTTTTTTAGATTCCGCATGCTAGTGATATCATACAGTGTTTATCTTTCTCTGACTTATTTCAGTTAGCATAATGTCCTCAAGGCAAATTAATATTGTCACTAATAGCAAGATTTCTTTCTTTCTCATGGCTGAACAATATTCCGTTGTATATATGTACCACATCTTCTTAATCCGTTCATCTATCGATGGATCTTAGGTTGTTTCCTTACCTTGGCTATTGTGAATAATGCTGCAATAAACATGGGAGTTCATATATCTCCTTGATATCCTGTATTCATTTCCGCTGGATATATGCCCAGAAGTGGGATCGTTGAATCATATGGTATTTTTTAAGAAGTTTTTAAAGGAACCTCCATACTGTTTTCCCATAGTGGCTGCACCAATTTACATTCCTACAACAGTGTACAAGGGTTCCCTTTTCTCTACCTCCTTACCAACACTCCTTATCTCTTGTCTTCTTGATAATAGCCATTGTAACAGTTGAGGTGATATCTCATAGTGGTTTGGATTTGTATTTCCCTGAAAATTAGTTATGTTGAGAATCTTTTCATGTACCTGTTGGGCATTTGGATGTCTTCTTTGGAGGAAATTTAGTTCCTCTGCCCATTTTAAAAGTAGATTGTTTTTTGTTATTTTTACAAATTGTTGATAGATTTCGGATAATAACCCCTTATTTGATATATGATTAGCAAATATTTTTTCCCATTCTGTAGGTTATCTTTTCGTTTTGTGTATCTCTTTTGCTGTGCAGAAACTTTTGAGTTCGGTATAGTCCCATTTGTTGATTTTTTGCTTTTATTATTTGTCCTTTTCGTGTCATATCCAGAAAATGATTGCCAAGACCAATGTCGATGAGCCTCTTCCCTGTTTTTTTTTTTTCGGTACGGGGGCCTCTCACTGTTGTGGCCTCTCCTGTTGCGGAGCACAGGCCCTGGACGCGCAGGCTCAGCGGCCATGGCTCACGGGCCTAGCCACTCCGCAGCATGTGGGATCTTCCCGGACCGGGGCACGAACCTGTGTCCCCTGCATCGGCAGGCAGACTCTCAACAACTGCACCACCAGGGAAGCCCTTCCCTGTTGTTTTTTCTTGGAGTTTTATGGTATTATACTTAAGTCTTTGATCCATTCTGAGTTAGCTTTTCTTGAGTGGTGTAAGACAGGGGTCTAGTTTCATTCTTTTACACATGAATATCCAGTTTTCTCAGCACCAATTATTGAAGAGACTGTCTTTCTCCAATGAGTATTCTTGGCTCCTTTGTCCAAGTTGAACATATATGCATGGGTTTATTTCTGGGCTCTCGATTCTGTTCCATTGGTCTATGTGTCTGTTTTTATGCCAGTACCACACTGTTTTAATTACTACAGCTTTATACTATAGCTTGAAATCAGGAAGCATGATGCCTCCAGCTTTATTCTTCTTTCTCAGGATTGCTTTGGCTATTCAGGGTTTTGTGGTTCCTTATAAATTTTAGGATTGTGTTTTCCACTTTTAAAAAATGCCATTGGAATTTTGATAGGGATTGCATTTGGATTTGGGTAATATGGACACTTTAACTATATTAATCCTTCCCATCCATGAACATGGGATACCTTTCCATTTATTTGTGTCACCTTTCATTTCTTTCATCAATGTCTTGTAGTTTTCAGAGTAGAGATCTTTTACCTCCTTGGTTCAATTTATTCCTAGGTATTTTATTCTTTTTAAATTTTTATTTATTTATTTATATATCACCATATCTCCTCCCTCTTGCATCTCCCTCTCCCGCCCTGCCATCCCACCCCTCTAGGTGGTCACAAAGCACTGAGCTGATCTCCCTGTGCTAAGCGGCTTCTTCCCACTACCTATCTGTTCTACATTTGGTAGTATATATAAGTCCATGCCACTCCCTCACTTCGTCCCAGCTTACCCTTCCCCCCTCTGTGTCCTCAAGTCCATTCTCTACGTCTGCATCTTTATTCCTGTCCTGCCCCTAGGTTCTTTTTTTTAATGTTTATTTATTTATATTTTCTTAT
This sequence comes from Orcinus orca, assembly GCF_937001465.1. Taxonomy (NCBI): domain Eukaryota; kingdom Metazoa; phylum Chordata; class Mammalia; order Artiodactyla; family Delphinidae; genus Orcinus; species Orcinus orca. The sequence continues at coordinate 70,614,960 of NC_064564.1, read as the reverse complement.
TAGTCATCCATTTTATACACATCAGTATACACATGTCAATCCCAATCTCCCAATTCATCACACCACACCCCTCACCCCTGCCTCTTTCCCCCCTTGATGTACATACATTTTTTCTCCACTGTGTCTCAGTTTCTGATCTGCAAACTGGTACATCGCTACCATTTTCTGGGTTCCACATATATGCGTTAATATACGATATTTGATTTTCTCTTTCTGACTTACTTCACACTGTATGACAGTCTCTAGATGCATCCACGTCTCAACCAATGACCCAAGTTCATTCCTTTTTAGCTGAGTAATATTCCATTGTATATATGTACCACTTCTTCTTTATCCATTCGTCTGTTGATGGGCATTTAGGTTGTTTCCATGACCTGGATATTGTAAATAGTGCTGCAGTGAACATTGGGGTGCATGTGTCTTCTTGAATTATCGTTTTCTCTGGGTATATGCCCAGTAGTGGGATTGCTGGGTTGTATGGTAATTCTATTTTTAGTTCTTTAAGGACCCTCCATACTGTTCTCCATAGTGGCTGTATCAATTTACACTCCCACCAACAGTGCAAGAGGGTTCCCTTTTCTCCACACCCTCTCCAGCATTTGTTGTTTGTAGATTTTCTGATGATGTCCATTCTAACTGGTGTGAGGTGATACGTCATTGTAGTTTTGATTTGCATGTCTCTAATAATTAGTGACGTTGAGCAGCTTTGCATGTGCCTCTTGGCCATCTGTATGTCTCCTTTGGAGAAATGTCTATTTAGGTCTTCTGCCCATTTTTGTATTGGGTTGTTTGTGTTTTTAATATTGAGCTGCCTGAGCTGTTTATATATTTTGGAGATTAATCCTTTGTCTGATGATTCATTTGCAAATATTTTTTCCCATTCTGAGGGTTGTCTTTTTGTCTTGTTTATGGTTTCCTTTGCTGTGCCAAAGCGTTTCAGTTTCATTAGGTCCCATTTGTTTATTTTTATTTCCATTACTCTAGGAGGTGGATCAAAAAATATCTTGCTGTGATTTATGTCAAAGAGTGTTCTTCCTGTGTTTTCCTCTAAGAGTTTTATATAGTGCCCAGTCTTACATTTAGGTCTCTAATCCATTTTGAGTTGATTTTTGTGTATGGTGTTAGGAAGAGTTCTTTTTTTTTTTGTGTGTGTGTGTGGTGCGCGGGCCTCTCACTGTTGTGGCCTCTCCCGTTGCGGAGCACAGACTCCGGACGTGCAGGCTCAGCGGCCATGGCTCACGGGCCCAGCCACTCCACGGCATATGGGATCTTCCCAGACCAGGGCACGAACCCATGTCCCCTGCATTGGCAGGGGGACTCTCAACCACTGTGCCACCAGGGAAGCCCTAGGAAGTGTTCTAATTTCATTCTTTTACATGTAGCTGTCCGGTTTTCCCAGCACCACTTATTGAAGAGACTGTCTTTTCTCCATTGTATATCCTTGCCTCCATTGTCGTAGATTAGTTGACCATAGGTGCGTGGGTTTATCTCTGGGCTTTCTATCCTGTTCCATTGATCTATATTTCTGGGTTTGTGCCAGCACCATATTGTCTTGATTACTGTAGCTTTGTAGTATAGTCTGAAGTCAGGGAGTCTGATTCCTCCAGCTCCTTTTTTTCCCCTCAAGACTGCTTTGGCTATTCGGGGTCTTTTGTGTCTCCATACAAATTTTAGGATTTTTTGTTCTAGTTCTGTAAAAAATGCCATTGGTAATTTGATAGGGATTGCATTGAATCTGTAGATTGCTTTGGGTAGTATAATCATTTTCACAATATTGATTCTTCCAATCCTAGAACATGGGAGATATCTCCATCTGTTGGTATCATTAATTTCTTTCATCAGTGTCTTAAAGTTTTCTGCATACAGGTCTTTTGTCTCCCTAGGTAGGTTTATTCCTATGTATTTTATTATTTTTGTTGCAGTGGTAAATGGGAGTGTTTCCTTAATTTCTCTTTCAAATTTTTCATCATTAGTGTATAGGAATGCAAGAGATTTCTGTGCCTTAATTATTGTATCCTGCAACTTTGCCAAATTCATTGATTAGCTCTAGTAGTTTTCTGGTGGCATCTTTAGGATTCTCTATATATAATATCATGTCATCTGCAAACAGTGACAATTTTACTTCTTCTTTTCCAATTTGTATTCCTTTTATTTCTTTTTCTTCTCTGATTGCCGTGGCTAGGACTTCCAAAATTATGTTGAATAATAGTGGTGAGAGTGGACATCCTTGTTTTGTTCCTGATCTTAGAGGAAATGCTTTCAGTTTTTCACCATTGAGAATGATGTTTGCTGTGGGTTTGTCGTATAGGGCCTTTATTATGTTGAAGTAGGTTCCCTCTATGCCCACTTTCTGGAAAGTTTTTATCACTAAATGGGTGTTGAATTTTGTCAAAAGCTTTTTCTGCATCTATTGAGATGATCATATATTTTTATTCTTCAGTTTGTTAATATGGTGTATCACATTGATTGATTTGCATATATTGAAGAATCCTTGCATCTCTGGGATAAATCCCACTTGATCATGGTGAATGATCCTTTTCATGTGTTGTTGGATTCGGTTTGCTAGTATTTTGTTGAGGATTTTTACATGTATATTCATCAGTGATATTTTTATGTAATTTTCTCTTTTTGTAGTATCTTTGTAGTATCTTTGCTATCAGGGTGATGGTGGCCTCATAGAATGAGTTTGGGAGTTTTCCTTCCTCTGCAGTTTTTTGGAAGAGATTGAGAAGATGGGTGTTAGCTCTTCTCTAAATGTTTGATAGAATTTGCCTGTGAAGCCATCTGATCCTGGGCTTTTGTTTGTTTGAAGATTTTTAATCACAGTTTCAATTTCATTACTTGTGATTGGTCTGTTCATATTTTCTATTTCTTCTGGGTTCAGTCTTGGAAGGTTGTGCTTTTCTAAGAATTTGTCCATTTCTTCCAGGTTGTCCATTTTGTTGGCATAGAGTTGCTTGTAGTAGTCTCTTAGGATGCTTTGTATTTTTGCGGTGTCTGTTGTAACGTCTCCTTTTTCATTTGGAACTTTATTGATTTGAGTCCTCTCCCTCTTTTTCTTGATGAGTGTGGCTAATGGCTTATCAATTTTGTTTATCTTCTCAAAGAACCAGCTTTTACGGCTTCCCTGGTGGCACAGTGGTTGAGAGTCCGCCTGCTGATACCGGGTTCGTGCCCCGGTCCGGGAAGATCCCACATGCTGCAGAGCTGCTGGGCCCGTGAGCCATGGCCACTGAGCCTGTGCGTCTGGAGCCTGTGCTCCACCATGGGAGCGGCCACAACAGTGAGAGGCCCACGTACCACAAAAAAAAAGAACTAGCTTTTAGTTTTATTGATCTTTGCTATTGTTTTGTTTCTATTTCATTTATTTCTGCTCTGATCTTTATGATTTCTTTCCTTCTGCTAACTTTGGGTTTTGTTTGTTCTTCTTTCTCTAGTTCCTTTAGGTGTAAGATTAAATTGTTTATTTGAGATTTTTCTTGTTTCTTGAGGTAGGCTTGTATAGCTATAAACTTCCCTGTTAGAACTGCTTTTGCTGCATCCCATAGGTTTTGGGTCATCGTGTTTTCATTGTCATTTGTTTCTGGGTATTTTTTGATTTCCTCAGTGATCTCTTGGTTATTTAGTAACATATTGTTTAGCCTCCATGTGTTTGTGTTTTTTACGTTTTTTTCCCTGTAATTGATTTCTAATCTCATAGCGTTGTGGTCAGAAAAGATGCTTGATATGATTTCAGTTTTCTTAAATTTACTGAGACTTGATTTGTGACCCAAATAGATGTAATTTATCCTGGAGAATGTTCCGAGTGCACTTGAGAAACAAGTGTAATCTGCTGTTTTTGGATGGAATGTCCTATAAATATCAATTAAATCTATCTGACCTACCATGTCATTTAAAGCTGTGTTTCCTTATTAATTTTCTGTTTGGATGATCTGTCCATTGGTGTAAGTGAGGTGTTAAAGTCCCCCACTATTATTATGTTACTCTTGATTTCTTGTTTTATAGCTGTTAGCAGTTGCCTTATGTATTTAGGTGCTCCTATGTTGGGTGCATATATATTTATAACTGTTATATCTTCTTCTTGGATTGATCCCTTGATCATTACGTAGTGTCCTTCCTTGTCTCTTGTAACATTCTTTATTAATTTATTTTTTATTTTTTTCATTCTTTATTTTAAAATCTATTTAATCTGATATGAGTATTGCTACTCCAGCTTTCTTTTGATTTCCATTTGCATGGACTATCTTTTTCCATTCCCTTGCTTTCAGTCTGTATGTGTCCCTAGGTCTGAGGTGGGTCTCTTGTAGACAGCATATATATGGGCCTTGTTTTTGTATCCATTCAGCAAGCCTGTGTCTTTTGGTTGGAGCATTTAATCCATTTACATTTAAGGTAATTATCATTATGTATATTCCTATTACCATTTTCTTAATTGTTTTGGGTTTGTTTTTGTAGGTCCTTTTCTTCTCTTGTGTTTCCCACTTAAAACAGTTCTTTAGCCTTTGTTGTAGAGGTAGTTTAGTGGTGCTGAATTCTCTTAGCTTTTGCTTGTCTGTAAAGCTTTTGATTTCTCCATCAAATCTGAATGAGATCCTTACTGGGTAGACTAATCTTGGTTGTAGGTTCTTCCCTTTCATCACTTTAAGTATATCATGCCACTCCCTTCTGGCTTGTGGAGTTTTTGCTGAGAAATCAGCTGTTAACTTTATGGGAGTTCCCTTGTATGTTATTTTTCCCTTGCTGCTTTCAATAATTTTTCTTTATCTTTAATTTTTGCCAATTTGATTACTATGTGTCTCGGCATGTTTCCCTTTGGGTTCATCCTGTATGGGACTCTCTGCGCTTTCTGGACTTGGGTGGCTATTTCTTTTCCCATGTTTGGGAAGTTTTCAACTATAATCTCTTCAAATATTTTCTCGGGTCCTTTCTCTCTCCCTTCTCCTTCTGGGACCCCTATAATGCGAATACTGTTGCGTTTAATGTTGTCCCAGAGGTCTCTTATGCTGTCTTCATTTCTTTTCATTCTTTTTTCTTTATTCTGTTCTGCAGCAGTGAATTCCACCATTCTGTCTTACAGGTCACTTATCCATTCTTCTGCCTCAGTTATTCTGCTATTGATTCCTCCTAGTGTATTTTTCATTTCATTTATTGTATTGTTCTTCTCTATTTGTTCTTTAATTCTTCTAGATCTTTGTTAAACATTTCTTGCATCTTCTCAATCTTTGCCTCCATTCTTTTTCTGAGGTCCTGATCATCTTCACTACCATTATTCTGAATTATTTTTCTGGAAGGTTGCCTATCTCCATTTCATTTAGTTGTTTTTCTGGGGTTTTATCTTGTTCCTTCATCTGGTACATAGCCCTCTGCCTTTTCGTCTTGTCTATCTTTCTGTGAATGTGATTTTTGTTCCACAGGCTGCAGGATTGTAGTTCTTCATGCTTCTGCTGTCTGCCCTCTGGTGGATGAGGCTATCTAAGAGGCTTGTGCAAGTTTCCTGATGGGAGGGACTGGTGGTGGGTAGAACTGGCTGTTGCTCTGGTGGGCAGAGCTCAGTAAAACTTTAATCCGCTTGTCTGCTGATGGGTGGGGCTGGGTTCCCTCCCTGTTGGTTGTTTGGCAACCCAATACTGGAGCCTACCTGGGCTCTTTGGTGGGGCTAATGGCGGACTCTGGGAGGGCTCACACCAAGGAGTACTTCCCAGAACTTCTGCTGCCAGTGTCCTTGTCCCCATGGTGAGCCACAGCTGCCCCCCAACTCTGCAGGAGACCCTCCAACACTAGCAGGTAGGCCTGGTTCAGTCTCCTATGGGGTCACTGCTCCTTCCCCTGGGTCCTGATGCTCACACTACTTTGTGTGTGCCCTCCAAAAGTGGAATCTCTGTTTCCCCCAGTCCTGCTGAAGTCCAGCAATCAAATCCCACTAGCCTTCAAAGTCTGATTCTCTAGGAATTCCTCCTCTCGTTGCCAGACTCCCAGGTTGGGAAGCCTGACGTGTGGCTCAGAACCTTCACTCCAGTGGGTGGACTTCTGTGGTGTAAGTGTGCTCCAGTTTGTGAGTCACCCACCCAGGAGCTATGGGATTTGATTTTATTTTGATAGCGCCCCCTCCTACCATCTCATTGTGGCTTCTCCTTTGTCTTTGCATGTGGGGTATCTTTTTTGGTGAGTTCCAGTATCTTCCTGTCGATGATTGTTCAGCAGTTAGTTTTGATTCCGGTGTTCTCAAAAGAGGGAGTGAGAGCATGTCCTTCTACCCCGCCATCTTGAACCCAGCTTTTTCAGAGATTATTTTGCAGCTGGTCAGAAGGGCTGTCTCTGCCCCACCTCATGCTCAACATCTGGGGTTAGCTGTGGGCTCTGGTCTCTTCAGAAATGAACTGCCTGACCTTTGGTTTTCCTCCTGTTATGGTAACTAATCACTGTGACCTGAATTCTGTTACAAGCTGGATGGGTCTCTATTTTATTCTTTTTGATGCTATTGTAAATGGGATCATTAAAAAATTTCCTTTTAAGATAATTTGTGATTAGTGCATAGAAATGCTACTAATTTTTGTAGGTTAGTTTTGTATCCTGTAACTTCACTGAATTTGTAGGTTAGATCTAACAGTTGTTTTTTTTTTTTTGGTGTAATAATTAGGATTTTCTATATATAAAATCATGTCATCTGCAAACAGAGACAGTTTTACTTCTTCCTTTCGAATTCTGATGCCTTTTATTTCTATTTCTTGCCTGATTGCTCTGGACAGGACTTTCAGTACCATGTTGAATAGGAGTGGTGAGAGTGGGCACCCTTGTCCTATTCCTGATGTAGAGGAAAAGCTTTTAACCTTTCCCTGTCAAGTATGATGTTAGCTGTGGCCTTGTCATATATGGTCTTTATTATGTTGAGGTCTATTTCTTCTATACCTAATTTGTCAAGAATTTTTATGAAACGGTTTAGAATTTTGCGAAATGCATTTTCTCTGTCTATTCAGATGATCATATGATTTGTTTCTTTCATTCTATTATGGTGATTTATCTCACTGATTTTGTGTATGTTGAACAATCCTTCAATCTCAGGGGTAAATCCCTCTTGATCATTGTGTATTATCCTTTTAATACGCTGCTGAATTCAGTTTGCTAGTAGTTTGCTGAGAATATTTGCATCTATATTCACCAGGGATATTGGCCTATAGTTTTCTTTTCTGGTAGTGTCCTTTCCTGGCTTTGGTATCAGGGTGATGTTGACCTCATAAAATGAGTTTGGGAGTATTTCCACCTCTTTGATTTTGGGGGGAGAGTTTGAAAAGTATTGGCATCAGTTCCTTAAATGTTGGTAAAATACACCAGTGAAGCCATCTGGACCTCGTCTGGGAAGATCCCACATGCTGCGGAGCATCTAAGCCCGTGTGCCACAACTACTGAGCCTGCACTCTAGAGCCAGTGAGCCACAACTACTGAGCTTGCATGCCACAACTACTGAAGCCCACGTACCTAGAACCTGTGCTCCGCAACAAGAGAAGCCACTGCAATGAGAAGCCCACGCACCAGAGCAGGGATCGGACCTGTGTCCCCTGCATTGGCAGGCAGATTCTTAACCACTGCACCACCAGGGAAGCCCTAACATCCTATTTTAAACTGATAAAAACTTAACTTCAATAGAGTTCCTTAACTTTCCAATTTTACTTCTCCTCCCCATCACATTTTAGATCATTAATGATCATATTGTTTTCTATTATATAACTAACTACAGACTGTTGTAGCTATGGTTATTTTTACATTTTTTTAAAACTTTTTATTTTATATTGGAGTATAGTTGATTAACAATCTTGTGAGAGTTTCAGGTGTACAGCAAAGTAATTCAGTTATACATATACATGTATCCTTTTTTTGTTTGTTTGTTTGTTTGTTTTTTTGCGGTACACAGGCCTCTCACTGTTGTGGCCTCTCACATTGCGGAGCACAGGCTCCGGACCACAGGCTCAGCGGCCATGGCTCACAGACCCAGCGGCTCCACGGCATGTGGGATCTTCCTGGACAGGGGCACAAACCCGTGTCCCCTGCATCGGCAGGAGGACTCTCAACCACTGTGCCACTAGGGAAGCCCCATGTATCTATTCTTTTTCAAATTCTTTTTCCATTTAGATTGCTCCATAATATTGAGCAGAGTTCCCTGTGCTATACAGTAGGTCCTTGTTGGTTTTTACATTTTTTTTAACTTTTAAATTAGAGTAGTAAGTGAATTACACACCACTATACAATATTATAGAATCTAATTTTGACTATATATTTACCATACCAGTGAGTTTTAGGTTGCCTTCTTAAATTTTTATGATGTTAAAGTCCTTTTATTTCCACTCAAAGGACTCCCTTTTAGCATTTCTTATAAGACAGGTATAATGAGGATAAACTCCCTCAGCTTTTGTTTGTTTGGGAAAGTCTTTATCTCTCCTTTATTTCTGAAGGACAGTTTTACTAGGTATAGATTTTTTTGTTCACAGTTTTTTTTCTTCAGTATTTTGAATATATCATCCCATTATCTCCTGGTCTAAAAAGCTTTTGTGGAGAAATTTGCCAATAATCTTACAGGACTTCCCTTGTATGTAACTTCTCTTCAGAATTCTTTCATTGTCTTTGATTTTTTTCTTTTTTTGATTTTTTAAAATTGAAGTATAGTTACTTTAAAATACAGTGTTTCAGGTGTACAGCATAGTGATTCAATATTTATCAGATTATATTCATTATAGGTAATTACAGATAATGGGTATAGTTTCCTGTGCTATACAGTAAATCCTTGTTGCTTATCTATTTTATATATAGTAGTTTGTATCTGTTTATCCCGTATGCGTAATTTGTCCCTCCCCACTTCCTTCTCCCCTTTGGTAACCACAAGTTTGTTTTCTATGTCTGTGACTCTGTTTCTGTTTTGTATATACATTCATTTGTATTATTTTTTAGATTCCACATATAAATGATATCATATGGTATTTGTCTTTTTCTGTATGACTTATTTGACTAAGCATAATCTTTGGGTCCATCCATGTTACTACAAATGGCAGTATTTCATTCTTTTTCATGATATATATCTATATCTGTATGTCTATATCTATGTCTGTCTATCTATCTTATGTCTCACATCTTCTTAATCTAATCATATGTTGATGTGCACTTGGGTTGCTTCCATGTCTTGGCTATTGTAAATAATACTTCTATGAACATTGGGGTGTATGTATATTTTTGAATTAGTGCTTTTGATTTTTCTGAATATATAACCGGGATTGGAATTGCTGGATCATATGGTAATTCTATTTTTCATTTTCTGAGGAACCTCCATACTGTTTTCCATAGTGGCTGCACCAATTTACATTCCCACCAACAGTGTTCAAGGGTTCCCTTTTCTTCACATCCTTGCTAACATTTGGGAAGTTTGGGAAGGATTGGTATCAATTCTTTAAGTGTTTGGTCAAATTCACCAGTGAAGCCAGCGAATGAAAGCCTGGACTTTTGTTGGGCAGTTTTTGGATACTGATTGAATCTCCTTAGTAATTGGTCTGTTCATATTTTCTATTTCTTAATGATTCAGTCTTGGTAGGTTGTAGGTTTCTAGCAATTTATCCATTTCTTCTAGGTTGTCGAATTTGTCGGCATACAGTTGTTCATACTAGTCTCTTATGATCCTTTGTGTTTCTGTGGTATCAGTTGTAATACCTTTCATTTCCTATTTTGTCTATTTTTTTGACTCCTCTTTTTTCTTGGAAAGTTGAACTAAAGGTTTGTCTACTTTGTTTATTGTTTCAGAAAACCAGCTTTTCTTTTCTATTGTCTTCCTTGTCTCTATTTCATTCATTTTTTTCCCCCTGATCTTTGTTATTGCCTTCCTACTACTAACTTGGGCTTAGTTTTTAATTTTCTAGTTCCTTAAGATGTATAGTTAGGTTGTTTAAGGTCTTTCTTGTTTCTTTTGTTTAAAATAAATTTATTTATTTTTCTATTTATTTTTGGCTGTGCTGGGTCTTCATTGCTGCTCACGGGCTTTTTGTAGCTGCACTAAGTGGAGGCTACTCTTCGTTGCAGTGTGCAGGCTTCTCATTGCGGTGGCTTCTCTTGTTGCAGAGCGTGGGCTGTAGGTTCACAGGCTTCAGTAGTTGTGGCACATAGGCTCAGTAGTTGTGGCTCACGGGCTCTAGAGTGCAGGCTCAGTAGTTGTGGTGCACAGGCTTAGTTGCTCTGCAGCCTGTGGGATCTTCCTGGACCAGGGCTTGAACCCATGTCCCCTGCATTGGCAGGCGGATTCTTAACCACTGTGCAACCAGGGAAGTCCCTCTTTCTTGTTTCTTTTTAAAATTAATTAATTAATTATTTTTGGCTGTGTTGGGTCTTCGTTTCTGTGCGAGGGCTTTCTCTAGTTGCGGCAAGGCGGGGGCACTCTTCATCGCGGTGCGTGGACCTCTCACTATCGTGGCCTCTCTTGTTGCGGAGCACAGGCTCCAGACGCGCAGGCTCAGTAGTTGTGGCTCACAGGCCTAGTTGCTCCGCGGCATGTGGGATCTTCCCAGACCAGGGCTCAAACCCGTGTCCTCTGCACTGGCAGGCAGATTCTCCACCACTGAGCCACCAGGGAAGCCCTTTCTAGTTTCTTAATGTAGGCATTTATCACTATGAATTTCTCTCTTAGAACCGCTTTTGCTGCATGCCATAAGATTTGATATGTTGTATTTCCATTTTCATTTGTCTCTAGATATTTTTTTGATTTCTTTTCATTTCTTCTTTGACCCATTTGTTGTTCAGGAGCATGTTGTTTAATCTCCATGTATTTGAGAATTTTCTAGTTTTCTTCTTGTCATTGATTTCTATTTTCATACCATTGTGGTCAGGAAAGATGCATGACTTTTTTCAATCTTCTTAAAATTATTGACTTGTTTTGTGGCCTAACATATGACATATCTTGGAGAATGTTCCCTGTACACTTGAGAAAAATGTGTATTCTGCTGCTTTTGGATAGAATGATCTGAAAATGTCAAGTCTGTCTGGTCTTATATGTAGTTTAAGTCCAGTGTTTCTTTATAGATTTTCTGTCTTTATGATCTACCCATCGATAAAAGTGAGGTATTGAAGTGCTCTTCTATTATTGTATTGCTGTCTATTTCTCCCTTTAGGTCTGTTAACACATTTTTGCTGGAGACGTATTACGGCCACAGGTGTTTGTTTCTGCAAAAATCCCCCAGTCAATAATGTGTTAATATTTACTTTATATATTTAGGTAGTCCTATGTTGGGTGCATAAATAGTTACAAATGTATCCTCTTGTTGGATTGACCCCTTTATCATCACATGATAACCTTCTTTGTCTCTTATTACAATCTTTATCTTAAAGTCTATGTTTTTTTCTGATATAAGTATAGCTACCCCAGCTTTCTTTCAGTTTCCATTTGCATGGAATATTTTTCTTTTCATCTTTCACTTTCCGTCTGTGTATCCTTAGAGTTGAAGTGAGTCTCTTAAAGGCAGCATATAGTTGGGCCTTATTATCATTTTTTAATCCATTCAACCATACTACCTCTTTTGACTGGAGAAATTAGGTCATTTACATTTAAAGTAACTGTTGACAGATACAGACTTATTGCCATTTAAAAATTGTTTTCTGGCTGTTTTGTATTTCCTTTGTTTCTTTCTTTTGCTCTCTTCTTTTGTGATTTAATGATTTTCTAAGTGGTATATTTAGATTCCTTTCTCTTTATTATTTGTGTATCTACTGTAGGTTTTTGCTTTGTGGTTACCATGAGACTTATATAAAACATCTAAGAGTTCTTTTTGTTTTGTTTTGCTTTTTAACATCTTTATTGGGGTATAATTGCTTTGCAATGGTGTGTTAGTTTCTGCCATCTAAGAGTTTTAATAGTCTATTTTACGTATGTTTTAAAATTAACTGGTTAAAAATTACATACAGTAAAATTTAATTTTTTCTTTTGGTGAACAATTCTATGAGATTTAACACATATGTAATTTTGTGTAACCACAACCATAATCAAGATAGAGGACAGTTCTTTTGCCCCCCAAATTGCCTCATGCTGCCCCTATTTTAGTTGGCAATCACTGACCTGTTCTCTAACCCCATCACTTTGCCTTTTCTAGAATGTCATATAAATGAATTCATACACTAAGTGACCTGTAGAGTCTAGCTTCTTTCACTCAGCATAATGCCTTTTAGGTTCATCCATATTTTTGAGTGTGTCAATAGTTCTTTTCTTTTTTTATTGCTGTGTATCATTTCATTGTGTGAATGAGCCACAGTTTGTTTATCCATTCACCCATTGTGGGACATTTGGGTTGTTTTCAGTTTTTGGTGATTGTTAATAAAGCTGTTATGAGCATCCATGTACAAATGTTTATGCAAACGTAAGTTTTCAATTTTCTAAGGTAAATACCAGGAGTTGAATTGCTGAGTCATATGATAAGGGTATGTTTAACTTTATTAGAAACTGACACATTTTTCCCTAGTGGCTGTACCATTTGGCATTCCCAACAGCAAAGTATGGCAGTTAGAATTGCCTTGCATTCTCATCAGCACTTGGTATTGTCAATTACAAAAATTTAGCCATCTTAATATATGTGTAGTAGCATGTCATTATAGTTTTAATTTGCATTTCCCTAATGACTGATGATGTTGAGCATCTTTTCTTGTTCTTATTTGCCAATCATATATTTTCTTTGAAGTGTCTGTTTAAATCTCTTGCTTATTTCTTTTTCAGTTTTAATAAACTTCTTGGAAAATAATATCAGATTTACAGAAAATTTGCAAAGACAGAACAGAGTTTCTTTCTTTTTCTTCTTCTTCTTTTTCTTAATTGGGGCATAGTTGTTTTACAATGTTGTGTTAGTTTCTACTGTACAGCAAAATGAAGTAGAGTTCCCTGTGCTATACAGCAGGTTCTCATTAGTTATCTATTTTATACATATTAGTGTATATATGTCAATCCCAATCTCCCAATTCATCCCACTCCCCCTTCCCCTACCTTGGTGTCCATACATTTGTTCTCTACATCTGTGTGTCTATTTCTTCCTTGCAAACTGGTTCATCTGTACCACTTTTCTAGATTCCACATATATGCGTTAATAAACGATATTTGTTTTTCTCTTTCTGACTTGCTTCACTCTGTATGCCAGTCTCTAGGTCCATCCACGTCTCTACAAATGATCTAATTTTGTTCCTTTTTATGGCCGAGTAATATTCCATTGTATATATATTCCACATCTTTATCCATTCATCTGTCAATGGACATTTAGGTTGCTTCCATGACCTGGCTATTGTAAATACTGCTGCAATGAATATTGGGGTGAATGTGTCTTTTTGAATTATGGTTTTCTCTGGGTATATGCCCAGTAGTGGGATTGCTGGGTCGTATGGTAATTCTATTTTTAGTTTTTTAAGGAACTTCCATACTGTTCTCCATAGTGGCTGTATCAATCTGCATTCCCACCAACAGTGCAAGAGGGTTCCCTTTTCTCCTTGTTTGTATATTTTCTGATGATGCCCTGTCTAACCAGTGTGAGGTGATACTTCATTGTAGTTTTGATTTTCATTTCTCTAGCAGTTAGTGATGTTGAGCATCTTTTCATGTGCCTCTTGGCCATCTGTATGTCTTCTTTGGAGAAAGGTCTATTTAGGTCTTCTGCCCATTTTTGGATTGGGTTGTTTGATTTTTTGATATTGAGCTGCATGAGCTGTTTGTATATTTTGGAGATTAATCCTTTGTCTGTTGATTCGTTTGCCAGTATTTTCTCCCATGCTAAGGGTTGTCTTTTTGTCTTGTTTATGGTTTCCTTTGCTGTGCAAAAGCTTTTAAGTTTCATTAGATCCCATTTGTTTATTTGTGCTTTTATTTCCATTTCTCTAGGAGGTGGATCAAATAGGATCTTGCTGTGGTTTATGTCAAAGAGTGTTCTTCCTATGTTTTCCTCTAAGAGTTTTATAGTGTCTGGTCTTACATTTAGGTCTTCAATCCATTTTGAGTTTACTATTGTGTATAGTGTTAGGGAGTGTTCTAATTTCATTCTTTTACATGTGGCTGTCCAGTTTTCCCAGCACCACATATGGCTTGTGGGATCTTAGTTCTCCAACCAGGGATCAAACCCAGGCCATGGCAGTGAAAACACCGAGTCCTAACCACTGGACTACCAGGGCATTCCCTAGAACAGAGTTTCTATATACCATTTACCCAGTTTCTATTGAGTCATACTTACATAAGATGCTAATATTATTTTTCCAAACTCAGTGTTGTTTTTTGTACAATACTATTAACTAAATTTCAGACTTTATTCAGATTTCACCAGTTTTTTTTTTTTTTTTTCTGTTAATAACCTTCCCCACCCCTACCCCTTTGCCCCCTGCTCCAGGCTCAGATACAGTATACCTAGAGTTAATTTTCTGTCCTTACTTTATAAGTCTTTTGGGTATTTTTACCTTCTTGGAGAAGTTGTGTCTAGAGCCATCTGACCTACTCCAATCTGGAGTGATTTATTTATAGATCTCCTCCATTGTTGCCATGTTGAGATTTCCCTTTATGTTCATCCTGGGGATTCCTTCCTCTTGGGTTGGATCTCTTGATTTCTGGATCCAATGGCCTTCTATTTCATGGCTTTCTTTTTCTTGATTTACTATCTCATTTTGGTTAAACGCATCTTTGGGGAGTTTCTAGATAAAGGGAAGATGGAAATGAATTTTTCATAGGTAATTTTATTCTACCCTCACTTTTAATTGGTTTTCCAGGGTGTGATCATTAATTTTATGTATTAACTTGGCTAGGGTAGAGCACCCAGTTATTTAATCAAAAATTAATATAGGTATTGCTGTGAAAATATTTTATAGATGTAATTGAGATCTTTAATCAGTTGACTTTAAGTAAAGGAGATTACCCGTAATAACATGTGTGGGCCTGATCCAATCAAGTGAAGGCCTTATAGCAAAAATTGAAGTGTCCTTGAAAAGAAGAAATTCTGCCTCAGGATTGCTCTATTAACCATGCCTGAGTTTCCAGCCTGACAACCCGCCCTGTGAAATTCAGAATTGTCTTTCCCCACAGTTGTCTGAGCCAATTTCTTAAAATAAATCTGTTATCCATGTCTATGTCTCTACTATTCTGTTTCTCTAGAGAACACTGACTAATACACAGGGTATAGAATTATAGGTTAGCAATACCTTTCTCTCAGAATTTTGAAGGCATAGTTCCATTGGTTTCTAGCTACCGTATGCTGTTGAGAAATTTGATACAATTTTGAGCCTTGAGCCTTTATATAAAATTAATTTTACTCTGAAAGATTGTAGAATTTTGTCGTCATCCTTGGTGGTCTGAAATTGCATGGTAAGGTTCATTTTCATCCATTGTTCTGGGTGCTCAGAGTCTCTTTCAATCTGGAAACTCACACCCTTTAGCTCTGGGAAATTTTCCTGACATTTGTTTGAGGCTTTTCTTACATCCATTGTCTCTATTTTCTCTTTCTGGAAGTCCTATTATTTGGATATTGGTTCTAGTGGAATGGTCTTCAAGTTTTCTTATTTCGTTTCACCTATTTTTAATCTTTTTGGGATGTATCTTGAATCTTATCTCCTAACCACTCTCTCAGTTAGATCCTAATTTCTGCCATCATGCTTTTAATTTCCAAGAGCTCTTTTATGTTTTCAGAATGTTCATTCTTTTTCCATATATTTATTTAATCACTTAAAAACTAAAATATATACTGAAATCATTATCTGTCTGCCCCAAACAATGAATATTATAAATTATCATTTTCTTTGTTATAAAACTGGAAACAGAAAGTTAAATTTGTATGATTTCTGGAATATTTTGATCCATAAAATTTAGCAATGCAAATGCACTGCACAAAAATTTTGAATGTTACAATTTCATTTTTGTTTCATGTATAAGAAAATTAACTTAAATAAAACAAATTAAAAGAAAATTCTATAAGTATTGATATCCCTAGTTACTAAGTATTTACTAACAGACTAAATAAATGCCTCTGTGATGCTTACATTATGGAAATGCCTTGTTTTGTTTGGTGAAGCATAACACATGTCCTTGAATGTGTTTTCAATGCATAGATGCTATTCTTACTGATTATTTTTGCATTTAATTCCATCTACTTATGCAAAAATTTGGGTATGCTATCTCATTTTTCTTAACTGCTACACTAATCCTAGTTAATCCTAGATCTTTTTCCATGGGTTTATTAACATGCCAAGATGTATCAGTTCAATATGTAGTCTTGTAATTTTATTTAACACCTACTGTTTTCATACTTTCTTATTCTCATTTAACACATGCAGCTCTAAGTTCTTATATAAACTGCAACTATCTTTTTTTGTTTTCTACGTTTTCCCTGCATAAATCTCTCCCTTTGTCACAGTGATCATTTTGTCTGCATAGAACCTTCATATATGAGGTTATATAACATATATAGGTTATATACATATGTAGGTTGCTACATATACAAGGTTATATAGTATAGTAGTTAGAAGTGTGGGCTCTTAAGGTTGACTAGACTCCCTGTATTTATTTATTTATCTATTAAAATTTTTATTGGAGTATAGTTGATTTACAATGTTGTGTTTGTTAGTTTCAGGTGTACAGGAAAGTGAATCAGCCATACATATACACATATCCAATTTTTAATTTTTTTAATTACAAAATTTTTGAGGTGCTTTATACATTCTATTATTTATATATAATACAGGTCATTATGTTTGCTCAAGACCACTGTGCCTATTAAATGATATACTGTATGTAAAGAAGCTAGCACATAAAAAATTAGTATGGGTTCTTATAAGGTTAGAAATGGGGAGAGGAAGAATTGGTCATCTGTGTTCCTTTTTTTCATTTTCTAACTTGATGTGTGTCACCTCCACATTCTTGTCCCCAAAGTTTTCAAAAATACTAACTCCAACATGATGTAAAGGATAGCCACTCTTTTTTAGATTCTTTTCCCATATAAGCCGTTACAGAGTATTGAGTAGAGTTTCCTGTGCTATAAAGTAGGTCCTTATTAGTTATCTATTTTATGTATAGTAGTGTGTATATGTCAATCCCAATTTCCCAACTTATCCCTCCCCCCACTTACCCACTGTTAATTGTAAGTTTGTTTGCTACATCTGTGACTCTATTTCTGTTTTGTAAATAAGTTCACTTGTAACCTTTTTTTAGATTCCACATATAAGCGATATCAGATGATATTTGTCTTTCTCTGTCTGACTGACTTCACCCAGTCTGACAATCTCTAGGTCCATTCATGTTGCTGCACATGGCATCATTTTGTTCTTTTTTATGGATAAGTAATATTCTATTGTATATATATACCACATCTTTATCCATTCCTCTGTCAATGGACATTTAGGTTGCTTCCATGTCCTGGCTATTGTAAATAGTGCTGCAGTGAACATTGGGGTGCATATATCTTTTCAAATTATGATTTTCTTCAGGTATATGCTGAGGAGTGGGACTGCAGGAACATATGGTAGTTCTATTTTTAGTTTTTAAAGGAAACTCCATACTGTTCTCCACAGTGGCTGTACCAATTTACATTCCCACCAACAGTGTAGGAGGGCTTCCTTTTCTCCACACCCTCTCCAGCATTTCTTGTTTGTAGATTAAAAAAAATTTTTTTTAAGTATTTAAAAAAAATTTAATTATTTTTGGCTGCGTTGGGTCTTTGTTGCTGCGCGTGGGCTTTCTCTAGTTGCGGTGAGCGGGGGCTACTCTTTGTTGCGGTGCACAGGCTTCTCATTGCGGTGGCTTCTCTTGTTGCAGAGCACGGTCTCTAGGCACACGGGCTTCAGTAATTGTGGCTCGCGGGCTCTAGAGCGCAGGCTCAGTAGTTGTGGCACACGGGCTTAGTTGCTCTGTGGCATGTGGGATCTTCCCAGACCAGGGCTTGATCCTGTGTCCCCTGCATTGGCAGGAGGATTCTTAACCACTGTACCACCAGGGAAGCCCTGTAGATTTTTTTGATGATGGCCATTCTGCCCTGTGTGAGGTGATAGCTCATTGCAGTTTTGATTTGCATTTCTCTAATGATTAGTAATGGTGAGCATCTTTTGATGTGCTTTTTGGCCATCTGTAAGAATGTTCATTTTTGTCACAGCATCCTGATCATGCTTCATGGATGCTGTATAATTTATTATCTTTGAAGACGTATGGTAATTTTTGTTCTGAAGTTTACTTCTTGCAGTCCTTGTTTACCCCAGCGGCAGTTTTGTTTGTATATTTCAGTTTCATTTTAGAGAATATCCTTAGCTGTCTTGTGATATTTGGTTGGCTGTGCGTTGAGTGGGGACTAAAATGTGAGTGAGCACTGGCTGTGGGGGGTGTAGTGGAACTTCACTGTAGGGTGCCTTGGCTGAGTCAGTTGTTAGGGAAATCTCCAGTGTTATTACCTTTAAGCTTTCCCCCTCGGTAAGGTAACTATATAATTTGTGGTAAAAGTGGAACATTTTTGAGAGTGAAAGTATATACTGTTATTATGCCTGAGTGTCTGGCATAAACTCAGACTATCTTAGGCAAATTAGCGTATGGTCATCTACTTCCTGGTAGTGATAGTTTTTTCAGAGAAAATTCTTCCACACCCAGTATGGGTGTTAGAAGTCAAGCTGTATGCATCTAGGAACTGCGTGGAGGAAGAGGTCTAGGGACTCATTATTTATCTTTCAGTGCGCATGCTTATGGCCCCAAATTGGAAGCTACCGAAATGTCAGTCAGCAATAGAGTAGAAAATTGTGGGATAATCGTATGGCAGAATACTACTCAGCAATGAAAAAGAATGAGCTTTCACTGTATACAATGAAATGAATGGTTCTCATACAGTGTTGAATAACAATAACACCAAAAAGCTAGATAAAGAGGACATACTCTATTACTCTATATGAAGTTCAAGAACTGGCAAAACTAATCCATGATGATAGAAATAATAATAATGGTTACCTTTGGGGCATTGATGGGAAGGCATCAATCCTACCAAAGGTATTGATGGGGAGGGGGCATGAAAGAACCTGTAGGTTAGCTGGAAATATTCTATCTCTTGTTCTAGGTGCTGCTTACAAGGGTGTGTGTATATATGTAAAACATCATTGCACCATACAGTTAATAGTTGTGCACTCTATTATATGTAAATTATACCTCAATTTTTAAAAGAAGGTACAAAGTGTTGAGGTTTTCTGAGACAGGTGAGTTGACCGCAGACTGGCCAAGGGTGACGGTCGCAGTGGGGAGAGAGGATTGGGCATCATGGACAGCTTCATGGCATTGAAATAGCATTTGAGTTAAGCCTTAAAATAGCGGTTCTCAACAGTTCTTGGGTCAAAGCCACTGTGAATTTGATGGAACTTATTGTCTTTCTCTTCATGAAAAAAGCCCCCATATACACAAAGGCATACCCAACTTGTGTATATTATTTCATGGCCCTATTAATATCCATCTGTGACCCTCCTAAGAATCAATGGGTCCTGGGCTTAAGGACCCCTGCTTAGATAAATGGATGCAAATGGGAGGGGGAAGAGCAGGATTGCAGCTAAGTAAACCCCTATAGTAAGATCGGGCATCTTCTAGCACATATGGATACCAGGCAGAGAGAGGCGAAGAATCCTCCACAATCCACTTCAGTAAAATTTCCCATTGACAGCCCAACCCAGGATAAATTCCCAGCACCAACTCTGCAGATGAAATGAATACTTAATACTGAGTCACCATGGCTCCAAGCTGTATTTACAAAAGCTAATATTATGTTTGTTTATGAGAACCAGCTTGCTTTAACTTGAAGTATTTTACACTGAGCATCTTACTCATCAGGAATGTCTTTTTGTTTTCTAATGATTTTTTCTGCAGTGTATGATTATGCAACCTCTTAACCTTCTGCTGCTTGGGACACTCATGTGATACTATAGATGTATTAACTGCTTAAATATTCATTGCCCCTCTCTGCTGAGTCTATTTCTATGTGAAAAGTACACTTCCCAACACTTTGACGACAGACTTGTCAATGTCATTTGCTTTGGCCAGTGGATTGTGAGTTCTGTAAACCATGTTTAAGCAGAAGCTTTACGAGCTCCCATGGTTCCACTATCACATTTTTTCTTCTGCTGTAAAAGTGGCATGTCCTGGACAGGGGTTGCTCTGGATCCCAATCCAGAGATTTGGGGATTGTTTGTCACCACAACATAACATAGTGAAAGCTGACTAACACACCAGGACATTTGGGAAAGTCTCTTGAACAAGTTGAGCAGAATCTGCTATTGAGTCTTTTCTCAGGGCCCAGGTAATTTTCTCTCCATTTTCATCAATCACGAGAGTCAGTTTATTTAGGATTTCAGAATATGTAAAAATGATGGGTATCTAAGTTACTTCTTTTTTATTAACAAAAGAAAGAAATGTAAAGACCATAAACCACCTGAATTAATATAATACCACAATTGAGAACAAAATATTTTATTTCTCTCAATAAAACTATAGTTTACAATAGTATTTACTAAATAAATTATATAATCTCTTTTACAAGCAATAAACTAAATCACAAATATTTCAAAGACAATGTATGTACACGACATAAGGCCTTTTATAAATAGCTTTGCTTTTCTCATTTCACTAGTAAACAGTGAAAAAATCTTTATAGAAGCTAATTTTCTATAAAGTATATGCAGACCTATTACACTGATCTTTATATGAAACCAATTTAAACTTTTAATGACATGGGCTGATTATAACTTTGAAAAAGAGCATAATTCAGACGTTACCATTTTGCATGGATAGATTTTTTAAAAATATATAAGCAGATTACATATGTTGCTTATGGATAATCACTGGATGCATGCAAAATGAAACAATGCAAGTGTCAATAGTAAAATAGCACTTCCAAGTCCAAAAAGGTGATTGGCAATGGTATAGAAAGCAGCTTAAATAGAGTTCATGCAGTTCTTCACAGTTCAGCAAGCAACAGCAAATGACAGAAGAGTGTGGTATTTTTCACATCACATCTGCCGATCAGCCTCTCGGCCGAGGCTCCCCTGACATCTCGCAAACTCCAAGTCCAGTTGATGATGACTCTGTGTGTAGTGGGGCTCAGCCCAGTTTCCTTTGGGAAATTGTGGAGTGGAGAAACTTCTCTCCCACAACTGTGTTCCTGCCTCATCCATCTGCTTAGGTGGTCACCATTTTCACTTACTGGGGGAGAAAAAAAGAAAGCAGATGTAAGACTAAGTTTTCGCATCAATTTATAATGGCGCCTCATGATTGCGAACAAGTTCATTCTTTCTTCCAATGACTTGTGCCCGGAAAACATGCAGGTAGAAATGGGAGGGCATTAGGTCTGGAATTGATTCTTTTACAATGATGAACATCTGCTTCCCTGGACCTGCAACATGTAAATTACACCAAGATCTATCAAGCGCTTACCACATCACAGCTTAGTGCTAGGGACTCTGAAGGAAACAGCGCTGGCTAAAACACACTCCTGCCCTCCAAGTGCACAGGGCTTTGGGGATGTGCTGTGGTATATCAGGCCTGAAGCCAATCAGAGCAACTTGAACATGGTCTGGAACTCATGAATGCTGTGTGCATTTTTACACACTATCCCTGTGGCTGGGGAGGAAAAAATATGTCCAGCAAATACTGGACCTAAAATGGTAGCCACTTAAGCTCAGAGGCGGCTAATTCAACCCCTGACGGCTGTACCAAGATATATACGGGGAAGCGGTACCATGGTCAGTCAGACACAATGGCTTAAATCTATTGATTCTCTCTAATTATTATCTCTAATTATTACAGCTACAGGACATTACGCAAGTTAGTTAATCATCTTTGCACCTTATTTATCTGTTAAATGGGAGTAATAAACCCTACTTTATAAGTGATAAACTTTTCTATGAGGAAATAGTATCTGTACAAATAGACACACATACATGATATACACAAATTCTGTACATATCATTTAGTGCCTGGCAATAGTAGTGTCTCCAAAATAGTAAAGAAGGTTGCAGTTGGGATCACAGAGATTGTGTGGCCCAACACATTCATTTGGAGGCTGAAAATACTTGAGTAAACAGTTTGAAATGACTGAAAATTATTAGGAAACAAACTATATCAAAGAGGATTCTGTTTAAAAGTATTACATCTCGTAATTTGAGCCTATTGTGAGTTGTAACTTTTGTTGTTTTATAGTTGAGACTGCTCACTCTCATTAATCTAAAACATGTTCACACTATTACTTTCTATCCTGTTCTATTGATCTATATTTCTGTTTTTGTGCCAGTACCATATTGTTGTGATGACTACAGCTTTGTAGTATAGTCTGAAGTCAGGGAGCCTGATTCCTCCAGCTCCATTTTTCTTTCTCAAGATTGCTTTGGCTATTCGAGGTCTCTTGTGTCTCCATACAAATTTTAAGATTTTTTGTTCTAGTTCTGTGAAAAATGCCATTGGCAATTTGACAGGGATTGCACTGAATCTGTAGATTGCCTTGGTATTACAGTCATTTTGACAATATTGATTTTTCCAATCCAAAAACATGGTATATCTTTCCAGCTGTTTGTGTCATCTTCAGTTTCTTTCATTAGCATCTTACAGTTTTCAGAGTACAGGTCTTCTGCCTCCTTAGGTAGGTTTATTCCTAGGTATTTCATTCTTTTTGATGCTAAGGTAAATGGGATTGTTTCCTTAATTTCTCTTTCTGATCTTTCATTGCTAGTGTATAGAAATGCAACAGATTTCTGTGTATTAATTTTGTATCCTGCCACTTTACCGAATTCATTGATGAGCTCTAGTAGTTTTCTGGTAGCATCTTTAGGATTATCTGTGTATACTATCCTGTCATCTGCAAACAGTGACAGTTTTACTTCTTTTCCAATTTGTATTCCTTTTATTTCTTTTTCTTCTCTGATTACTGTGGCTAGGACTTCCAAAACTATGTTGAATAAAAGGGGCAAGAGTGGACATCCTTGTCTTGTTCCTGATCTTAGAGGAAATGCTTTCAGCTTTTCACCACTGAGTATGATGTTAGCTGTGGGTTTGTCACCTATGGCTTTTCTTATGTTGAGGTAGGTTCTCTTTATGCCCACTTTCTGGAGAGTTTTTAATCAGAAACCAGTACTGAATTTTGTCAAAAGCTTGTTCTGCATCTATTTAGATGATCATATGATTTTTATTATTCAATTTGTTAATGTGGTGTATCACACTGATTGATCTGCATATATTGAAGAATCCTTGCATCCCTGGGATAAACCCCACTTGATCATGGTGTATGATCCTTTTAATGTATTGTTGGATTCGGTTTGCTAGTATTTTGTTGAGGATTTTTGCGTCTATGTGCATCAGTGATATTGGCCTGTAATTTTCTTTTGTTGTTGTTGTTGTATCTTTGACTGGTTTTGGTATCAGGGTGATGTTGGCCTGAGTTTGGGAGTGTTCCTCTGTTTTTTGGAATAGTTTCAGAAGGATAGGTGTTAAGTCTCCTCTAAATGTTTGATAGAATTCACCCATGAAGCCAGCTGCTTCTGGACTTTTGTTCGTTGGAAGTTTTAGAATCACAGTTTCAATCTCATTACTTGTGATTGGTCTGTTCATATTTTCTATTTCTTCCTGGTTCAGTCTTGGAAGATTGTACCTTTCTAAGAATTTGTCCATTTCTTCTAGGTTGTCTATTTTATTAGCATATGGTTGCTTGTAGTAGTCTGTTATCCTTTGTGTTTCTGTGGTGTCAATTGTAACTTTTTTCATTTCTAATTTTATTGATTTGAGTCTCCTCCCTTTTTTTTCTTGATGAGTCTGGCTAAAGGTTTATCAACTTTGTTTATCTTTTCAAGGAACCAGGTTTTAGCTTCATTGATCTTTGCTATTGTTTTCTTCATCTCTGTTTCATTTATTTCTGCTCTGATCTTTATATCTTTCCTTCTACTGCCTTTTGGGTTTGTTTGTTCCTCTTTCTCTAGTTGCTTTATGTGTAAGAATAGGTTGTTTGTGATTTTTCTTGTTTCCTAAGATTGTATTGCTATAAACTTCCCTCTTAGAACTGCTTTTGCTGCATCCCTTAGGTTTTGGATTGTCATGCTTTCGTTTTCATTTGTCTCTAGGTATTTTTTCATTTCCTCAGTGATCCACTGGTTGTTTAGTAGCATATTGTTTAAGCTCCATGTGTTTGTGTTTTTTAGTTTTTTTCTTGTAGTTGATTTCTAATCTCATAGTGTTGTGGTCAGAAAAGATACTTGATACAACTTCAATTTTCTTAAATTTACTGAGACTTGCTTTGTGGCCCAGCATATGATTTATCCTGGAGAACATTCCATGTGCACTTGAGAAGAATGTGTATTCTGCTGCTTTTGGATGGAGTGTTCTATAAATATCGGTTAAGTCCCTCTGATTTAATGTGTAAGGCCTGTGTTTCCTTATTGATCTTCTGTCTGGGTGATCTGTCCATTGATGAAAGTGGGGTGTTAAAGCCCCCCACTATTATTGTGTTACTGTTGATTTCTCCTTTTATGGCTGTTAGTATTTGCCTTATATATTGAGGTGCTTCTTTGTTGGGTGCATATATATTTATAATTGTTATATCTTCTTGGATTGATTCTTGATCATTCTGTAGTGTCCTTCTTTGTCTCTTGTAATAGGCTTTATTTTAAAGTCTCTTTGGTCTGATATGAGTATTGCTACTCTAGGTTTCTTTTGATTTCCATGTGCATGGAATACCTTTTTCCATCCCCTCACTTGCAGTCTATATGTGTCCCTAGATCTGAGGTGGGTCTCTTGTAGACAGAATATATATGGATCTTGTTTTTGTATCCATTCAGCCAGTCTATGTCTTTTGGTTGGAGCATTTAATCCATTTACTTTTAAGGTAATTATCAATATGTGTGTTCTGACTGCCATCTTGTTAATTGTTTTGGATTTGTTTTTGTAGGTCTTTTTCTTCCCTTCCTCTTTTGTTCTCCTCTCTTGTAATTTGATGTCTAACTTTAGTGCTGTGTTTAGATTCCTTTTTCTTTTTTGTGTATCTATTGTTGATTTTCGGTTTGTGGTTACCATGAGGTTTTGATATAGCAGTCTATACACACACAGCCACAGCCACAGCCACAGCCACACCCACACAAGACTGTTTTCAGTTGCTGGTCTCTTATTTTTAAATGCATTTCCAATATCCTACACTTGTACCTTCTCTTCTCATGATTGCTGATTTTTATATAATATTTGTGTGTGGATGATTTCCTACCTTTACCATATGATTGCCTTTACCGGTGAGCTTTTTCATTTGTAATTTTCTTGTTTCTAGTCATGGCCTTTTCTTTTCCATCTGGAGAAGTTCCTTTAGCATTTGTTGTAAAGCTGGTTTGGTGGTGCAGAATTCTCTTAGCTTTTGCTTGTAAAGCTTTTGATTTCTCTGTCAAATCTGAACAAGAGCCTTGGTGGGTAGAGTATTCTTGGTTGAACGTTTTTCCCTTTTGTCACTCTAAAAACATCATGCCATTCCCTTCTGACCTGCAGAGTTTCTGCTGAAAAACCAGCTGATAACCTTATGGGGATTCCCTCGTGTACTATTTGTTGCTTTTACCTTGTTAGTTTTAATGCTTTCTCATTATCTTTTTGTCAGTTTGATTAATATGCGTCTTGGCATGTTCCTCCTTGGGTTTATCCTATATGGGACTCTGTGCTTCCTGGACCTGGGTGGCTGTTTCCTTTCCCATGTTAGGGAAGTTGTTGGCTATTATCTCTTCAAATATTTTCTCAGGCCCTCTTTCTCTCTCTCGCATTATAGGAGTCCCAGAAGGAGAAATGTTGGTGCATTTAATGTTGTCCCAGAGGCCTCTGAGACTGTCATTTCTTTTCATTCTTTCTTCTTTGTTCTGTTCTGAAGCAGTGATTTTCACCATTCTGTCTTCCAGCTCACTTATTCATTCTTCTGCCTCATTTATTCTGCTATTGATTCACTTCTAGTGTATTTTTCATTTCAGTTATTGTATTTTTCATCTGTTTTGTTCTTTAAACTTCTAGCTCTTTATTAAACATTTCTTGTATCCTCTCGGTCTGTGCCTCCAATCTTTTTCTGAGATCTTGAATCATTTTTTACTATCATTACTCTGAATTATTTTTCAGGTAGCTTGCCTATCTCCACTTCACTTAGTTGTTCTTCTGGGGTTTTATCTTGTTCCTTCGTCTGGCACATATTTCTCTGCTATCTCATTTTGTCTAACTTTCTGTGTTTGTGGTCTCTGTTCCTCAGGCTGCAGGACTGTAATTCTTCTTGGTTCTGGTGTCTACACCCTGGTGTGTGAATTTGGCCCAGAAGCTTGTGCAGGCTTCTTGGTGGGAGGGACTGGTGCCTGCCCACTGGTGGGTGGAGCTGGGTCTTGTCCCTCTGATGGGCAGGGCACATCAAGTGGTGTGTTTACAGGTGGCTGTTGGCTCAGGATGACTTTAGGCAGCCTGTCTGCTGATGGGTGGGGCCGTGTTCCCACCCTGTTTGTTGTTTGGTCTGAGGCATTCCAGCATTGGAGCCTGCAGGCTGTTGGGTGGGGCCAGGTCTCAGTGCCAAAATGGCGACCTCTAGGAGAACTCAAGCCAATGAGTATTCCCTGGGGCGTGCACCACCATTGTCCTTGCCCCTGCAGTGAGCACAGCTCACTGTGGAGCACAGCTCCACATCCCCAGGAGACCCTCCAAGACCCACAGGTGGGTCTGGCCCAGGCTCTTATGGAGTCACTGCTTTGCCCTGGGTCCCAGTTCATGTGAAACCTCTGCATGCCTTCCAAGAGTGGAGTCTGTTTCTCCCAGTCCTGTGGAGCTCCTGCACTCAAGTCCTGCTGGCCTTCAAAGCCAAATGCTCTGGGGGCTCCTCCTCCCAATGCCAGAACCCCAGTCTGGGAAGCCTGCCATGAGGCTCAGAACTCTCACTCCTGTGAGAGAACCTCTGTGATATAATTATTTTCCAGTTTGTGGGTCACCCACCAGTATGGGATTTGATTTTATTGTGAATGTGCCCCTCCTACCATCTCGTTGTAGCTTCTTCTTTGTCTTTGGGTGTAGAATATCTTTTTTGCTAGATTCAAGTCTTTTTTTGTTGATGGTTGTTCAGCAGTTAGTTGCGATTTTGGTGTTTTTGTGAGAGAAGGTGAGCTCAAGTCCTCTACTCCACCATCTTATTTCTTGTCCCGTTGGAATCAAGTTTTTTGAAGACTGAGGGTCTTGTAGAAGTTTCTATAAACTTTGTTAAGCACTCTCACCCCCAGGGTACAAGAATGTCAAAGTTGGGTGAGAACTGCCAATTCTATATCCATGTTGTAATGTAATCCTGGGATGACATGTTTGGTTACCCGAAAGTGTCCATTTATAACCCTAATAAAATGAGGTGGCCTGACAGGTCTTTTTTTTTTTTTTCCTGACAGGTCTTTAAGTCTTCTGTGGAACTTGAAAGCACAGCATCTCCCTGCTTGTAAACTTGGCCACAGTGAGCTGGCTCCAGAAGGCAATTTTATTATCCATTATTTGGTATTAAGTGTGCAATAATTTTCCTTTCTTCAAATTATAATCCACAAGTCCTACATTAGCCATCAGTGAAGAGACAAAGTGTCAGCTGTCTGTCTACCCTGGGAAGAAACTCATAGCTTGAGTTTATTCTTCAAAATATGGTGCATGTAGAATCCCCTCCACCTCCCCAACATGAAGATGGGTTCTTCAGGTATTAGTGCCCTGAACGCCAGCAACTTCTGAGGTGCTGAGACTCAACCCTCTCCTGACCTGATGGATTTAGAAACAGAAATGGGAACTGGTGCTTTGGCGAGAGAACCTAGCTATATCTCAGGTAAGGGATGGCAGAACATTTCAGTTCTATCACCAACTGAACTGCTGTGTGTGTTTGTTCGTTTGTTTATTTATTCAAACATCTTTATTGGAGTATAACTGCTTTACAGTGGTGTGTTAGTTTCTGCTTTATAACAAATTGAATCGGCTATAAATATACATATATCCCTATATCACTTCCCTCTTGCATCTCCCTCCCACCCTCCCTATCCCACCCCTCTAGGTGGTCACAAAGCACCAAGCTGATCTCCCTGTGCTATGCGGCTGCTTCCCACTAGCTATCTATTTTACATTTGGTAGTGTATATATGTCCATGCTACTCTCTCACTTCGTCCCAGCTTACCCTTTCCCCTCCCCATGTCCTCAAGTCCATTTTCAATGTCTGTGACTTTATTTCTGTCCTGCCCCTAGGTTCTTCAGAATCATTTGTTTTCTTTTTTAGATTCCATATATATATATATATATATATATGTTAGCATACGGAATTTGTTTTTCGCTTTCTGACTTACTTCACTCTGTATTACAGACCCTAGGTCCATCTACCTCACTACAAATACCTCAATTTCATTTCTTTTTATGGCTGAGTAATATTCCATTCTATATATGTGCCACATCTTCTTTATCCATTCATCTGTTGATGGACACTTAGGTTTCTTCCATGTCCTGGCTATTGTAAATAGGGCTGCAATGAACATTGTGGTACATGACTCTTTTTGAATTATGGTTTTCGCAGGGAATATGCCCAGTCGTGGATTGCTGGGTCGTATGGTAATTCTATTTTTAGTTTTCTAAGGAACCTGCATACTGTTCTCCATAGTGGCTGTATCAATTTACATTCCCACCAATAGTGCAAGAGGGTTCCCTTTTCTCCACACTCTCTCCAGCATTTACTGTTTGCAGAATTTTTGATGATAGCTATTCTGACCGGTGTGAGGTGATACCTCACTGTAGTTTTGATTTGCATTTCTCTAATGATTAGTGATGTTGAGCATCTTTTCATGTGTTTGTTGGCAATCAGTATATCTTCTTCAGAGAAATGTCTATTTAGGTCTTCTGCCCATTTTTGGATTGAGTTGCTATTTTGATATGGAGCTGCATGAGCTCCATGTAAATTTTGGAGATTAATCCTTTGTTAGTTGCTTCATTGGCAAATATTTTCTCCCATTCTGAGGGTTGTCTTTTCATCTTGTTTATGGTTTCCTTTGCTGTGCAAGAGCTTTTCAGTTTCATTAGGTCCCATTTGTTAATTTTTGTTTTTATTTCCATTTCCCTAGGAGGTGGGTCAGAAAGGATCTTGCTGTGGTTTATGTCATAGAGTGTTCTGCCTATGTTTTCCTCTAAGAGTTTTATAGTGTCTGGCCTTACATTTGGGTCTTTAATCCATTCTGAGTTTATTTTTGTGTATGGTGTTAGGGAGTGTTCTAATTTCATTCTTTCCATGTAGGTGCCCAGTTTTCCCAGCACCTATTGAAAAGGCTGTCTTTTCTCCATTGTATATTCTTGCCACCTTTATGGAAAATAAGGTGACCATAGGTGTGTGGGTTTATCTCTGGGCTTTCTATCCTGTTCCATTGATGTATAGTTCTGTTTTTGTGCCAGTACCATACTGTCTTGATTACTGCAGCTTTGTAGTATAGTCTGAAGTCTGGGAGCCTGATTCCTCCAGCTCCATTTTTCTTGCTCAAGATTGCTTTGGCTATTTGGGGTCTTTTGTGTCTCCATACAAATTGTGAAATTTTTTGTTCTAGTTCTGTGAAAAATGCCAGTGGTAGATTAATAGGGATTGCATTGAATCTGTAGATTTCTTTGGGTAGTATAGTCATTTTCACAATGTTGATTCTTCCAATCCAAGACCATGGTATATCTCTCCATCTGTTTGTATCATCTTTAATTTCTTTCATCAGTGTCTTATAGTTTTCTGCATACAGGTCTTTTGTCTCCCTAGGTAGGTTTATTCCTAGGTATTTTATTCTTTTTGTTGCAATGCTAAGTGGGCGTGTTTCCTTAATTTCTCTTTCAGATTTTTCATCATTAGTGTATAGGAATGCAAGAGATTTCTGTGTATTAATTGTGTAACCTGCTACTTTACCAAACTCATTGATTAGCTCTAGTAGTTTTCTGGTAGCATCTTTAGGATTCTCTATGTATAGGATCATGTCATCTGCAAACAGTGACAGCTTTACTTCTTTTCCGATTTGGATTCCTTTTATTTCTTCTCTGATTGCTGTGGTTAAAACTTCCAAAACTATGTTGAAATAATTAATAGTGGTGAGAGGGGACAACCTTGTTTTGTTCGTGATCTTAGAGGAAATGGTTTCAGTTTTTCACCATTGAGAATGATGTTGGCTGTGGGTTTTCCATACATGGCTGTTATTATGTTGAGGTAAGTTCCCTCAATTCCTAATAACTGCTGTGTTTTTTTTTTTTTTTCTGTACGCGGGCCTCTCACTGCTGTGGCCTCTCCCAATGCGGAGCACAGGCTCCGGACGCGCAGGCTCAGCGGCCATGGCTCACGGGCCCAGCCGCTCCGCGGCATGTGGGATCTTCCCGGACCGGGGTACAAACCCGTGT
Source organism: Orcinus orca (assembly GCF_937001465.1). Lineage (NCBI taxonomy): Eukaryota > Metazoa > Chordata > Mammalia > Artiodactyla > Delphinidae > Orcinus > Orcinus orca. The sequence continues at coordinate 70,584,587 of NC_064564.1, read as the reverse complement.
CCCCTGCATCGGCAGGCGGACTCTCAAGCACTGCGCCACCAGGGAAGCCCAACTGCTGTGTTTTAAAAGAACATTGCCCCTGAGTGTCAGGAGCTCATGGAACAAGGATACCCCAGGGACTCTTTAGTGTGGTCATCTTAGCCAGTCTGACTGCACGCGATCATACATCCACACAGATGCCAGTGTCTCTTCCTAAGCATGTGATGCTTTGAGAATGCATGATATATTTTAAATTCTGGGACCTGAAGGTAAAGGTGTGATAACAGTTGGCATGAAAGGAGTAGAGGTTTTAGGTATTTCTGTGGCCTTAATCCTTAGCATTGTTTATCCACATATGTGAGTAAGTGTGTGGGTGTGTGAGAGGCTTGTATTTTTATTTCCACTTAAACTCAAGTACTTAATTCGGTGATTGAAACTACACAGTAATGCACACACGTGGTCAAAGACTTCAAAGCCTTTTCAATAAAATGATTTAAAACACAGACCCAGAGAAATAAGGGAACATAGCAAAGCAAAAGCAGTTTGTTTGCTAACCACAAAGCCCTTTGGGACGGTGGACTGCACTTTTTGGGAGCCAGATTGCCCCAGGGGACCCCCAAAGTATAGATCACTTCAAGATGGGCTAAGTTGGAGGGTCTAAGTTGACTTTTTAGAGCCAGGTGCAGAGGGCATCAAAGACGAGAAGTTTCTCTTCCAAGGTCTCATTTCTAGGCTCATTTCCAACCCTCCCTTTTTTTCAACCTTTTCCCTAAAAGATACACACACATATATATCCTCAACCTACTGTTTAAAAGACATATTTAGCCAATAGAATTTCATAAGATCTGGAATGTGCTGTGAGGGGATTTAAGGGCAGAGCTGAAACAAAGCAGAACTTCAGGACTGTCAGACTGGCTAAGATGACCACGCTAAATAGTCCCTGGGGTATCCTTGTTCCATGAGCTCCTGACCCTCGGGGGCAATGTTCTTTTTAAACTACAACTGCCTCAGAGTTCAGCTCCAGGGTCCCACAGAAGCAGGATCTTTTCCTCTCTGGTGTCCAAGGGCAGCCTCATTTTGAATTCAAGTTGAAATTCTTTGCCAAAATACCCTTAAGGAAAATATTGATTTCTCTCCAGGCTATTGTAGGTGGCAAGTCCCTTATTTCCTTTTCCTATACTGAGCCCGTTTTCCCCAGCCCCACTGTTTTCCTTTCTAGTTCATATTGTTCTTTTGGCCAGTGTTCTATCTGTTGCCATGAGAGCGCACCAGCTCATCCTGCCTCACTCCCCTCATTTTAGTCTAAACTCACAGCATCACCACAAACACATGTAAAGGCTTCACAACGCCCCACCCTAATCATCCCTTTGGGTCTGGAGTCCCCTCCATCTCTGGGCTCACCAGAGATGCTTCAAACACCAAGCAGCCACCATGTTCTCTGGAAATCTTTTTTTTTTTTAACATAAGGCTCTATATTTACTTTTTATCACATTCATATCTACCTCATATTGGGGGTACTTCACAAGGCACAATCACTTGGAAATAGGTTGGAATAGGGGATTTCTCTTTGAACAACAGTTGCTGGTGTCCAAAAGCGCACCATTTTTTTTAAGGAGGTGAACAAATACATAACACTAATGCTACGGAAATCAGGACACAGTCTATATATATGGAGTCCAATCACACCGCTATGGGGTTTTATAGCTGGAAGGAAACTTAGGTCTAAATTTCCTACCTTTGCACTTAAAAAAATATTTAGATTCAGAATCAGTGGTGAAATTATTCTTTCCCAAGAACCAGAGACTACAGGGCCTTAATTAAGAAGCCTTGAGGGGCTTCCCTGGTGGCGCAGTGGTTGAGAGTCCGCCTGCCGATGCAGGGGACATGGGTTCGTGCCCCGGTCCGGGAAGAGCCCACATGCCGCGGAGCGGCTGGGCCCGTGAGCCATGGCCGCTGAGCTTGCGCGTCCGGAGCCTGTGCTCCGCAATGGGAGAGGCCACAGCAGTGAGAGGCCCGCGTACAGGAAAAAAAAAAGAAGCCTTGAGGCAGAAGGTGGGACTTGGAACAACCTTGAAGAGTATGTACAATTTGGATGAAAACTACCATGTTGTGCCTATCTGGTAGAATGTTTGTTGAATTCTGAGGTGTTGGCAGCACATGGAGTACCAGGCCTCCTGCCAACCTTCAAATGCCCTATCAAAGCGTTCCACACCAACCAGCAGATAGATTACTGATAAGAGAACAGACCCAAGAAAAAGCTGGCACTGATTTCAGATGCCTCGTGGGATGTATTTAGGATTATGGCCTCTCAGTTCAAAACTGTTAGTGCAGCAGCAGTATTTTAATACAGTTCCCTGCCTGATTAATTTGTTTTCTAAAGACCTAAGAAAAGCTGGAGGAAATCAGTGATTTATGTGGGCTGACAATTCTACAGTGGACTTCCCTGCATGAGAGTGACTTCTGCTAATTGTAAATCCAAACGGTCACCTTGTTATCTAATATATCATGCAGCCCTGGGGCTGCAACCACATTCACTCTGGGTAGTGTAGGGAGAGGAATATGGTACTGGGTTTATTCAAAAAGGAGCACTGCCTTGGGATGAGGCCACTGGCTTCTCTCTCCCTGTGTAGAAGGAAAGGGTGAGACGCCAGAGGCCCCCAGCCACAGGCTAGAGTGTAGGAACCAGAAGCTGCACCCCTACCAAGACGCCCCTCTCAGCACTTTTCTTGGTACCATTTTTCTTTACAAAAACACACAGTAGCCGGCATGGATTGAATTGTGCCTCCCCCACCCACCCGCCTGCCCCTGACACCCTGCATTCATATGTTGAAGCTCCAACCCCTAGTACTTCAGAATGTGATCTTATTTGGAGATACAGTCTTTACAGAAGTAAGGAAGTTAAAATAAGGTCCTTAGGGTAGGCTCTGATTCAATAGGACTGGTATGCTTATAAAAAGGGGAAGTTTGGACACAGAGACAAGACACTCAGAAGGAAGACACAGGGAGAAGACGGCCATCAACAAGCCAAGGAGGGAAGCTTCCCTTACAGCCCTCAGAAGGAATCAACCCTGCCAACACCTTGATCTCGGACTTCTAGCTTCCAGAACTGTGAGACAATACACTTCTGTTGTTTATGACACCCAGTTTGTGATATTGTGTAATGGCAGCCCTAGGAAACAAATACACTAGCCATTACTGGGATTTAGAAAGTTTTTTTAAAAAAATAAGGATCCATATTTGAATTTTTTTGTACTTAATCCTATCCTCCACTGGGGGCTACCACCAAAGCTACAGTTACCTGGGGGGTGGAGTGGCTGTAAGGGGACAGCCTGTCAAAGATTGAAAGTGAAGAAAAGGTTTTTTTCACTCCATATTTTTTGATACTTCATTAAAGTTGCTGCCTAAGCAGCAGAAAGAAGCATTTTCTGGGTTGAATCCCCAAACTCCCATAGGGCCTTTTCAAAGAGGCTCAAGTGGAACTGGCCTTAATGGATGAGAAGGGCACGATGGGATCCTAGGGAAGATTAGCACCTTCATTTCTGTGCCTGATTGTAATTGCAGCCTCTAGTTCAACTTGCAAGGTTGAGGGAGCTGCCTTTGCCGTTTGAAGGATGCGCCCCTGCCAAACGTGCGTGCACAGCAGTGGGAGGCTACCGTAAAGTACACGGGGTGGAGACAGCCCTCTGAGCCTCACACTCGCACTTAATAGCAGCGTTCAATTCAAGGACCTCAAAAGCTCCTTATCCTGTTTGGTCAGAGGCGCCTTCCTACCACTAGGTGGCAGTAGGGTCTGCTGCAGGAACGCAGTCCCAAGCCCAGTTCACAAACTTGAATGTGATTAAGGTTCACCTTAGAATCAAGTTCATTTTTCCTCTGATGTAAAGCAAAGCTAACTGGCCAGCCATCTTAGGAGGGCCCTTAGGGAAGTGATACAGATTTCCCTTTCATCTAGCACAGAAGAATTATAGGATGCTCAGAGCTGAAGGACCCTGTCAACAGGCTGACTGGGTCTCAGCCCTGTATGTGTGGGGAGCTTTTAAAAATACCATTGCCCTGGTCCACCCTCAGGGATTTTATTTCTGATACACAATATGTCCCCAACAGGTGACTGTATCAGTTAATACATTCGTTTACCTGACACCTTTTTGCGAGGAGTCCACAATAATTTGGAAACCTCTCTCCAACCTCACAGTGACTAAGCCAGGGAGACCGGAAGTGAATGAAAACACGGGGCCAAGCGTGGTAAAGAGCGTGTGTGCCCTTTCACATGTCCTCGGTAAGTCACATGTCCTCGGTAAGGCGGTGTAGTTGAATAGTGTCCCCCGAAAATTCACGTACACCTGGAACCTTTGCAACGTGATCTCATTCAGAAATATGGTCTTTGCAGATGTAATTAGTTAAGATGAGTTCATCCTGGATTACGGTGGGCCCTAATCCAGTGACTGGTGTTCTCACAAGAAGAGAGGAGGCACAGAGGCACAGAGGCACAGGGAGGCAGTGTGAACTGGGGCAGGGATTAGAGTGTTGCAAGTCAAACAATGCTGAGGACCACGTGGACCACCAGAGGTTGGAAGCAGCAAGGAAGGATCCTCTCCTAGAGCCTTCACAGGTACCAGGACCCCGCCAACACCTTGACCTCAGATTTCTGGCCTCCAGACTGGGAGACAAATTTCTGTTGTTTAAGCCTCCCAGCCTGGGGTACTTTGTCACGGCAGCCCTAGGAGCGCAGGCAAAGACAAACCAAAGGGATGCCAGGCCCTCATCTCCACTCCCTAGTCATCCTCATACCATCCATCACACTTGGGGAGGCCTTATTCTTTACTAACTGGACAGTATTTATGCATCCTCCCTTCTACCCAATTTTCCCATTCCTTCTCAGGTCCCAGGAGAGCGAATGGCATGAAGGAGGACAGCCCGGCTCACAAGGTCCACAGGTGTGATTTAAACTTGCTTTCCCTAAAGTTCTCATTTGTTCCTAATCTGGTTCCTTGTGAATTGTTTTTGTGTTTTCTGAAGGCTCAGGAGCCTAGCAAACACTGGCTTCCTATGACGATGGAGAAGATGGAAATCAAAATCAGAAACAAAAGCAGCAAAGTGTGGAGGGAGCGGGGGAAGGAGAGAGAGGCTGGTGTTAGGAGGTAAAGAAAGAAGAATAATGGTGCCACCCAAGGAGGGCCTGGGTGAATAGACCCAGCCAAGCGCAAGAGCAGAACTGGACTTGAGAAAGGTGGAAATCACCTGGCCTGTGAGGCCAGGATTCACTGTAAAGCTAGGACAAAACAGAAAAGAATCTACCATAGCCCTGTATGCTGTCATTTAATTGTTAACTGTGGGCCTAATATAACTGAAAAGCCAGTATGCGTTTATAACTCCAATTCCCTAAGCTAATCCTTAAACAGCAGCTTAATACTGTTTGTTAAAAAAAAAGAAAAAAATCTGACAGTGACCTCCTAATCCGGCCCAGCGGGTTGCCTCATTAACTTGAAGCTGGCATCGCTCTTGTTGCAGGACAGGAATCCCTCTAGGCGCCACGGGGTGCAGGAAGTTGGATCCATTTTTTCAGCTTTTCCACATGTCTTAGAAATATTATTTGGTCAGTGACTTAAGAGGGTCAAGCCTTCCTAGAGATAAAAAAAGGGCCCTATTTTGTTCTTTCTGAAATCTCTTCATTTCTCAACGATGTGGTCATATGGTGAAAGAAAATGGCATTCTGGTGAAATGCCTTACAAGCCCAAAGGCAGCCTTTGCTTCTTCTCTTCCTGTTTTGGTCTCACTGAAATCTGCCAAAAACTCGAGCAGCATCTTTGTTTGGTGGGGACTGTAGCTCTCTGCTGAGAAGCGATAGAAATGCCACTGTTTCAAATAAACATCTTTGGCAGCAGCCAATGCTGGCTCATGCGAGGAGGGATTCAAGAGATCCGATTCTTCACATACGAGTCATTAATGTCCATGCCAGCAGAGTCAAGTCCAGAAAGGCAGTTTCTCTTGCCAAAAAGTTCCACTGAATTTCCTAGGACCCCCGTGAGCTAATTTAAAGTGTTTTTCTTCTCTTTTTCGGGCTTTTTTTCATACATAATAGTCTGGTAAGCTGTTAATTCACAATCATTTTCACTTCTCTGCCACCCTTCATCCCACGACGAAAGGGTATTATTAAGCACCGTAAAGACACATTAAATAACAAAACTGTCCAACAACTGCACATCAGAGCACTGATCTCCAATACCGGCACGGCTAAAAAAATGGCTTAACTGTTTCTTTGCCCACAGCTATTTCTGTACTTCAGCCACCTTGCAAGAAACGCATATCGGGATGAAAGGACATATTATTGAGAGGCTGTTAATATGGAAAAGTGTAAAAAGAAAAGGGCATAAACTCAAGACCTAAATAACAGAAGTGAGAAAACTGTCATTTTGTGGCAGCCCTCTTTCAAACTTCTATATTATTTAAAAAAGCAATTCCATTATCTCCCACTTACCCATGCATTCTCAGCTAGTCATAAAAAAAGGACACGCTCACCCATGACATTTTTCAGCTGCACTGCCTTTGTTGCTTGTTCCTCTTTCCATTAACACCAAATTGCATTCTACATCAGGTAAAGGAGTCGCCTGAGGAACTGAAATAATAAGCTGTCGTGATCAGTGCCTTAGAATATCGGACTATTCAAAAAGTGGAATCTAGCCCTATTATGAAGATGGCATGATTGCCCATTTAAAAGCAAGAGCCTGCTTCTCTCTGTTGTATTCTTTTAAATACCCTAATCTGTGTCATCAACTCAAAACTCAATGGAAACACCGCTTTGGTCATTGGATAAAATCATCTTCAAAAACACGATGATCTGAATATTTGAAAATGAATCAGACAGCCTGGAACTACAGCGTGAAGGTGAATGGCCTTTTCCAAGCAATAACTAGGAACATGGAACCTGAACCAAATGCTTCAATAAGGGTGCTGGAACAATTAGCAGCCTTTTAAGGTAACCTATCCTTTTAATTTCATGTCAAATTATCAGAAAAAGCAGGATAGCTAGCCTAATTTATATGCACATAATGCACATAATGTGGGTGGATCTTTAATAAGGAAATTTCATATGTTATCTGGTGTGCATAAATCACTTGAGTTTAAATCACATTTTACAGTGATATAAACAGGATTGTCCATTCGTATGCAAACAGTAGCACTAGGGGATTAGTTACAACTACCAATTCTTAAAGGAGAAGAAACATTACAAGAGAAATCTATGTTTGGTTATAACACCCAATATAATGTCACCACAGAAGCCTTCAACTGCCCTTGCAGTAAGGATGGCTGCGATTAAGAGGATTCTAATCAGGTCAAGAGGAAGGAGAGACAAAGGTGTAGGCAAGATTGGTTTTCCCTTCTGATGCTTTTCTTTGCCATCCACTCTTTCACAGTGTGGAGGCAAATGAAAATATTGAAGGGAAGGCAATGAGCTGTATCCTTTAAGATTGGAAGAGCATGCTAAATAAAAATCTCCAGCATGAAAACACACCCTGGAATTACAAGTTAATGGTGCAGAACTTTCTAGATGCATTGCCACAAAAATTAAATACTGTGACGGTTGATGGTAGAATATGTGATGAAACAGTGAAATTTGAAGAAACAGCTATAGCTCTTCTGGGAAAAACCTTATTTCTACAACTCCTTGTAATTTAGAATAAGTCATCGCCAGTCAGACCTAGAAGGGGTCTTAAGAGGTGACTTAATGATCCATTTCATAGATGAGAAAACTGAGGACCAAAAAGGTTGATTAATTCAAGGTCAGTGATTAATGAGAGGCAGAGATAAGCATAGTATCCTGGTGCCTATTTCTAATTAATTCTTGTCTTATTTGATTCTGCAGGGGACCATTTTGGGGGGTCCATGAGGTCAAACTATTTTCCTATTAATACTAAGATGTGATTTACCCTTTCATTCTCATTCCCTCTCATGGGTGCCCAGTTGAATACAGTCATGTGCCAGAGCATGCCAGACCAATGTAGGTAGAAGCTGATATGAGAATCCAGCTTCTTCAGACAATAGGGACTGCAAAAAAGAAAAATAATGCCACTCTTCTCACTAAGCTTATTTTTGTCCTGGAAAAGTTATTTTCCTAAAAATTTATTTAACATTTTAATAGTTACTATTTTAAATGAGTATTTTAAAATTTTCGCATTTTAAAAATATAAAATATTGATAGATATAACCCACACACACAAAAGCTATTTGGGATCCTCAATTTTTAGAATGTAAAGGGATTCAGAGACTAAAAAGTTTAAGAACTGTGGCACTAAAACTTGAAAAAATAGAAAGGAAACCAAGATGAAAGTGGAATTTTATAAAAACTACTCTCCTTTTTTTTTTTTTTTTTTTTGTGGTACGCGGGCTTCTCACTGTTGTGGCCTCTCCTGTTGCAGAGCACAGGCTCCAGACGCGCAGGCTCAGTGGCCATGGCTCACGGGCCCAGCAGCTCCACGGCATGTGGGATCTTCCCGGACCGGGGCACGAACCCGCGTCCCCTGCATCGGCAGGTGGACTCTCAACCACCGCGCCACCAGGGAAGCCCTCGCTTCTTTTTTGGATCCATCTCTCACCTTCACGAGGAGCATGATTCCAATGAGATGGACACATCAATCAATCAGTAACAACTACAGTGATACGGTGCTTCATGGTTAACATTACAGTGATAGGGGGCGTAGGTAGGAGCTGGATTTGAATTTTGGCTCTGCCATTTACTAGCTCTGAGAGCTGATCAGTTAAGCCTCAGGTTCCTTATCTGCATGAATGGAGACAAATATAACACACACCTTCATGAAAGAGCTAGCGTAAGAAGAGCACTGGGATGGTGCCTGCATATGGTAAGCACTCATATTGGCCATTCTAATTATTGTTCAAAATCCTATGCTACAAAACGGCAACCTACTGAATGGGAGAAGATATTTGCAAATGATGTGTCTGATAATGGGTCAATATCCAAAATGTATAAAGAACTCATATAACTCAACGTTATATATATAAACAACCTGATTAAAAAACAGGCAGAGGACCTGAACAAACATTTTTCCAAAGAAGACATACAGATGGCCAACAGGCACATGAAAAGATGCTCAACATCACTAAAATGCAAATCAAAACCACAGTGAGATATCACCTCACACCTGTCAGAATGGCTATTATCAAAAAGACAACAAATAATGAGTGTTACAAGGATGTAGAGAAAAGGGAACCCTAGTACACTGTTGGTGGAAATGTAAATTGGTACAGCCACTATGGAAAACAGTATGAAGATTCCTCAAAAAATTAAAAATAGAATTACCATATGATTCAGCAATTCCACTCCTAGGTATATATCCAGAAAAAAATGAAAAAGATACACACCCCTATGTTCATTACAGCATCATTTTCAATAGCCAAGTTATGGAAGCAACCTAAATGCCCATCAATAGATGAATGGATAAAGAAGATGTGACACACGCACACGCACGCGCACACACACACACACAATGGAATATTGCTCAGCCATAAAAAAGAATGAGAATTTTCAACAACATGGACTGACCTGGAGGGTATTATGCTTAGTGACATAAATCAGACAGAGAAAGACAAATACTATATGTTTTCACTTGTATGTGGAATCTAAAAAAATAAAGGAATGAATAAAACAAAACAAAAACAGACTCATAAATACAGAGAACAAATTGTTGGTTCCAGAGGGGAGAGGGGTGGCAAGAGGGGCAAGATAGGTGAAGGGAATTTAGAGTTACACACTACTAAGTATAAAACAAACAAGTTACAAGGATGTATGTAATGTACAACACAGAGAATACAGCCAATATTTATAACTATCAATATATATGGAGTATAATCTATAAAAGTATCAAATTACCTGAAGCTAAAATAATATATTATAAGTCAACTATACTTCAATAAAAAAACAAAATAAAAGCACAAAATCTACCAAACAGAAACAGACTCGGACATAGAAAACAGACTTGTGGTTGCCAAGGGGGAAGGTGGGTGGGGTAGGCATGGGTTGGGAGCTTGGGATTAGCAGATGCAAACTATTATATAGAGAATGTATAACCAACAAGGTCCTACTGTATAGCACAGAGAGCTATATTCAATATCCTATGATAAACCATAATGGTAAAGAACATAAAAAAGAATGTACATATGTATAACCGAATCACTTTGCTGTACAGCAGAAATTAACACAATATTGTAAATCAACTATACGCCAGTAAAATAAAGAAAATGCCCAAAATATTTCACAGCTTATTGTTATTAGCTATAAAATAAGATGAAACGATCAGTTTTTCTCCAAGCTTGGTGAGAAAAGTTTCTACTGTCTTGTTACCCTCCTACAGCCCGACTTCCCTCTCCTTTCCTGTCCTCCAATGCTTCTGAATCACAACAAATGCTGTGCTAGGAAGACTGCTCAGCTGACCACACAAGCCAGCTAACCACCACCGCTCTCTCTCTCAGTTCTAAAGGCCCATGATGTTTCTAATTGGTCCTCACATGCTCTCAATACAAGCAACAATTAAGTGCTGTGGCTTTTCCCTATGGCTTCTGAGGAAGCATTATCCTCTTCTGAAGTGCTTTGCTTTTCAATTTCAAATAAAGACATTTAAAAAACCCAATAAATTAGACACTAATAAAACCAAATAAATAGCAACATTCTTAGAAATAAAACTGATAGTACCAAGGAGGAACAACCAAAACAATGGATAAGATAACTTTTCTACCAAAGGAATAAGGGATAACAGATAAGGAACCGGCGCCAGCATTGCCATTTAACTACCTTGTGGTTTTACATTCCACTCAGGAGCATCGCAGGCCCCCGGCTGGTGCAAACCTGGTTTTTTGTAAAGATACGCGCAAGTGGCATGAGCCCTCAGCTCAGGAAGATGAGATTTCACCTGGTCTTTCAGCTTTCCTGATTTCTACTTCCGGATGAAAATTTTAAAAATACCGTATATTTTTTCCTAGTTAATTCCCTATCTTCTTGGTTGTGGAGGGGAGCCAACTCTTCTGCAAGGATTTTGCAGTATAACCTACTTTTTTTTTTTTTTTTTTTTTTTTTGCGGTATGCGCGCCTCTCACCGCTGCGGCCTCTCCCGCTGCGGAGCACAGACTCCGGACGCGCAGGCTCAGCGGCCATGGCTCACGGGCCCAGCTTCTCCGCAGCATGTGGGATCTTCCCGAACCGGGGCACGAACCTGCGTCCCCTGTATCGGCAGGCGGACTCTCAACCACTGCGCCACCAGGGAAGCCCATAACCTACTTTTTTAAAAAAGTGAAGGCAGTGTGGGGAGGAGTACCGTTCAGTGCAAAAAGACCGTGTACCACAACTGGGATATTTACGATGTAAAAACAAAAAAATCCTCTCACAATGGTTGGTGGGGAGGAGGTTGCTGTTTTATACAGGGGATCAAGGAAAGCTCATCTGAGAAAGAGATGTTTGGGCTGAGACCTGAAGGGAGGGAGGAAGCAAGCACGGGACAGCTGAGAAAAAGTGTCCAGATGGAAACAGTAAGGTCCTGAGGCAGAAATGTGCTTGGTCTGTGGGAGGAATGCCCAGGAGGCCAGTGTGACCGGAACAGCGTTTGCAAGCACAGAGTAAGGCAGGAGGTTAGAGAGGCGGGGGAGACCAGACAGGCATAGGGCCTTGAGGACTTTGGATGTTGTTCTGGGAGAGGTGGGAAGACGCTGCAAGGCTTTGGGCTGAGGAGTAGCAATTTGGGGCTGATGTCCTGCTAAGTACACTTGAGGAGATACAGTGCAAGGCTAGGGGATACGGGGAAGCAGAGGATGGGGGCGTGGAGATGTGCTGCTGTAGACACACACCGAGTGGTGTTGATGCCCAAGGTCGAGCCTGCACATGGAGAGTGACGGAGAGTGTTTGCTCAGGCTCGGCAAAGCTTTCAAAAGTAGCAAACTCGGAATCAGCACTTGCCCGTTTTACGAGACTTTGTGCAGGTGGAAGGGGCGTGCAGAATGAGCGTGAGATGTACTTTGTAAGGAAAAGACTCAGTCTCCTCTTTTGCAGTCCAGACCATCGGGGTATCTTTCTGGGCCTCAGCTAACAATTCAGTTAAGCCTCCACAGACAGCTTGAGGCGCACTAAAGGGTGTTCCCATACGTGATCACTCACAATCCTCCAAGCAGCCTTGTGAGGTAGGGAGGGCAGGTGTTAGTTCCCTCCTTTGGCCAGTAAGGACACGTAGAGTGTTGCCAGAGCTGCACCAGGTCCTTGCTCAAAACCCGCCAACTCCCCACCTTTAGCAGGAGTTAACATAAATCTTTAAGTCACAGGGTCTGGAGATAAGAAAGGAAGTTATAGGGAGAGACAGACAAAAACATCAGATGGAACCAGCAGGGACCAAGATGGCGACAAATCTGACCTCCGACAGACCCTGAGTCTCACTATACACTGATTTTACTACATTAGCGAATTCAATGATACACCTACTGGTGGCCACGACCGGAGATTAAGGACCAAAAAAGGATAAAAAGAGAGTGGCACCCCACTCCCTCGAAAAGCCCTGCCCCTTCCCAGGTGGACTAACGCACATGCCTCTCCATCATTAGCCTCACTCCTCCTCCCTTTGTCTTTACTCTTTAAAATACAATCCTTTTCACCACGTGGGTGAGAAGTTGATGTGTGAACTAAGTTCTCGCTTCTCCATTTTTTGGCCATTGAATCCAGCTTGTGCCGCATTGATCTCAGCTTCATTATTTGGCTACACGAACCCGAATGGAAAAAGAACGTTTCCCAGCTGAGGCAGAGGGCCTTAGCCAAGCTAGGGCCTGGGCACAGTCCATATGACTTAATTCGGTAATGAGAAGTTTCTGCCCAGATCACACAGCTGGTGACAACTGAGGGAGGGAGTGAGTCAAGATCATTTGGCACTGAATTCAGGTTCTTCTCATAACTTGGTTCTGTGCCTCTTAGGCTACCAGTTTATCAAGGGAGTAAGCCCAAGGCGAAGAAGATTCACACACAAGTGGATACAGTTGAGTCAAAGAAGACATAACTCGGGCTTCCCTGGTGGCGCAGTGGTTGAGAGTCTGCCTGCTAATGCAGGGGACACAGGTTCGAGCCCTGGTCTGGGAGGATCCCACATGCCGCGGAGCAACTAAGCCCGTGAGCCACAACTACTGAGCCTGCGCGTCTGGAGCCTGTGCTCCGCAACAAGAGAGGCCACAATAGTGAGAGGCCCGCGCACCGTGATGAAGAGCGGCCCCCACTTGCCACAACTAGAGAAAGCCCTTGCACAGAAACGAAGACCCAACACAGCCCCAAATAAATAAATAAATAAATAAAAGAAGACATAACTCTGTGGGCAGTGACACTGAGGCGCCCCACTTGGCTTCAACAGTAGGGGATTTGTTCTCATCACATACAGTGATTTAGGATTTTATGCTAGATACTCTTTTGTGTGCTGTTCTACAGGAACTGTGGGACGACATGGCTTGTGAAAAGACACACCCTTTGTAGAAGTGACAAAACCCAAGCATGTCTGATCTCACAGAACTTGTTCTTGTGTGAGCCATGGCCCAGGCCCATTTGTAAACCAGGAGGGGAAAGGGAAGAAACCAGAAATTACTTACTAAATAGACATCAAGCACGGAGGCATTATCGTCCTGCATTTCCAGAGCATTTGGCTCAGAAGCCAAGTAGATGGTCCCCTCTTCCAAGGTAAAGGTTGAACTGGAAGGTAACCCTTTACTGGAAAAATAAAGAAGAATGATGAGCATGTGACCTTCAGAAAAAAATCAAAGGACTTCTCCAAAGTGGTGGCTGAGGTGGGAAAGCTTTGGGGCAAGAAAACAAATTTAGGGCATTTGAAGGAAATATGGTTATACCTAGAGAGATGCTCACTTGAGTTTCAAGGATCTGGCTTTACTGACAGTGACTTTTCTCTGTCTACTTCAGCGCGTGAGACACTTCACACTTCTGAGAGGTGATCTGTGGGCTCCACGCTCACAAGGCCAATCATCTCTGACATCTCTGACTCTGAACAGTTAGCTCTCACTGTTTAAATTCTTCTCTCAACAGTACTGATGCTTTGCTAGTTTATAGAAGATAACCTTGTGCCTCATTAGCAGTGATGATTTCTATTGTTTTTTTTCTTTTTGGCATGAAAGGTTCAATTACATCCATGGTTCTCAAAGGAGCATGGGGGGCTGGTGAAAGCCCAACCTCCTGGGCTTATAGGATTGAAGGAAGGAAGGATGGAAGGAATGTACAACCTTTCCCCCACTGAAATAAAAATTAGTTATGTTTTTAACCTGTGGAAATTTCCACGTGATGATTTTGCAGGAACAAAATATCTACAAGCAATGGTGGAAGAGTGTGACGTTGATATTAGAAGAGGTGGGCTAGGGGGCTGGCTGTCGGCCACGTGGGACAAACCTGGCAGCGGGCACTAGGGCTGAGAGCCCGAGTGCAGAAGACTGGCCTCCTCCCTCACTCCCCATCACCAGGGCTGCCACCCCTTCGGGCTGAGCTCTGAGCTCACCCCGTTGAAAACTCTCCATCTAAGTCATCCTCTGGGCTTTTCGTCTGAGCTTCCCAGCTGGACAGGCGACTACTGAGGACTATTGCCCTCCCCTAGTCTAGGGACTACACATAATTCTACTTGTGTACATGTTTACCTATTAACTGAAGATACATGAAATAGAAATTCTGAGGTTTTCAATATTAAAAAAAATCGTCAAAAGAATTGTGTGGATCTTATTAAATCAGGTTCATTTATATAACATATAATGCAAAATTGTAAGAATCCAGACTAGTAGTAAGAGGAATGAGAAGGAGGGATCTCCCATAGGTCTTCCATTTGGTGATATTTGAGAATGTGGACATTCAGAGATGAAAGCCACTTCACCTTGGCTTGATATATTTTCTCTTTAAATTCTGGACACAGGTGAAAAGTCCTCTTGCTTTCCAAAAACCCAAGATGGGTTATACGATGTGGGAAAGAGAGTCTGTTTTGATTGATTTTAAAGAGCAGGGTGAATGTGGCCTTTTTCCATTGAGCTGATGACTTTATATTGTAAACCTTCACAGATTTCTTGGGTTAAGTAAACCGTCAGGTTTCAAGGGATGCTGTTTGGAGAGGCACTGTGTGGTAATGAACATTGCTCAGGTTATTTTCTGGATTAAGAGCAAGGATGCAGTGATGGGTTTTAATTGGCTTTTGCCTTTTAACTGCTAAGATGCCACTCGCTAATCCCGTGTGTAGAGAACAGTTCAGCCTGGTTAAGCCTTATGAGAGAGATGAATGCTTTATCTACTTAAACAGCAAAGCAAGAAACAAAGTGGTCGGAAATTATGTATGGTTCACATTTGATACAATTAAAAAAATCTCTACTGTCTTCTGGGTTATTTTGTAAACATATAATTTATTTGATGAGATTCAAATCTAAGTTTACCTCTTTTTGTCTAAGGTTTTCCTTATGATTTTTAATTATTTCCATCCTAAGATTAAGGGTATAACCAAGAATATTCTAGAAGTGCTTTTTCTTTTTAAATTTAATTTTTTAATAGCACCACATGTAGTATAAAATACAGCAAAAAGTAATCCTTCTCTTTTTCTTTTCCTTTTGTGATCCAGAGTTCACCTCCCTAGGAGTAAATCCATTTTGCAAGTATTTTTCAATCTAATATTTGTTTTATTTTTGGAAATGATGAGTGAGCCACTAGCATGGTTAAGACTAAATTAAAATAGAAAAAAAAATTAGAGTATTCTTTGGGGTTTAATAGGTACATTTATCGATTCTTTTAGCTAAGATATAATATGATTACAGAAAAAAATACCAGATTTCCTCAGTAGCATATGGCCAAATTTGATAAAATCAAACAAGCATATTTAAAAAACCCCACAAACCTCCTGTTATTTACACTGTTTCTCACATGTATTAGAATAATTCCTATCTTAGTAAGCAGAATATTCTGAGCATCCTTAAATTTGGGGGACAAAAGTGAGGCTCATAGGAACTTATATCCAGATTATATAAAGAACACTTGCCGTAAAAAAACAAAAAGGCAAATAACCCAATTAAAAATGAGCAAAGGATCTGAATAGACATTTCTCCAAAAGAGATATGCAAAAGGCCAATAAACCCATGGAAAGATGCTCAACATCATTACTCATTAGGGGGATGCAAATCAAAACCACAATGAGATACCACTTCACACTCACTAGGCCGGCTATAATAAAAAAGACAGATGATAAAGTGTTGGGGTGGATGTGAAGAAGTGAGAGCCCTCTTACGTTGCTGATGGGCACGTAAAATGATGCAGCTACTTTGGAAAACAGTTTTGTGTATCTTCAAAACCATATGACCCAACAACTCCACTCCTTGGTATATACGTAAGGAAAATGAAAATATATGCCTACACGAAAACTTGAACATGAATGTTCACAGCAGCATTACTCATAATAGCCAACATGTGAAAATAATCCAGATGTCCACCAACTGATGAATGGATAAAGAATTCATACAATGGAATATTATTTTGCAATAAAAAATAACAAAGCGCTGATATACGCAACAACATGTGTGAATCGTGAAAACACGGTCAGTGAAAGAAGCTGGTCGTAAAGGACCACATGTGGTGTGATTCCATTTAGGTGAAAGGTACAGAAGAGGCAAATCTGTAAGACAGAAGGTTAGTGGCTGCCAGGGGCAGGGGTGAGGGGGCAATAGGGAGTGACTACTATTGGGTGTGGGGTTTCTTTTTAAAGCATTGAAAACATTCTAAATTTAGGTTCTGGTAACAGTTACACAACTTTGTGAATATACGAAACTCACAAAACTGTATACTGTAAATGGGTGAATTTTGTAGTATGTGAAATATATATTGATAAAGTTTTAAAAAAGTTTCATGAGGTACCTAAGGGTCATGATTCTTTTTTTTATATTGAAGAATAGTTGTTTTACAATGTTGTACCAATCTCTGCTGTACAGCAAAGTGACTCAGTTATACACATATACACATTCTTTTTTATATTCTTTTCCATTATGTTTTATCACAGGATATTGAATATCATTCCCTGTGCTATATATTAGGACCTTGTTGTTTATCCATTCTAAATGTAATAGTTTGCATCTACCAACCCCAAACTCCCAGTCCATCCCTCTCCCTCCCCCCCTCCCCTTTGGCAACCACAAGTCTGTTCTCTATGTCTATGAGTCTGTTTCTGTTTGGTAGATAAGTTCATTTGTGTCATATTTTAGATTCCACATATAAGCGATATCATATGATATTTGTCTTTGTCTGACTTCATTTAGTAGGATAATCTCTAGGTCCATCCATATTGCTGCAAATAGCATTATTTCATTCTTTTTATGGCTGAGTAAGATTGCATTGTGTGTGTGTGTATACATACATACATACATAATACACATATATACACACCACATCTTTTTTATCCATTCATCTGTCAGTGGACATTTAGGTTGCTTCCATGTCCTGGCTATTGTAAATAGTGCTGCTATGAACATTGCTGCATGCATCTTTTCGAACTGAGTTTTTGTCTTTTCTGGATATATGCCCAGGAGAGGGACTGCTGAATCATATGTAACACATAACTCTATTTTTAGCTTTTTAAAGAACCTCCATACTGCTCTCCATAGTGGCTGCACCAACGTATATTCCCACCAAGGGTCATGATTCTAAGCTTGATCTCTCAGTACATAGTATTAGAAATATCAGAAATGTGATGGAATAGATATTTTTAGGTTACATCCATTTTAGAATTATCTGTTTTGAATAACCCCCCGATTTATTTGCCGGTCATTCAGAAAACATCTTCTTTTTCCTAATAGAGAAAAAAATTCTAGTTGACCTGACATGAGAGAGTTGGGCTCTGCGATTTCAAGGCCTGAGGTGGAGAGATGCTGCGTGCAGGCTGGGGAAGCCTGAGCATCTGCAGTGTCACAGGGCCAGTGCTGCTGAAGCACGAGCAGAGGTAAGGGGACCTTTATCCTGGAGGATGCTTTGCCTACAAGGTGCAGATTGCTGGCCCACAGACCCAGTCTGGCTGGGAGAAGTGTGTTTTGGGCCCAAGGAGATTTTTTTTAATTTGAATGATTGCTAAATTAAGAAACAGGAAATTCCTACCAAACCCAGTTTTCCACAGCTTCTTATAAGAAACGAGAAGAGCAGGCAACTCTGAGCCCACATTTCTGAGTAGCGATGAGGTTGCAGCATGTCCTTTCTGGTTCCCCAGGGTCCCCACTGCTCTCTTCGGCGTCACACCTGGCCTGTTCTACCCATCTGCATCACCTCTGCCTGGCCCCTCTGTGTATGTGTCAGCCCAGCATCCCTACTCCGCTGATGAGGGGACTAAGGCCCGAGGAGGCACAGTAATTCGCCCAAGGTCACACTGCAGTTGAATAGAGCTGGGATATAAACTTCATTTTCCAATTAAACACTTTTTCTATGGTCATCTGTGATGAAATTTTAGAAATGTGCCACTGCAGAAGTTGAGGGAGCTGAGGCCAATGTACCTAGGAGCTTGAAAATCATCATATAAACCAGCAAAAACAAATGCAGGATTTGAGAATAATAACCATTTGAGAATACTAATAAAGATTTGAGAATAATAATAAACAAATGCAGGATTTGAGGATGAGAATAATAATACCAAACATGCGGGATTGTTGTGAGCTTGATATGAGCTGTGGAGATCTTCTGTTTGAGAAGAGTTATGATGGCCAGAAAGGTTTGAGGAAAAGTAAGTAGGTAAAGTATGCTTTATAAGCCAGATATCTATCTTTCTCAAAAAGTTAAGAGTTAACCATATGAGCCGGCAATCTCATTTCTGTTCCCCCAGTGTTATGGGCTGGAATGTGTGCCTCCCCCAACCCTCCATTTATATCTTGAACTCTTAACCCCCAGTACTTCAGAATGTGTCTGTATTTGGACATCGGCTCTTTAAAGAGGTGATTAAGGTTAAGTGAGATCATTGGGGTGGCTCTAATCCAATATGACTGGTGTCCTTATAAGAAGGGGAGGAGATTAGGACACAGACAGAGAAAAGACCCTGTGAAGATAGCGGGAGCAGACGGCCGTCTACAAGTCAAGCAGAGAGGCCTCAGAGTAAACCAACCTTGCTGACACAGTGATCTCAGACCTCTAGCCTCCAGAACTGTGAGAAAATACATTTCTGTTGTTCAAGCCACTCAGTCTGTGGTACTTTGTTATGGTAACCCTAAAACTAATATACCCATGTTCACAGCAGCATTTTTCACAGTAGCCTATAGGTGGTATCATTCCACCTACTTCCTCATGTAAGTAGTCAAATTCACAGAGATAAGAAAGTAGAAGGGTGGTTGCCGGGGCTGAGGGGAGGGAGGAAATGGGGAGTTGTTTAATGGGTACAGAGTTTCAGTTTTGCAAGATGAAAAGGTTCTGGAGATTGGTTGCACAACAATGTGAATGTACTTAACACTGTTGAACTGTACACTTAAAAATGGTTAAGATGGTAAATTTTAAGTTATGTATATTTTACCACAGTTTAAAAAAGTAATTAATATTCATTATTAAAAATAATAAATATCTAATAGTTCACAAGAACAACAAAGCTATTTAAGCTTCCAATGTTTTAATACTTAAAACAAAATGACATATAAATATATAGCTCTATATAAATAATCAGGCATTTATAAAGTCCCATTAAATGCATTCAGAATAATCTGACATTATATACAATGGAATATTACTCAGCCATAAAAAGAAACAAAATTGAGTTATTTGTAGTGAGGTGGATGGAGCTGGAGTCTGTCATACAGAGTGAAGTAAGTCAGAAGGAGAAAAACAAATACTGTATGCTAACACATATATATGGAATTTAAGAAAAAAAAATGTCATGAAGAGCCTAGGGTTAGGACGGGAATAAAGACACAGACCTACTAGAGAACGGACTTGAGGATATGAGAAGGGGGAAGGGTAAGCTGTGACAAAGTGAGAGAGTGGCATGGACATATATACACTACCAAACGTAGGGTGGATAGCGAGTGGGAAGCAGCTGCATGGCGCAGGGAGACCAGCCAGGTGGTTTGTGACCACCTAGAGGTGTGGGATAGGGAGGGTGGGAGGGAGGGAGACGCAAGAGGGAAGAGATATGGGGATATATGTATATGTATAACTGATTCACTTTGTTGTAAAGCAGAAACTAACACACCATTGTAAAGCAATTATACTCCAATAAAGATGTTAAAAAAATAGCAAAAGCTATATAATCAATTGATTAATCTTTAAAAAATATTTGTTATCTTCATTATTCAGTATGTACTGAGTGAGATCAGAGTACAGAACTGGCATTTTACTTCCCTAAAACTCTTAGATTAGGTCCTACCTACTGCCCAAGAAAGAATGAGAATACACCCTAGGGAAACGGATACCTGAGCAGATAAGGCATTCCAGGTAGAGCATGAACTTTGGAATCAGATGACTGGCTTTGAATTCTGGCTCTTCCTCTTAGCTGTGTGTGTGATACTGGATGAGTTTCTTAACCCCTCTGAACTCCAGTTTCCCACATGTAAAATGAGAATAATAATACCAAACATGCAGGATTGTTGGAGTGATGAGTGATAACGAATGTACAACACAAACAGCCATTGTTGCACATTGTATTCTAGGTGCCAGGATGCAGCAGAGATTAAAATAAACAGAGATCTCTGCCTCATGGAACTTACATAGCACTGAGGAGAACAGATAACGAGAAAAATACCTAAAGCACATATTATGTTGGTCAAAAGCACCAAGGAGAAAAATAAAGCACAGAAGGGAGAGAAGTGAGTGAGTGGCATAGACCATTTCCAAGCAGCGTACTTTCCGGGCTCTGCCATTGGAGATTTTGGGGTCTCAGGCATGAGTCAGACACTAGGGGACACATCCAGGTCTCCTATACTCCATGGGACACACTAGCAAGTCCTCTGAAGCCCCACTGAAGTCCCTTTCCCTGGGCTGGGACAGGCACCCACACTCCCTGACAGCTCTCTCCAAATATCACACTCAAACTGCCAACTCTTCTTGGCTTCTCTAACTTCTTTTAGGGACTGGAGGTGGTGGTCAACTAACGGTTTTTGACCACTTCCTTTGCATGTCCTGCAGTCTCACACCTTGCTTTTGTTTTGGGTCTCTGGTGAAACTGATAGTAAAAATATTTCAGTTTAACATTCCGTTATGTTATTTTTAGCAAAGAGGTTAGTAAAGGTTATACGGGAAAATGATTCACATAAGGACATAAAGTATTATCTGGGCTTTAAGAACCTTTATACTATACTTTGAATGTGTATGTCATTGCTACTTAAAAAATTAATGAAGAGCAATTATTAAAAGAGTAGGGAGGTAATGTAAGAATAAACCATCCAACCTAAATAAAGGCATCCCTAGCCAACAGCAAATTCCTCCTTCTTTGAAGAGGCCCCAAGCAGAAAGGTAAGATATGTTCTAAAAGGGATTTTCGGGACTTCCCTGGTGGCGCAGTGGTTAAGAGTCCGCCTGCCAATGCAGGGGACACGGGTTCGATCTTTGGTCCGGGAAGATCCCACATGCCATGGAGCAACTAAGCCGGTGCGCCACAACTACTGAGCCTGTGCTCTACAGCCCACGAGCCACAACTACTGAGCCCATGTGCCACAACTACTGAAGCCCGTGTGCCTAGAGCCCGTGCTCCGCAACAAGAGAAGCCACCACAATGAGAAGCCCGCGCACCTCAACGAAGAGTAGCCCCCGCTCGCCTCAACTAGATGAAAGCCCACGCACAGCAATGAAGACCCAATGCAGCCAAAAATAAATAAATTTTTTTAAAACAGGGGATTTTCACTTAAATGTTTATGTCACTGATCAATTTCATGTTCATTTCTCTTCAGTTCTGACACTGGGAAATATTCTTGCTATTGCCCTGTTTTCTTACTCACTGTTGATTTCCTGGGCACAAGCCTATTTGGAATCAATTTCTAATTTCTCTGGCTGAGAGTTTTCCAGATTCCGTTTTAAGGGTCACTTTTAAGTGAGAGCATCTCTCTTGGGTAGAATGCCTTCCAAACCCAGCGATCCAGTCAGAGGGCCTGCCATTCCTCAGCCTTGCAGCTTGGGAAGATCCACGTCTAGAAGCAGTTTTACGTGAATGGGTTTAAAAGTCTGGCTGGCTGCCTGCGTTCTGCACCATCAAGTTTTGCCACAGTTCCCTCAATTGAGACTGTCTGAGGGCTAATTGCACCTAATTTGCAACAAGGCGCTCAGGAAACCGTTAATCTATCTAGTTCTGTTCCTCCCTTGTAAAAGCAGAGGAACTGCCAATATTCTTCAGCTGCTCTGTGCTCTGGTCTCTGCACACATCACAAACTTGTCACAGGTAAGAGCAGTACAAGGAGGGGGAATTTTATTGTCCTCCTAGCTCCCTCTGGGAGCTGACATTAATGGTTCTCTGATGCCACGCAGGCTTCTCTGTCATTTACAAAAATGCTCCTTTCTGTTACCAGCAACATTAGTTTGGCTTCATAGGAGAGCATTAGCCTGGCTGGACTGCTGAAAACAGACATCAGTCATTTAGTAGCCTGGAACACTCTGATTTCTGTTTGCAGACCTAATGAGTGTTTTATAGCTAATTCTCCTGAAGGCATTTGCTCAGAGAACATAGGGTTTTTGTCTTTTAAAAGCACAGTTTCTGTCTTTTGAAGGTCATCCTCTCACTGCCTTAATTTCTTTTTGGTCAAAGTAACATCATAATGTATCATACAATACAGATGACTTATGATGAAATAAACAACCTCCTGCTCTCACCTGTACCCCAGTCATCTCCCCAAAGGTGGCACCTTTCACCATTTCTCTTTTTAGCCCTTCTGGTGGTTCCCTTCATATCTTTTGATGAATCAGGGAATAAAATATATTCTCAACCCAAGGCAACATCTATTGATTCAATATAAAGGATGTTTGCCTACCCCTACTTCGTACTTCCTCCCAACATTTGCTATTTATAGTTTATTTATTGTGTAACTGTAAATCATATACTTAATAACTTTTTCTAGTCCATCAACCACAAACCATATATCTTTAATTTCCCATATTATTTACTCTTTGTCCCTGCTTTCCTCTCTCACTCTGTATTAGATACACTTTAAAAAGATCTTTAAAAATCTTTACTTTGTCTTGGCTAGTCATACTTATATTCCTTTATTCTTATCTTGTAGCTATAACCAATTTTTCCTGCTTGTCCATGGACTGATTCTAAAATTAGAAAATCAATACACAGAGTTTAATATTATTATGACTATGTAAATGTTGTTAATGCCTGGCCAACAGTGTGTTAGGGTTACATTTCCCTCTCTGGATTCAAAATCATGATTGCTGGGCCATGCAAAGAAAAATGTTCCCATCATCAAGGTTAACTGGAATCTCTCTGTTTTTTTGTTTTTTTTTTTAAACTTTTGCTCAAATTCCTACCACGTTTTAGTCTGCTTCATGGTTGGAGGTTTTTGCCCTTTAGAAATGGACTGAATGCCATGTGGGTAAAACCTAGGGAGCATCTGGACTAAGTGTGGAGGCCTGAAGACAAGCCCTGCTTCTCAGATTATTAGTTACAACGCTGGGCAAGTCATGACCCTGAGGTCCTGGTTCCTCCTCTGAAAGTGAGAACGGCAGTCCCCGTCCAGCCCACCTCCCAGGGCCATCGAGAGGACCAAGCCAGAACATGCAAGTGAAAGAAAGGCAGACAGAGGGTAATGCTCTTCTGTATAAACTACCTGCAATATCACTATGACTTCTACCTCCGGGACTCTGCTTGTTTCCTGGGGGTGGGGGGAGGGGGGTGTTTGTTGGAGGAGGTCTGCTGGCATAGACAGATTTATCATAACACTTTGGAAAGAATTCTTTTTCTGCTAGTCTAAGTTTAGCTACCGGAACACTGACTGATAATAAATGTGGACGGGAAAGCTCTACTTGCAGAGAAAATCGACAAGTATAGCCTAGTCTCACTTAAAGGCTACAAATACTTGTTCAGTCCTAGAGACACACTCTGCGTATGGGCAGGCCCACCCCAGCATGACTCAGGCACTTCTGATGTGATGATCAAGGCAAGGTCACATGTCCCTCTTGGAAAATCTCACCTCTGGCTGGGGTGGCTTGGGGGTGGAGGCTGCTCTAGGGTCTGGAGTTCTGAAGCCCTGGCACCGGGGTGCCTATTTGCAGCTGGGATAGTGTCGGCCTGCAGCGAGTCTCATGCCTGTGCCAGGATGAGCATCTCCTTCATGCCAAGCTCCTTGGTTGAGTGTACAGGCACATCTGCAAGACCCCCCCCCCCACCACGCCCCTCCCGCCAAGTATGGACCCAGAGAGGTGGGAAGCCCTTGGCCATGGTCACTGCATCCAGAATGCTTTACCGCTCACTTTCCTAACCTACCCTGCCAGACAGGAGGCTTTCAGAAGGACCTGATGCTTTCTTTCTGTCTTCTCTCCTTTTCAGCCACTTCCATGCTTTCCCACTTTGGCTGTTTTTAGACAAGGAGGCTGCCTGTTTCTAATAAAGGCAAGCAGAGCGGCAGGCTCTCTCTTTGGAATTGAGCAATGGCTGCCTTATGGGTCTAACACTTGGGTTTAACCCTCGTCTCTCCCTGCGTAAGTGACACCTGAGGCACAAACACTGTTGTAGACAGAACACAAAGAGTAGCACTTTGAACTGGCAGGCGAAGAGAGAGGCAAACAGTGTGCTGCCAGGTCTATTAGTTCTGGGGACCGGAAGCCACAGCTGCTGAGAGAGCTGGCAGCAACTGAGCTCCTGCGACCAGCAGCTTCAGAAGCAAGCAGAGGAAGGAGGTCAGGGCCCTCCGTCTGAGGAAAACGTGTGTACGTGTGTGGGTGGTGGCTGGAGGGAGAATGCTTTCAAAAAGGAACCCCCATCCAAGTTCAGGGAACTTTTCCACCATATATCTCTAGGAGATTTATTTTTCTTTTCAACATCCTCCCACACACATTTGGGACGAAGTGAGAGAGCGGCATGGACATATATACTACCAAATATAAAATAGATAGCTAGTGGGAAGCAGCCGCATAGCACAGGGAGATCAGCTTGGTGCTTTGTGACCACCTAGAGGGGTGGGATAGGGAGGGTGGGAGGCAGGGAGACGCAAGAGGGAAGAGATATGGGGACATATGTATATGTATAACTGATTCACTTCGTTATAAAGCAGAAACTAACACACCATTGTAAAGCAATTATATTCCAATAAATATGTTAAAAAAAAAAAGTCATGAAGAACCTAGGGGTAAGATGGGAATAAAGACACAGACCTACTAGAGAATGGACTTGAGGATATGGGGAGGGGGAAGGGTAAGCTGTGACAAAGTGAGAGAGTGGCATGGACATATATACACTACCAAACGTAAAATAGATAGCTAGTGGGAAGCAGCCGCATAGCACAGGGAGATCAGCTCGGTGGTTTGTGACCACCTAGAGGGGTGGGATAGGGAGGGTGGGAGGGAGATGCAAGAGAGAGGAGATATGGGGATATATGTGTATGTATAGCTGATTCACTTTGTTATAAAGCAGAAACTAACACACCATTGTAAAGCAATTATACTCCAATAAAGATATTAAAAAAAAATAAAGCTAGCAGTCCTCATTGACGGTGATGTTTATACTGTGATGATTGCATTACAGACATTATTTCGTTTAATCACCAAAGATCCTCCTGATAGGATGACCAAAAAAGCACATGAAAAGATGCTCAATATCACTAATCATTAGAGAAATGCAAATCAAAACTACAAAGAGGTATCACCTCACACCGGTCACTATGGCCATCATCAAAAAATCTACAAACAATAAATGCTGGAGAGGGTGTAGAGAAAAGGGAACCCTTCTACACTGTTGGTGGGAATGTAAATTGGAACAGCCACTATGGAGAACAGTATGGAGGTTCCTTAAAAAACTAAAACTAGAACTACCATACGACCCAGCAATCCCACTACTGGGCATATACCTGGAGAAAACTGTACTTTGAAAAGATACAGGCACCCCAGTTTTCATTGCATCACTATTTACAATAGCCAGGACATGGAAGCAACTTAAATGTCCATCAACAGAGGAATGGATAAAGAAGATGTGGTACATATATACAATGGAATATTAGCCATAAAAAAGAACAAAATAATGCCATTTGCAGCAACATGGATGGATTGTAATACTGAGTGAGGTAAGGCAGACAGAGAAAGACAAATGTCATATGATATCACTTATATGTGGAATCTAAAAAAAAAAAAGGTACAAATAAACTTATTTACAGAACAGAAGTAGAATCTTGGATGTAGAAAACAAACTTATGGTTACCAGGGGGATAAGGTTGGGGGAGGGATAAACTGGGAGACTGGGATTGACATATACACAGTACTATATATAAAATAGATAACTAATAAGAACCTACTGTACAGCACAGGGAACTCTACTCAGTACTCTGTAATGGTCTATATGGGAAAAGAATCTAAAAGAAAAAAAGAGTGGATATATGTGTGTGTATAACTGATTCACTTTGCTGTACACCTGAAACTAACACCACACTGTAAATCAACTATGTTCCAATAAAGATTAAAACAATAAAGATCGCCCTGCTGGGTTGGGTCTCTTCCTATTTATTTTGTACATGTGAGTTTTAAGGCTAACGTATCTAACCACAGTTAATAAATGGTGGCACTGGATTTGAACCCAGGCCTGACTCTGGAGCAATGCCACACATATTCCCTCAAGTGTCCAACCACTGCCAAAAATTCACCCTTTGCTATGTTCCTAAGATATCCCCAGCAACAATGGTTTAATCATATAAAAGGAAAAAGGACATATATAAATCTGTTTCCAAATGACAAATCTATTACTGTAAATAAGTCTTGATTATCTGACTTAAGACAGGCAGGAATAGATATTAGAGAACAGCAAGAGGAACTCTGATACCCCCATACACAAAAATTAATTTGAGATGGATCACAGACAAAATGTGAAAGCTAAAACTATTCAGCTTCCAGGAGAAAACAAAGGGGAATGTCTCCTTGACCTCGGGGGGTCATGACTAGGAAGGCACAGAAGGGAACTTCTGGTATGATGGGAATATGCTTTATCTCGATCTGGGTGATGGTTAATGGAGTGTACACATTTTTGTCAAAATTTATGAAACTATACGCTTAAAATTTGTGCATTTTACTGTACACAAATTATATTTCAACAATGAACTGTCTGCATGAAAAAACAGTACCTGCTTTTCTACTCACAAAACTATAAGTCATCCATTCAAATGTATACTGAGTGCCTACTTCATCCAGGTACTGTGCTGAAAGTGAAAAATAAGTTGGTAAACAGTTCTCACATGGCTGAGTCACTGGCTTAAGGAGCTTTCAAAAAAGTTGGTGAGATGATAGATGTTAAAAAGAGGAAAATGACTATATATATATCATTATTATCAAACATAAACATGCAAACACCCTCAGATAAGTGGCATGCACTGAAAACAGTACTCTAGCTAGAGAAAAGCACCACAAAGGCAACAGGAACTGGGACCTTTTAAATCACAGGGGACCCATGGCCTCCATGGTATGTGCAAGAATAAGCTAGAACAAGAGGCAGGGTAGCTGACTTCTGGTACTAACTTGGCACTAAGTGTGGTGTGTGCTGTATTTGGGTAAGCCGTTTAACTGCCCTGAGCCCCGGTTTCCTCCTTTGTAAAAATCAGGGCTTTGAACTCGGAAAGGTCCTTCCAGCTTTCAAAAGCTTTGATCCTTAGCCTAGTTGGCCCTCTTTCAACTTCCCCAGAAAACCAAGTCTGAGGTCAGAGCAGCCTATCAGGAATACAGTATGCTGAAATGGACATGCCCGTGCTGTGTAAGCCAATGGAACCAATAAGGGTTTAAGATAAAGTGAACAAATAATTCCGAACCACAGCACCCTTACCCCCTACACTGTACCTCAATGACGTGACTCCCACGGATGGTGGTTTGTAGTCAGATACTCTGCAATCTCTTTACACTTACTTCCTAGCAGGACTGGGGAAAAAGGTTCCAGAAAAAGAAATCCTTATTCAGAGAGATGGTGCTATAGGTTAAATTGTATCCCCTTAAAAGTTGTATGTTGACAACTTAGCCCTCAGTACCTCAGAATGTGACCTTATTTGGGAATAGGGTCATTGCAGATGTAATTAGTTAAGATGAGGTCATACTGCAGTAGGGTGGGCCCTACTGCAGTATGACTGGTGTTGTTATAAAAAGGGGACATTTGAACACAGACATGCACACAGGGAGAATGCCATGTCACGATAAAGGCAGAGACCAGGTGATGCCTCTGTACGCCAAGGAATGCCAAAGATTGCCAGGAAATCACCGGAAGCCAGGTGACAAGCATGAAACAGATTCATCCCCACAGTCCTCAGAAGGAAGCAGCGCTGTCAACATCTCAGACTCCTGGCCTCCTGAACAGCGAGACAAGCCACCCGGCGTGTGGTACTTTTGTTACGGCCACCCCAGCAAACTAGTACCGGTGGTATAAATGCTTAAAGGAAAACCCTGCCTTGGCCAGTGGGCTGGGGCTCACTAACTTTCCCTTCCTTTCCTTAGCCCATAACATCAGTAAACTTAACCTTCAGGAAATTTATAATTTGGGTACCTGAAAAACGTACTATTCCTTTTCTTTGCTAAACACTACATTTCCTGTTTTTAAAAAGTAAGGCACTCCAGGAAAATCTCCCAAACATTTGTTGAGCCTACCAGGAATATCCAGATAGTGTTTGTGCCTTAGCTTTCGGACTCCACTCAGGTCCTCCTCATGTCAATGTCCTAAACATGCACTGGGTGGAAATGACCACCTCAGCACACAAGTGGCATCATTTACTCAAAATCCAAATTACTATCAAGTCTGCAGAAGCTGCTGGAAAAAAATAATACGAGAACAGATTACAAGGCAGCCTTGCTCTCACAGATGTACACTGTAATTATCACTGTTCAAGGCTATCAGAAAACCATTAGCAGAATTGATTTTTAGTGGGCCTGCTAGCTTCAAAGAGGTGCATAATGACATGAAGGTTTCTCACATGTGGCCGGGCCAAGGCCAAACTAATTATAAGCTCTGACTGGAATAATCGGAAAATGTCACAGAAACTGCTGGTCTCTGCTGGACAGGTCAACACCCTGTCTGGAGTCATTAGGAACAGAAGGAGCTTAAGGGGAGAGAAATCGCACAGAGCCCTAGTTTGCCAAGGATGGGAGGTGGCTGGCTGAGATGGGTGGGAATAGAGTATTGGCATCTCTGAGAAGAACTGGGAATTGTTCTGGCTTCCAAATCATGGCTCAGCTTTAATTATCTCTCGCAGTGGTCCTTTTATACACCAAAACCCTTCTTTTAAGTTAAGGAATAAAACTAGGTGCTTTAGAATCAACAGTCAGGACACCCCATTAGCTTCAATAGTGGTTCTCATACAACCGTGCATTAGAATTCACAGGCTCAGGAAGCTGAATTTTTACCCACTTGCTGTTTCTGAAGCAGGTGGTTCTAGAACCTGTAGTTTAAGAAATACTGCCTTACAGACACAGGAAGAAAAATACTGCATGATCTCATTTACATGAGGAGATTTCAGGTGCTCTCACCACACACACACACACACACGCACACACGCGCGCACACACACACACACACACACTTCCAGTTATAAGATAAAATAAGTCCTGGGGATGGAACGGACAGCATGGTGACTGTAGTTAACAATACTGTATTGTATGTCTGAAAGATGCAGACAGAGTAGATCTTAAAAACAAACAAAATCAAACCAAAACAACTAAAACAGACACAAAACATAGTCCCTACCTTGAAGAGTCCATAATCTAGTGAAGAAACAAGCTAACTTCGAGTAAATAAAACCAATTCCTAGTCTCAAAAAAAAAAAAGTAACTATGTGAGGAGATGGATATATTAATCAGCTTGACTACAGTAACCATTTCACTATGTATAGCAATTCATCATGTTTTACACCTTAAACATATGCCATTTTTATTAAAAGTATATACTGTAAAAATAAGAGTTCTGGGGGAGAACAGTTTGTAATAACCTATGCAAAATAAGAACAGGAAATATAAGTTCCAAATATATTCAGCACGATAAAACTGTGCATATGTATTATTTCCTATGTAATTTTTTGGGAAACTAGTATTTTAGAGAAATGGTCATAGGCATTCAAGTTAATATATCAGGTTGTCATAAATAAACACTAAAACCTAAAAAGAAATACTGGCTTAACAGAATGGTAAGGCAGTGGGACATGCAGTCCAGACATGGTGTGGTATGCGTCTATGAATGACTAAGGACCAGAACGGCCCATCCTGGGGAGCCTGGCAAAGCATGAGGAAGATGTTGGTCACTGCTGAAGGGCCTCGCCCATGCCTTCGAGGTTCAATGCTGGCTCTGCTCTGCAGCTGCTGTTGAGAGTGCCTGCAGGGGTCAGCGTCCAGTTCTGTAGGCTGGACCTGGCTGGTGTTCAGGAGCTCTGAATACCATTGACTTTACTGGGGTCAGATATGTAGCCATTTACCAGATGTCACGCTCAAGAAATCCTACCTTCCAGAAAAAACACATAAGTCATCTAATAAATGATTAGGCAGTTTGTAAAACACCATAAAAAAGGCTACCCATTATTTTACACTGTTCACATACCTGACTCTTTGATATGTGTAAATGTGCTTAGCAATCTGTAAATACAAATATTAATGTTTAAAAGTTGTCACTGAAATTATACCCTTTCCCATTTATTCTACCTACTCTGGAGAAGTCTAAATTATCCATTTTTGGAGTTTGATTTAGGTTATTAATTTTGGATAATGCCTATCTTTCATATGCATGTCTACATCCTATTAATGTGAAATTTCTCAATGGCTGTTAATAAAAATGTTCTCAAAGTATTTACCATTCAGAGGCCTCCACAGCATTTCCTTAGATGACGTAGTTATATGACACGTGAGTTGATTTAGGAAGAGGCACCTGAAAGCTTTGGTTCTCCCCTCGTGGTTTCCCCTTCTAACCAGTGGTACTTAGCTGCCACTTAGGCAGTTACTCCATCTCTCTGAGATTGTTCTTTACCCATATGATGACTTTCCTTGTTTATCACAAGGCTGACGTGAGCAATTTATATGCAAGTGTCTCCCACGCTTCTTGCCCTTGGAACATCCTCTTCTCCACTAAAGCTGGAGGTGCCTGAATTTACCTCCTCGTTGGCCCCTTGCCTCTAGCAACATAACAGCATTTGTGAGGATTCAGTGAGGTAACTCTTATAAAGTCTGTCGCTCGTGTTGAATACATTTTAGCTCTTATTAATATTATCACTGAAGAGAATTATAATAGACATTTTATGGACTTCAGTGGCATATAAGGAGTGGTGTACTGGGAAGTGTTTAACAACTAGAATTTTGGGAAAAAATGTCTGTGTATATATATGTTTACTATAAATTTTACTGGCAAAGAATGTGTAGCACACAATATACAAAAAATAATAAAACATGCAATAGTCTTTACTGTCAATTCCATATAACCAATTGATTGTCATAGAATGCTTTTGTTGAGTTTGGTAGAACTGCCTCCACAGCCAACTTATGATTGCAGCAGATGACTGTGTAGTTCTAACATGATGTTGGTTGGTATTTTCCTTCACATTAATAAGACAAAAATAAAATAAAGACACTCGTCAGAACTTCACTCATTTGTCAATGATATGAGCTACTTTTCTGATGAGTGGAAAAACAGTTTTCAAATAATGGAAAATTACGTCCTCAATATGTTATGCTATTGACAATACAATGGCTATAGATATGACACACTCTGAAGGTTTAAAAAGAGATGATTAACAAAACAATAAATCTAGCCCTGACTTATAGCGCTTGACAATTGCCGTGGAATAAATACTTCTGCTTCAGTTTACCAATGTGATGTCGCTGAATGAGGAGCTGGAATGGAATGCACCATAGAAGACTACCTAGCATTCCCATGATACAGATCCAGTGTACATAAACAACCTCAAGGGCAAATAACAGTAGGTATATAGTGAAGTAATTAGGAAGGGATGACCTTTGAGTATTATCTTTTAAAAAATATAACTCATTTAGTTGTTAGTTTATGTAATTTAATTTCTAATAATGGCTGTGCTTAACAACTGGCTTGCAAAATTTCACAGTTGACTCTCAAGAGCCAGAAGGAGCAGGCTCCAGCACACAGCTGGACAAACGCTAAAGGAAAACCTTAGGAGACATTTTGGACACAATCTATTGGAGTTGCTGCTTCCATCTGAATCACTATGGCTGCTGGCAAAATGTTACCAGTCATGCTTTGTGACCACCTAGAGGGGTGGGATAGGGAGGGTGGGAGGGAGACAGAAGAGGGAGGGGATATGGGGATATATGTATACATATATCTGATTCACTTTGTTATACAGCAGAAACTAACACAACATTGTAAAGCAATTATATTCCAATAAAGATGTTAAAAAAAAATGTTACCAGTCAGTGAACAATAGAGCCTGGTGGGATTTCAGAATAATCAAATCTATACATCCATATGCAATTTCTTAATCAACAGACATTAAAAATACAATTGCATGAACATTTCAACTTTGAAGAGTGAGAGCCCACTCCTTTTAGTTCTACAAACTGAGAGCTAGAAAAGAGTGTATACCTTCTTGTAGGGAAGATAATATATATTTAGGGAATAAAATCTACAACATTTGGATGAACAAAAGTTCATCTATCTTGGTATTAATGACCTACTTTGTTTACCCAACGCTTTTCTTCACATTGCAGGAAAGATGATCTCAGATGATCCCCTTGATGCAATACTGCCTGTGTAGGACAATTTCCTACTAATTGCCAGGAACAACCAAACACCAGCGGTAATCGTGAAAGCGTAGGCCAGTCCTGTTCCAAGTACATAATGAATAAGCATCTAAAAGACTTGACACAGTATCTGGTCTTGACAACCTATAATTAACCCCGGCTATAATTCTAGATGGAACAGGGTTTCAGTGAAAAACAATTTCAGGGAAAACAAATGCTCCTTTAAATAAATTTAGACTTCACCGGGCAATGGTTTTGGAAAGTCAGCCTCAACCCTCATAATATTTAAGAAAGGATCAGTGGAAAGGTCACTGGATTCAGAGTTGAAGGACCTAGATTCTGCTCTTGATTCTGCTACTACCTATCTTGTGCGCTGAGTGATGCTGAATAAGTAATGTCACCTCTATTTACCTTAGTTTCCTAATTTTTATTTTTACTTATTTTCTAAAAAATATTTATTTATTTATTTTTGGCTGCATGGGGACTTCATTGCTGCGTGCAGGCCTTCTCTAGTTGTGGCGAGCGGGGGCTATTCTTCTCTGTGGTGCACGGGCTTCTCATTGCGGTGGCTTCTCTTGTTGCGGAGCACAGGCTCTAGGTGCACGGGCTTCAGTAGTTCTGGCTCATGGGCTCTAGAGCGCAGGCTCAGTAGTTGTGGCGCACGGGCTTAGTTGGTCCGTGGCATGTGGGATCTTCCTGGACCAGGGATCGACTCCGCATTGGCAGGCGGATTTTTTGTTTTTTTTGTTTTTTTTTGGCGGTACGTGGGCCTCTCACTGTTGTGGCCTCTCCCGTTGCGGAGCACAGGCTCCGGACGCGCAGGCTCAGCGGCCATGGCTCATGGGCCCAGCCGCTCCGCGGCATGCGGGATCTACCCGGACCGGGCCACAAACCCGTGTCCCCTGCATCGCCAGGCAGACTCTCAACCACTGCGCCACCAGGGAAGCCCGGCAGGCGGATTCTTAACCACTGCCCACCAGGGAAGTCCCTAGTTTCCTAATTTTTAAAGTAAAAGTGTTGGGCTAAATAATGGCCAGTTTTTTTAAATGAGGAAGTCAACCTCCATAATCAAAAGCATTTCATGTCCCATGATAGAATTAAAAATTAAAACGCAACAAATATATCCTCCATGTAACTCCCTTGAACAACCGTTAAGACCCTCTTACAGATTTTCAATGTCACACGCCTCTTTGTTCTCGTGAACACACACTGTGATTCCTCTAGTTTCCAAATGTACACTTGACCTTCTTTCAAATGTGTATTCTCAGTTTTCCCTATTGAAGCTTGTTTACTTGTGAGAACAAGGCTCTCTTTTCTAGTAGATCATAAAGCAATTCCCAGAAGGGGCTGTTGTGGGAGGTGTAGGATATGCCCAGGTACAAAAGATATCTTATAATGTTGATATGTTAGGAAGACAGGGTATGGTGGTCCCAGCCCCTTGGCTGGTGAGTATTCTTCTACCTCTGGCAGTGTAGTTCTTCAAATGGCTAAGTCTTACTTTAAAATGCTGAGTCTGTGGTCTTTTTCGACACTGTCCAATTAAAAAATTCTGCACTTTTAAGCATATCGTGCCTGAGATTAAACAACCACAAAAACCACCACCCCTAAGAATAGTAATAGCTGCCCCTTATTGAGGCACTGAACCTGGCCCTTTATATATATTATCTCATTTACAATGTTACCAACCTATCAAAGTGGGTATTATCAACACAGTTTCATACCTGAAGCAAAGGAGGTCCTGAGAAGCTAAGTACTGTGCCCGAACACCCAGGTTTGGCAGGCTAGTAAGTGTATGATCTCCCTTACCCTACCTGCCACTGCAGATTAAAACCCCAGCACGACCCAGGCAAGACTGATGCCTGTCTTGGTTTTGAACAGGGAAGAGAGCAGTAGAACAGCTTAGAGAGATTCAGTGCCTGGCAGTTTCACCATTAACATCATTCATGAGACACAGTTGGGAGCTGGGGCAGAATGCCCATTTTGAAGTGAATGTGACACTTTACCAAGCAAAGCTTTACCATCAACACATGCAAAAAAGGGTCCAATCCAGTAAGGACTGTCTAACACATTATCCAACCCAGCAAGGACTTCCATGCTAAGATGAAAACCTTACCTGCAGAATGTACTGAAATATTATTTGTTAGAAAAGCATGGGAAATATCTATAGACGCTATGTATATTTCACAACTGCGTGAATATACAACTTTATTAAGCAACTATCACAACAAGCTCTCAACTGGCTATTAAATGTGATCCAGATTTAAATATCAAAATGATTCTATGATAATGCCAAGCACTGGCAAGGTTGTGATGCAACTAAAACTGCTATACGTTGCTGGGGGCAGTGTACGGTGAAAACGATTTGAAGAAAAGCATACTTATCGACCCAGCAATTCCAATCCTAGGTATACACCCCCTAAAAATGCATGCATGTGATACCAAAAGTCATGTACGAGAATATCCTTAGGAGCTTTATATAGTAGCCCTAAACCAGAATCAACACAAATGTCCATTATCAATAAACAAATATTGGTATACAATGGATACTATGCAGCAATGAAAATTAATAAATATAGCCACACCAAACAACATGGATGAAACCCACAAACATAATAATATGGAGCAAAGAAGCTGGATACAAAAGAGTACATGGTATGATTCTATCTATATAATGTCCCAAATCAGGCAAAACTAACAAACAGCATTAGAGGTCAGGCGGGTGGTGAGGTTTGGGAAGGAGGAAGTGGGTAGTGATTGTAAAGGGCCTTGAGAGGGCATCCGAGAAAAATAGCAACAAAAAACACAATTCTATGAGGTAGGGATTATTTTTATACAGATAAAAAAAGGGATCTTTAGAGAGGTTATGAAAACATACACAAGGTTATACTTATTTAGTTATAAGTGGCCTTAGCCAGGATCCTAAGCCACATCTGAGCCTGCTCATTGCTTTCTTCACAGTAGTAGTATTACATTAGAGTGGATTTCTCTTTTTGCCCACCCAGCACGCCTTTCCTCTGCTGGTAAGGGCAGCCCACTCAGCCTTTGGAGAACTAGCCCTCCCTCATTCCATGTGGTCCTGTGGGGAATGTACATGACAGCACCTCACCCCGTGAGGGTGTCTTTGACTAACCTATGCTCATTGGACACTCTAAGGGATCTGAATCTTGGATGAATGATGGATGAAAACTATAGGAGCTCAGTAATAACACCAGCAGCAGGCAAATGTGAAGCTGTCTGTGGGTCTGACATCCTCAGAAAGCAAGCTCAGTGGAAGCAAGAGCATGACAGATTCCCTGCTATATCCTCACCGTGGACACAGTGCCTGGGACATTGTAGACGCTCAGTAAATATTGCTCAATGAATGAATGAATCCCGTCACATTTCATATTCTTCCCTTGACTTGACAGTTTAGCCTTTTCTTTACATTATGTGAACTAACTGCTATTTTCCCAGTGTAATGCCAGCTTTTATTCCTGTTGCAATGTCAGCTTCTCTTGCTTGCAAGCAAAGAACCCTATCTGATTATTATTTCCGGAATTGTTACATGTGCCGTAATATTTGAGAACACAGCCCTGTGGCGTTCTATTCTCCTAAAGCAATGTATTTTACCCACTATTGTCACCCTAAATAAGGATGCTGACAGAAAATTCTTCAATTGGGGCATCAAGGAACTATATAATCTCACAGGAGAGAGGTAATTTATTAAGTGGCATACAGGTCCCTGTGAAAAAGACCAGCTACAATATGTGAGGAAGTAGTTTATTTCTACACTGCATTTGACTCATCTGAAACTTGGACCAACTTCCACACGTTTATCCAGGGACAGTCATGAAAACAAAATCAATGCAAACAGCATATGAGTTCACAGAAAATATTAACGTTTTCTCAGGAAGAGATGGGCTGATTGTTTTTGAGGAACGGTATCAAGATATAAAAGCCAATAGTGTGCACAGAACCAGTATCAAAGAAATCATACGCCTTTCTTGCTTTGATTTTTGTCTCCTCGACAGTGGAAAAGGCTGGAGTTGATGTAAAAAAGAGTGCCTTAGAGTGATGACGATGACACGTGTTGCCAAGGCAACAATCTCTGAGTAAAGTTTCCTAAGCCTGCAGTGAATGGAACATGGTCTGACTACATGTACCTTTCCCTCAGGAGAGACACAGCCTGGTTTCCTATATTTGGGACATAGAGAAATTACGGCTGTCTGTATGTCAACTATGGGCAGTTAAATATAAGCAAGAAACTTTTCCTTACCCCGGACACAAACGCATGGAAAATTTCTTTGACCCAACTCCAAATTCTGGAAACTGGGAAATTTGAGCTATAAAAGCCAAAGGTATCCATACCAGCCTTACATGGGTCGAGGTTCCAAGGCAGGTTAAAATATAATCTGCATAAAACGTTAATCACAGTTAAGTGTGGCTGCAAAAAGACCTACACCATTCAACAGATTACCTGTGTCCTTGTGTGTACAACACGTATACCGAGTACACCGCATTTCAAGTAAAGCCTCACAGGTAGTTTTAAAACGTGATCCCCAACACTCACATTATAAGAAATGCTGTTATAATGAATGATTGTCGTGTAGGTTTTGGTGATGTCACTTTGCGGGAAGAAACACCAACCACTTAAAAAAAAACAACAAAAAACTAAATACCATACTCTATTTAGATTTTGTAAGTTTTCCTTAATGCTCTTTTTCTGTTCCAGGGCCCCATCAGGATATCACATTACATTTAGTCATCATATCTCCTTGGGCTATAAGCTTATAGACTGTGACGGTTTCTTAAACTTTCCCTGTTTTTGAAGACCTTGACAGTTTTGAGGAGTACTTATTAGGTGTCTTGTAGAATGTCCCACGATTTGGGTTTGGCGGATGTCTTTCTCATGGTTAGACAGTAATGATAGGCTTTTGGGAGGAAGATCACAGACGTAAAGTACCATTCTCATCATATCATATCAAGGGTGTAAAGTATTAACATGACTGATCCCTGATGATGTTAACCTTGATTACCTGGCCAAGGTGGTGTTTACCAGGTTGCTTCACTGTAAAGTTACCCCTACCTCCCTTCCCATACTGTGTTCTTTGGAAGCAAGCTGCTAGGTAGAGCTCACACTTAAGGGATGGGGAGTTAGGCTCCACCTCTTTGAGGGCAGGGTAGCTACATAATTATTTGGAATTCTTCTGATGGGAGATTTGTTTCTTCTCCCCCATTTATTTATTTATTCAATCACACAGCAATATCAGCATGGACTTGTATATTTATTTATTCTTTGGTTTATAATTCACTACTATGTTATTTTATTGCTCGACTTGTTCCAGTTTCACCCGTTGAGAATTCTTTCCGTTGGCTCCCATGCCCTCTGACATATCCCCGTCGTTTTGCTGTTTGAACACCAATTACTTTTTCTTTTTTAATACAGAAGGATAGATATCTGTAGCTTTGGATGGCTTATCTATGGAACCACTGAGGGACTAGGTTGAATCTTCTAATCCTCAGTAAATATTGAGCTCTGGCATCATTCTACAGTTAATTCAAAGGTTGAAGACTGACCTCATTCACTTCGTCATTCACTTATTGGACAAACTTTGTACAGGGGTTCAGAACTGGGTTACTTTCCTTAAACCATTCCTAGCCCATGAATGGTATTAGCTCACATTGCAAGGCTGGGTCTTTCAGAACTAGGCTGACCATCAGAGGTGGCAACAGTGAAGTAAACTCTGCTACAACATTAGCCTTTCCAGGGATACTCTCTGCTCCTTTGTACTTCACCTTGTACTTTCAAGTCACATCTTCACAGTCACTGGTTGGAACCAGTCCACTGGTTATCACCAGTTAGAAGCAATCCACTGGTTATCACTGGTGGAACCAGCTTCCTGGTTGGAGGTCCTGGGGTAATGTAGACAGAATATGGAATCATTCATCCTTGGGGACCCAGGAGAGTTCAGGTGTCCTCTAATGGTGTTAGTTGGGCATACTACTGAGCATGCAGTGTGTCTACAAGAAGGTCTGAAGGGCTATCTTACTAAAAAACTGGATATTTGAGTACATGTTACATTCTAGGCACTAGATAGTCATACATATTTTCTCGTCTTATCCTCACAAT
This sequence comes from Orcinus orca, assembly GCF_937001465.1. Taxonomy (NCBI): domain Eukaryota; kingdom Metazoa; phylum Chordata; class Mammalia; order Artiodactyla; family Delphinidae; genus Orcinus; species Orcinus orca. Next base: position 70,545,639 of record NC_064564.1, on the reverse strand, counting down.
AATCTTATAGGAAGATATCATTATTCTCTTATCACAGGTGAGGAGATTGAGGCCTGGGAGGTTAAGTCACGTAGCTGCTGAACGGCAGACTGGCATTCTAATTCAAAAGTCTCTACGCTAGCTTACCCTTCCAGACTGCAAATTATGGCTATATAATGTTACAGCTTCCTCAAAGGAGGCATGCCATGCCAGGTGTGCGCAGTGTAAGCCTTAGGCCCATTTCAGGCCACATGCTTGCTGGCCTGGCTTCGCCCTATTCACAAGAAAGGGCAAAGATGGGTTAGACTTTCCTCCCATAAGGCTCTGTATTGGTTACAATCAAGCGTTCTTCTCTTGGGAGTTACCTTAAGAGAAACCCAGAACTGCAAGGTTACAAGGAAACCAAAAGGCCTTCTAGCTAAGAAAGCCACGTGATATTTCTCTCCCCTCCCCAGCAGCTCTCCCAGATGGTCATTCAGCTCCAGCGAGAGGCTTAGCATTTTCAGAGGTAGCCTATTTCTTCTCTAACCACACTATCAACTCTTCCTTCTAGAGAACAATTGCATCTTTGTAACTTCTAGGCATGGGTTTTGACTCTCTGCCTTGGGAAGGGGAGCTCTCAGCCTGCTTCCACATGCCAGCCCCATCAGCTTCCTGCACTGTGCGGGGAGTCCGGCTAGCCCTGCATCAGGTACTGCTTATTTTGGGGCGGATCCAAGGGAGCATCCTTCACAGCAAGGCAACCACAGAACTGCGATGCCAATTTATCCAAAGTCAACATATGAATACATGCCCCTCTTCTGAGATAGCAAAGATCGAACGTTTACTCGTGATCAACAAATATTAGCTCTTTACTTCCCTTAGGACCTTTACTTCTCTTAACGGGATCACAATCATCCTTTGGTAAACCCTTAAGAGACATTTAGTCCACTGGGTTCATGTAAAGTGCCCCTATGGGTGAAGGTGGAACCGCATACATTTCTAAGTGCCTATCAGATTCAAGGTTCAAAACCAACAAGTCAATACTCGGACATGCCTGAGTATAAAAGCAGTCTCTAAGAAGAATGATGGCTTACTGGCAAAAGAGAAGGAAGTTTCAAGACTGCCACTGGGAAAGAAAAATGCCACTGGTTTCATTTCCTTCTGATATGAATAGCAGGTGCTCAGACACACTGAACTGACAAACAAGTGTGATGGGGGAAAATAAGTAGCTCTACCAACTGCCAGGAGCTGAGAAATAGAAGACATATTTTTATTCAAGTTCTTTCCCCCCTGGGGATCAGATCTTGCATTTTACTTTAATTTGGCTGGAAGAATGTCACCTATGGAAAGCTACTGTCAGAGCACAAAGAAAGCACCTGAAAATTATCACCAACAATTACTGAACGCCCACGGTGGGAAGTGTGCAGTCTAAGGAACTGAAGTCCGAAGTGTAATAGCTATGTGACTGAACGCCAGCATGTATCTGAAATGCAGAGTTTCAGGCAAAGACTGTATAATGAATGCCCCAACTGCTCTCATAGGAAAGGTCACTGAGCAGGGGAGTGTCAGCCCTGTAACAACTGAACCAAAGTAAACTTTTATTGGAAGAAACATCAGAAGTATACTCCTTCCAGAAATGGTCAGCATGTCATCCTTAGAGGGACCGCTTGTTTGGTTTAATGCCCTGAAGTTGCTATCCTGAAACTATTAATAATTTTTGAACAAGGGGCCCACATTTTTATTTTGCAGGAGATCCCACGAATTATGTAGTCAGTTCTGAATGGCTGTGATGCTTTGGAAAGGTCAAGTGGCTTTGCATAATAATCTAAATTAAATATAAGTTTCAATACAGCAAGATAAAGGTTCTTTTTAAAAGTAAAAGGATGGTATTTTAGGTTGAGAAACAGAATCGTAAGGTTTTAGAGACTGTGGTAATAGTAGAGATCATGGTTATTATCAAGCAGAACTTGGCCCAAGGTTGTATTACACTGAAATGTTTAGTTGGAGGTACAATTTACAATTGTCTTGAAGTTGTCAATATATATGACACAGTTGTGCTTTTGACTATGAACGTTGCCCTCTCTTATTCACGTGATAAGCTTCAAGAAATGTTAACTAGATACCAAGTACAATTCTAGGTACCAGAAATGCAAAGAGGAATTAAGTCAGCCCCTGGCCTCAAGGTCAAGTATCATAGAGGATGGTAAGCTTGGCCAGTGTCTTTTCCATCATTTTAATACCCTGAGCTCCAGATTCAGTCTAGATGGGCTGAATGATCCTCTTCAAATCAAAGAACAACGTGAGAGTATTTAAGGCAAGTATTAAACATCTAATTTTATCTATGGAAAATTAACAATAAAATCCATCTAATCTTTATGGGGCAGTCAGAATTTGAGAACCTTGCTCACTTGCTAAGGTAAAGAAATGCTTCATGATTTGAGGAGAAGCTTACTTCATCTATTTATCTTAAATCAGTTTAACACAAGCCTAATAATTTTGAATGCACTTAACTGGTTCTCTGAATTCAGAGAGGATTGGTTTTTCTATTTGCATATGAAAAATAATATATCCTCCTTTGATAGCAGAGAAATATCATCAAATCTTTGGATTCTGCATAAAACAAGAGTATTTTGTCCAGAATCAACAGTTTATTCTATGTTTTTTTTCCCAAATCAGAATTTTAAATAATAAAGTAATCTCAATACTACATATTGTTACATTCCTGAAAAATTGGAGAAGGCAAAATGTGTATCTGTGTTCAGGTAAAAATGGTGTAAACACGTTTCCACCTTTGCTTCCTCCATAGGAACTCATGAAATTGAGAAAAAAAGCCTAGAACCAACCTGATTCACAGACTCCCCCAAAGCTTAGGAAATAGAAGCACCAGGGGTCTCTGAAAGTGAGTATATGTGTGTGTATGTGGTGGGGGGCAACTAAGATAAGTACGTTTAAGAAGCAGGCAGATTGGGACTTCCCTGGTGGCTCAGTGATTAAGAATCCGCCTGCCAATGCAGGGGACACTGGTTCGTCCCCTGGTCCGGGAAGATCCCACATGCCACGGGGCAACTAAGCCCACTCGCCACAATTACTGAAGCCAGCACGCCACAGTGAGAGGCCCGCGCACCACAACCGAGGGCGCACAGAAATGAAGACCCAATGCAGCCGAAAAAAAAAAAAAGAAGCAGGCAGATCATCTCTCCCACTCCCTACCATGGGGCAACTGCCCTTTCTCAATCCTGGCACACATGCAAACACACACAAATGGAGACTGATTCTCTACAGTGGGTGGAATAGAGGGTCTCTGGACCAGGGGCCATCAGGCACCATGGCGGGCTAGAGATCATTCTGGAAATGAGGAGATTAGGTGGGTGTTAGCTTGCTCGATTCAGAGGCAGCCTTCTTGCCTCACTCAGGTCCCAGAATGCTGGCAGCCAGCCTTTATCCTCCAGGCTGGAGAGATTGGTAGAGTCGTTCCTGGGGAATCTCATCAACCCAAGAAGAGAAAGATACTGACTATCAGAGGTTCCCCCAAGTAAACAACTCAGCCAGATCACTGTACAGTGAAAACCATAGATGACAAGCCCCAGCCACACACATGGAGCTTTTCATTATCTTGTTAGTGTCCCACTTTTTGTCTGAAATGGTTTTATTGTGATATTATACACACACCATACAATTGATCCATTTAAAGTATATAATCCAACGTTTTTAGTATATTCAGAGTTGTGCAACTATCACCGCAACCAATATTAGAAGATTTTCATCACCTCCAAAAGAAAATTGTACTTATGAGCAGGACTCTCCATTTTCCCCAATTCCCTCAGCACTAGTTGACAACCAATCCACTTTCTGTTTCTATAGACTCGTAGTGGTGCCCTTTTAAGTATGAACAGACAACCGAAGATTACCATAAATCTGAGAAAAGTCACTATTTTAAAAGCTAGAGATGGAAAATACAGAAAAAAAACCTAATTGGAGGGAAACTGAGATCATGCATGGAGAAGAAAATGCCAAAACATCCACATCGCAACTATCTCTCATAACCTCAGGTAAGTAACTGTAACTATGAAACAAAAGAATATGATACCTAAAAAACAATAAAGACAAGACACAGGTCTTGGGGAGTAAAAATACAATAGTAGAAATGACTCAGTAATAGGGCTGGATGAAAATTTGAGGAAATCTCACACACACAAAAACAGAGCAAAGAGACAAAGAGATGGGAGATAGAGAAAAACAAGAGAAACACAGAAGGCCAGCCCAGCAGTTCTGATTTTCAAATGAGGAAATACAGAGAGAAGAGAGAAAACAGAGGCAAGGAAATCATCAAGAAAATGTCCTAGAAACGAAATCTTCCTACACTGTTGGTGGGAATGTAAATTGGTGCAGGCGCGATGGCAAAGAGTATGGAGGTTCCTTAAAAAACTAAAACTAGAGTTACCACATGATCCAGCAATCCCACTCCTGGGCATATTATCTGGAAAAGACGAAAACTTTAATTCAAAAGATATGTGCACCCCAGTGTTCACAGCAGCACTATTTACAATAGCCAAGACATGGAAGCAACCTAAGTGTCCATTGACAGATGAATGGATAAAGAAGATGTAGAACATATATACAATGGAATATTACTTAGCCATAAAAAAGGAAATAATGCCATTTGCGGCAACATGTTTGGACCTAGAGATTATCATACTAAGTGAAGTCAGACAGAGAAAGACAAATACCATATGATATCAGTTATACATGAAATATAAAAAAATAATACAAACGAACTTATTTGCAAAATAGAAATAGACTCACAGACATAGAAAACAAACTTATGTTTACCAAAGGGGAAAGGGGTCAGGAGGGATAAATTAGGAATATGATATTAATAGATTCACACCACTATATATAAAATACCTCAAGGATTTACTGTATAGCACAGGGAACTATATTCAATATCTTATAACCTATTATTATAAGATATTGAATATAAGAATCTGAGAAAAGAATCTGAAAAAGAATCTGAAAGTGTGCATGTATATGTGTGTGTGTGTGTGTGTGTGTGTGTGTGTGTGTGTGTGTGTGTATATGGCTGAATTGCTGTGCTGTACACCTGAAACCAACTCAATGTTGTAAATCAACTATACTTCAATTAAAAAAAAGAAAATGTCCTAGATCTAAAAACAAAACAAAACAAAAAAGGAAAAAACCAAACCAAAACAAAAAAAGTAAAAGAAAATTTCCTAGACCTGAAAGACATGAGTGTGCAGAGTGAAAAGGTCCATTGGATATACTTTACAATTAATAAAAATAAGACCCACTCCAACATACTTTATTAGGACAAAGTGAAGATCTTTAAACTTTCATATTGGGAAAACAATAGGTCACATATAAAGGATCAGGAAGCAGAATGACTTTGAACTTCTCAGTAAAAACCTGGGGAGCCTGAGGCAATGGAATAATGCCTTTAAAAACCTAAAGGAAAACTGTTTCCATAATAAAATCCTACAGCCTGCCAAACTGTTATGTGAGTGAGCTAAGCATAAAGACATTTTCAGACATAAACGAACTCAAAAAATTTGCTCCCCACGAGTGCTTTTCTCAAAAAGATACTGGAGGATGTGAACAATTCCCAAAAGAGGAAGATTTGAGAACTATGAAGCAGGGGAGCCAATACCGGAGACAAAGGTAAAGGAAGTTCTCAGGATGACAGTTGTACATCAGGCACAGAGGGCAGACTGAATCAGGTCAGAAGGCTCCAGGGAGAGATGCTTCAGGTGATGACAGTGATGCAATGTCTGATGCATCTGAACCAGTTATGCATGATGATGGCTTGAGATTCAATTAGTAACAAGTATTAGACAACTAAGTAAACAAAAAAGAACAGAACATCATTTATTTTGGGGAAAAATACAAGGAAAAGTAATGAAATTTTATAATAAGGCACAGCTGTAAATAGTGATTGTGACATAATAAGGTAAATAACAATCTAACCAAAATTATGATGCAACTCTACTACGGGGATAGAGGGGTAGAGAAGGGTTAGTGTGGAGGTAGGCGTAATAAAAGGGAGCTATATTATCCTCTTCCAAAATGAGAACAAGAAGTAGAAACACAAGCATTCTGTTTAGAGAGAGAGAGAGAAACAGCCAAAAAATCAGAGAAAAAGGTGAAAGTGATTGCCTTTGGGAAGGAGGAAATGGGGGTGAGGAATGGATGGGTTGGTGGTTTTCATTAGTAGTAACTGAAGAACTATTTGACTCTAAAGTATATCTTTGATAAAAATAAAATCTAAAAAAATATGAAAAAAGCATGAGAACAGTGCCATAAAAATATGCATGATATGAAGTAGCATTTATGCTATAATTATAATCCTATAACAAATCTGAAAAGAGCTTGATTGGGGTTTACAAAGGCATTAAAAATTGTATTATGGTGGTAGGATTAAGAATAACTGCTTTCTTTTCCAAATTCCCTACACTATAAAGTTCTTATATAACTGTTATAATCAGAAAATGAATTCACAAAGCTGGAAAAGTGTATTCCTTATCATGGACCGAAAATTGGTCAAGAATTAGTTCTATTTTCCAAATCCAAGATCAAGTTATCAAGGAAGGATTCTGGGTGAGTGGTGTTTTCTCTTTTTCTTATTCTTTTTTACTTCCAAGTCAGTATTGGGAATATTATGAACCAACCTTCTAAAAATGATCAATTAATCAAAGGTAGTGTTTATGTTTAGTTTCTCCACTCAGTACCATGAGTCTCAGATATAGTCTTTGCAATGCGATAAAAATAATTGCTCTGTCAATTTTCAGGAAATGAGAAAAAATATCTCCAAATATCCAAAGTTAATACTGCTCAAATAAAGAAAAGTTAATCTTTAAAACTTTGTGGTGTGAGACATATGCATTACAATGACTTTTAATTTTAATGTTCAAGAAATGAAATAAAACCATCTCTGTGGTCTAACTCTGGAGACATCTCACACAACATTCCAAAGATTCCATCAGATTTAAAAATTAAAAATATTAATGCCTTTTCATTGCGAATGTGACACACGATGAAATTTAGTAAACTATCAAACAGGAGAAAAAAAGGTGAAAAACCGTACCTAGTTCTACAACTCAAAGCTACAAAATCATAAATGCTGCTTGGATGTCTCTGAATGAAAATGAATACTGAAAAAACTTAAATTTCTTTGACTAATATTTGCACAAACTTTTCTCTTATCTGTAGGATGCTCTGTTTGAAACCCACTTCCACACAGGAGGCTTTTAGTTTCAGGGGTAAATGATCCGGTGGGTGGTATTTTAGTTGAAACAGTCTGAACAATTAAGAAGCAGAAAATCTGTCTCATTAAAAAAAAAATCCTGACTTTTTCCTTACAGGCTATGTTTGGTACTACCACTGGTGCCTATACAACTGGCACAGCTCCCTGTCTTTGCTAACAGGACCCCCAAATTTTGAGTTTAGGTAGTGGGTGGAGATCAGTAGTCTCAGAGTAGGTAGGCCTCTTTCCAGACTCCTATGCCACAAGAAGTGGTCATGCAATCTACTTCTGACCATGAGTTGTTAAGGAGGTCTTTTGGGGCCATGACTGGGAAAGTTCCCCCCAGCTCCCCTACCCATTGGATAAAAGAACATACCATCACCATAGGAAACACCCTCCCTTTTTTTTTTGCTTTGCTCTTCCTGTTTCCTTCTTGAATGCATTTCCTGGAGTGAGGACATGATGTCTAAGGCTGTGGCAGCTACTTTGTGACCATGGGGCAACAATATGGAAAGAGCCTGGATCCATGAGAATGTCACTGGGCAGCTGCACCCATCCTGGACTGCACACTTCCAGACTTTATGTCAAATAAATGACAAATCTTCTTTATTATATTTTAAGCCAGTACCGCCCAATGTTTTTTTAGTGTCATGACATTCATAGGACAGGATAATATTTATACTGTCCTACAGGGAACATGGAGGAGACTGCTGGCTCCTGAGATGAATAGCCCTTGGGACTTTGGCTGTCCTAGGTCTCCCTCACCACCCTTTAGACTGAGGGGGGAATAAATATCTCTGCTCCTCTTTCTGTGGCTCAGCAGTGGGTCTCACCATACAGGTTGGAAAGTTCTAGTTTAAGCTGTGCTTACCCATCAGTATTCTGTTACTTGGGCTGAAAGCATTTCTAACTATTACTGGGCTCACTTCTACTTCTTAATGCAAAGTGACAAGATTTCATAAGATATCTTATACATTCTCTAACAACATATAAATATATAAGAAACACTGATCTAAGCCTAAATCACATCACATGATTCCACTGACTGGACTATTTGTTATTTAACTTGTGTTCTTTTTTGTCAGTTATGGGGTACTTCCTAATTGACTAAGGTCACATTTCATGAGATCTTAAAATAGGAAAGCTTTCAAACGATGCAACTGAGAATATAGTCATTATGATTGAAGAACTATAGATTTTTAAGGAAAAAAATTCATTAGTATCTAGAAATTCATTTTATGGGTCAAGTTATTACATTTTTTTAATACATTCTTAGGTTTGGGTACACAGTGGCCTTGATAATAACTGACTTTTCTATATTCTTGTCATGTATGTTTCTAAGTAAGTCCCTTTAACCAACTCCACTAGTGCTTACCCTACAGGGTTGACAGGTGCATTAAATAAAATAACACCTGTAGAGTGCCTGGCAGACTACATGGTATAGAGTAGGCATCCAATACATGTTCTTAATATTATTATCATAACAAGAAATGTAAAAATTATGCATTAATTAATGGTACCATATAACTCATCAATTTTCAAAAATCTTCCATATTTAGCAAAAGACTTTATAAATATTATTAGATAAGTGCTATAAAAATATGAAGCGCTCACCATCCCCCAGAATTCATGTAATTATTTAATCTCAGGCCAGCTCCCAGGTGACCTGCCTTTCTGTCTTAGCAAAGAGGTACCATGCTCCGGTTATGTCTGAGAACTGTGTGTTCTTCAACAAAAATATCCAATTCCCTAGTTCTCCAGAGAACGTACTGAGAGGACTTTATGTGGGAGCCCCTTGTTTGTTAAGAACTGTTTTTATGTCACTAAGGCACAGAAATGAATTTTAAATCTGCCTCAGCCACAGAATGACACATGGGACTGAATGACAATCAAGGGCAAACTGGGGAACTCTGCTCTCTCACACTGTCTGGAGTGATAAGCTCAAGGCATCTGCCTGCACTTGAAAAGGTAGATGCATTAATTATTGTTACGAATATGGCTAGAAGTAAATGATCAGCATACATCTTCCTGGAATTAAGTTTTTAATAAAACAGCATTTCCCTTTTGGGGATCCCTTCTTAGTTCAACTAAGAATATACACCCCAAATGTTGCATTTGGATAATGAAGAAACATTTTCTGAGCTAGAGAAAGGGACACTACCATTAGGGACATAGTTTTTGCTCTTTAGTGCCTTCCGTTGCTGCGGGTGTCACAGACAGCTCTGGGCAAGTCATCTTTCCTAACTCTGTTCTCCTAACTCACTTTGCACAGATCTTTCATTGAACTGAATACCACTCACCTTCCATTCTATTTATTCAAATATGATAGTTTTTTAAGACCAAAGATTTTCCATCTTTTCCATCCTCTCTAGCATCTTATATAATGTCCTGTGACTAGAAGGTCCTCCCCAAATGTTTGGGGATACTGAATTAAAGTACGTGAGAATGTGTATTATCTATGTTAATAGATGTGGTAAGGATCCCAGCCTGGGACACTGAGATGAGGCAATGTCCACTTTTAGGATTTAGATCTGTCTGATAGGCTGGTGGGGCAGGCCCAGTGCAAGTCTATTTGCTGAGGGTTGAGGGAGATCTAAGAAAGCAGATGAACTGAATCATGTCTTAATTATCAGACGATATGTTTAGTTCAGTGGTAGGCTAACCCCAAGGACTCATGCTTTATTCCTAGGGCTAGAGACAAGAGAAAGTCACAGAGTGGGGGATGCTTCCTGATTTACAGCCTCGTGATGAGCTACCAGTCAAAGCAAAAATACAAAGGACTCATGGCAAAATAGACTTTTAAACTCATTCACACCGAACCAGGCACATACTCGTTATGGAGGAATCCATTATTGATGATGTCTATTTTGAAAGAGGGTGCCCTGAACAAGGACAGGAAGTATAGGTCCTAGTACCATTTCTGCTATTAAGTTATGCTGCAACTTCAGAATACTCAGTCGGCAACTCTCTGGGCCTCTCTTAATTTATAGACAAAGAAGTAGAAGCAGATGGAATACAACACATTTAATTGTTCTGTCACCTCCAACCCCTCTAAAATAACAATAAAGGGTTAAAAAAAGCCATAAACTTAAAAAAGGGCAGAAGATGGGGAGAGGGTAACAAACAACATTTTGGAGCCTAGAAGCTACGTAGACAGGTAGTAACTGATTGCAAACCCAAGAGAGCTGAATCCTAAGCCACCAGTGGGGAAAGCAGAGAGAGACGTAGCCAGGCAAACACTTGGGTCCATTCCAGCAGCACACTGGAAGGCTTTTTTCCCCTCTGATGAGGACATAGAACAGAGGACATCTGGACCTAGGGACACCAGAGGCAGCTGAGGGAAAAGAGAGTGATGAGGTTGAACATGTGCCTATTAGATGCTGAGACACCCAGCCCTCCTCCCTGCCAAAGGTCCCAGAAGGCTGACAGCCAGGACTTTCCCCTCCAAGCAAGAAACTGGGAGCATCTTCTATAGGGAATCAGATCGGGTCACAGCAAAGACTGGTGGACACCAACACTGGTTCCACATCAAAGAGTCCAACTGGATGCCCTTTAGTGAAGCTTGGTCAACTCAAATGCTTAAGCTTCTAGTCAGACTTTTAATTTCCCATTCAAACGTGTGGTTGAGCAACAAGCAAAGATTTCCAGAAATTTGAGGAAAACGTTGACTATGAAAGAGGCAGACCAAAACGAACAGAAAAAGGCAACCCACGTGAAAGTTGAGGCCAAAAGAGACAAAAACCAGAGCAAAACAAAAAACAAAATCCTGATCTCTTCAGAGAGAAAAGAGAAGAAATTTCAACTGTGAAATAAGGAAAGATGGCTAGAAAGGAGTCCAGTAAACAAAAAAGAATTTTTTTTACTGAATCTTTTTTCAGTAAACAAAAAAGAATTCTCATAAACTGTGGCAACAAAAACGAAAACCTCAGTGGAAAGATTAGGAGATAAAGTGGAGGAACTCTCTGAGCGAGTGAAATAGGAAGACAAACAGATGGAAATAAAGAGAGAAAAGTAAACTGGAGGACAAATCCAGGAGATTCTATATGCATAAAAGGAGTTGTAGGAAGAAGAAAGAAAGTAGAGGGAGGAAATAAAAGAACAGTTACAAAAATTTTCCCAAACTCCAAAGCATGCGTTTGTAGATCAAAAAGGCCCTCTGAGATTGGTGGAAAATAGACCTGCAGCAAAGCCTATTATCATGAACCACTGAGACACTAGGGGGAAACTGAAGAGATAATAAGCTTCTAGAAAAAAACACAGGCCATATACAGAAGATCAGGAATCAGAACAGCACTGCATTTCTCAATGGTAACTGGAAACTAGAAGATATCAGAGCAAAGCCTTCACAGTTAAAAACAACAACAACAAAGATTTACAGTGTAGAGTTTTATATCAGCTAATCTATCAATCAAGTGTTAGGGTGAGAATAAAGACTTGTTTGGACATGCAAGGCCTTGAATATTTTGCCTCCCATGAATCCTCAGGAAGATACTGGAGGATGCGCTCCACCAAAATGAGGGAGTAAACCAAAAAAGAGGCAGATACAGGATATGCTAAACAGGGGAACCAACACAGACAAGAGTTGATAAGGATCCCAGGATGGTGGAGAAGGGAGACTCCAAGATAGCATATGAACTTCAGGCCCTAGAGGGCAATCCAATCCAGATGGGAGCAAGTCAGAAGGCTTTGGGGGAAACTTCTGTAAGACAGTGAAATTAACAGAACATGATGCATCTAAATAGTCTGGGAAGCAATTAAGACAATTGGTGGAGAGTTTAGGCTTCCATTAAATACAAATACATAGAAAGCTAAGCAAACGAAAGAACAAGATGATTATTACAGAGAAAATAAAAAGTCATACAGAAAAGGAAACCCAAGCACAATATTCACACGATTATAATAAAACACTCGATATAGATCTAAGCACAATCATGATATAACTATACTGGAAGACTAGAAGAGTGGGTGGGAAGGAGGCATGTAGGTGGTGGGTGTGGAATGGGGAAAAGACAGCTAAATCTTCATCTTCTATAGTGGGAAGTTATTAGCTAATGTCTAAACCTGAAAGATTGAGAAACAGCAATATAAGCATGCTGTTTAGAGCTACAGAATTAACTGTCAAACAAATCAGCTAAAAGAATTGAAGGTGGTCACATCTGGGGACAGTAAAGTGTAGGGGGAGGTGAACAAGGACCTTCTCTATTTCCTAATAAACTTTATACAACTATTTGACTGTTAAATTCAGTACACAGAATTTTGATATAAAAAAATAAAAGGGGTGGATGACATGATGTGAAAAGGACCCTTCCATTGCCAAAGCTCCATGATTCTTTTAGGGCAAGTTTTGCTACTGGGATTGGAAAAGTATCAGGAGGATGGGCAGGGAAATTCACTCATTAACTTGGCCTTGGCTTGCCTGCCTTCTCTTCTACCACAACTCAGTGAGGACAAAGAAAATGGCCAGTAATAGCAGATAGAATTATCAGGACATGGACCCAAATGCACTTACATATAAATAAAGGATAAAACACCTTTTCCCAGACATTAGTGCTTAAATACTCAAAAGTATTCTTCCAGTGTGATGAGAAACAAACAAAAGAAAAGACAGAGAAACTAACACATATTTTCTCCAGTAGCCATCAGGATGAATTTTCATTTTAGCCAAATCCTTTGTCGAGAAAACAAGTCTGGTTGTTTTTAAGGTCTTCTGTGACCTTCCAAACACTAATTTTTAATATGGCTGGCCAGAAAAGTAATGAGCTCCTTTATATCATTATATATTTCATCTTTATTACTTTATCCTTGAAAGCAGGTTATTAAATAATTACATTTTGGATTAATATTATTCTGATTTGACGTTTTATCATTGTCTCCTAATTCCCTCATTACTTACCTAATTCTCCTGTCACCCAGACTATCATGAGCTTAAGCTGGCTGTGTAGACGTGTTTAGTCAGCCAGTGGGGGGGCGGGGAGCTCCGTTAGTTTCTCCACAATTAATGAGTCCTCAGCAGCAGGTTTACATTTGTGGACTTCCAGGGTGAAATCTTTACCCCAAAGCACAAGTCATCTAAGTCACAGGGAGATGAAGCTGGCTACTGGGGAGATAATTCCACACATAACAGAAGGATTTAACACAGGATGCTGGGGATCCACTTCCTGCTAGCCTTGGAAAAAATGAGGTTTGTTACTTTGTGTATATTAGGTGTATCGGAGAATCAAAAATCAAACTCAGGATCCAGGTGTAGACTATATGATGTAAATCTGGTTTCTTTTTTGCCAAAAAAAAGGCCTGGGTTTGAGGAGGGGAAGCTAAACTAACAGGCATATAATGAAGCTGCTATCAGGCTCCAATTTTCTCTGCAGGTGCCCCAGTCACAACTGGAGAAAGATATGACACGGCTCTTAGGTTCGCCTGTAGTCCCAGCATGCCTAAAAAGGTCCTAATTTCTAAAATGAGATATTCTTCTCTTGGGAGGCTGGGTAACAAAGCAGCCTTCTGCTTCAGGATTCTGGGAGTGTTACTCTCCCCCAAACACGTATCATCATTTTCTTGGTGACCTAGTTTCCCGACACGAGACAAAAGTTGACTAAATCCTTCTCTTCACTCTAAGGAGAATGGAAGTGACACCACACCTCTCCACCAGCCAAAAGTGTGTTTGCTCTGAACTGAGTTTTATTCAGTTGATGAGATGGGGTAGGCTGGGGTCTTGGCAATAAAGAGCTTTGTTAGGGCATGGGTGATGGCTATCTTGCCTCCAAATTATATCAGCTGCTCTATCACCTGGATTCCCCAGGCTTACAAATCTCTTTGTGGAATTCTTGAGCTGAAGAACCTTTTTATCTATCCCATGTGCCTGGAATTAGCTAAGACATTTCTATGAATAACCAGCATTTACTCTAGCGCAGTACCAGGGAAAGTGTTATTGGCTGTCAGACAGACTTGTTGGTAAATATCAGAGTCTCTAATTGCACACAGTACTGAAAACAATTACGGCTACCTTACATTCCATTATTACCTTGGCATACTACTAAATTGACTCTATGATTCCTTTTATAAGAGTCTAGACCGATTCTTGCTCTTGCACGCACACACCATCTCTGCGAAGCTTTGATCTTTGTAATTCTTTTCTGCGAAAGACCTTACTTCTATCTAAGTTTTTGCTCTGTGTGCTCTGGTTGTTATTTATATGCTGTCTCAAGTCTCCTTTGCAATGCTGGGCAAACCACATTCCTCAGTCTCCTTGGACAGGTTCTGCCAGTTGAGGACACTGTCAGGAAGTGGGGTGGGCGGAAGAGAGAAGGGTCTCTTCCCTTATTTTTTTCCCTTCCTTCTTTGGACGATGTCTTTGGAGCCGGTTTTGTCCCTGCCACTATCCCAGCTCTTTAGGTGACGTCCTCCTCCATTGTCCCTGCTCCTAAGGGGGCATCTGGTCCCCACGTGGGGCCCTCCTTCATGAGTCTAGGTTCTGGTGACACGGTAGGGCTCCTGCTAGGAGCTGCCTCCTGCAGTTAGTTATTTACCTGCGTTTCTGCAACTCCCTCCTTTCACTCTTCCAGCCTCCCATGCTCTGTAACCAATTCCCTTGCCTGAATTCTTTGAAGTTCCAAATGTGTTTTCTGTTTCCTTGACAGAACTCTGACTAATAAAGTACTCCATGAGGGCTTTCTGCCAAAAACAACTATATCTTGCCCCTAACAGTGGGACTTATGGGGACGCTGCAACGTGTTAGGGTCTGGAATCACTTGATTATTTTAACAAGTGTTTTGAGGCTGCTTACTATGTGCCAAGAGGCATAAGTGCTTCCTAATTATTATTTCATTTAATCTTTCTAACAACGCTCTGGGGCAGTAGCATCATAATCCGTATTTTATAAATGAAGAACGGAGGCACACAAAGGTAAAGTGACTTGCCCAACGTTCGATAGCTAGAAGTGGCAGTTTGAGGACTAATGCCCTAACTGATGATTTATAATAGTGAAAGTGAAAGAGAAAAACCTGGCCGGGGCTGGAGGGGTCAAGGAGGTCTGTCTGCAGGTAGGAGTATTCAGAAGAAGAAGCATAAAAGCACAGAGTCTGGAGGGGTCAGATTCAAAATTCAGCATCAACAGGAGGGTTGCAGAGACCTTCCAAGGGGCTGGCAGGGCCCCCAGCTGGCATCTGGGTATGGCAGGGAGCTGCCGTGGCCACAGCAGAGACTGCAGGCACGTGCTGGCCCTCCCTGGAGGTTATGGTTAGAGAACTGGAATTACTAGCAAGTTCTTGCACCCAACTTTCTTCTCCCTTCATTTTGTAAGTAATGAAGCTTCCTTTTAACCTTACTATGTCAACAGAGGATATGGGATTTCCTAAATCAAGCAACAACATACCTAACAAAAGTCTCTTCTCGATGAAGTTCTGCCATTTACAACAATGTAATGGGTATTACGTAGAGGGTATTATGCCTAGCGAAATAAGTCACAGAAAGACAAATACTGTACGTTATCACTTACATGTGAAATCTAAAAAATAAAACAAACGAATGAATATACAAAAACAGAAACATATTCACAGATACAGAGAACAAACTAGTGATTACCAGTGGGGAGAGGGAAGGGGGGAGGGGCAAGATAGGGGCAGGAGATTAAGAGATACAAACTACCATGTAGAAAATAAGTAAGCAACAAGGTTATATTGTACAGCACAGACAATCTGGCTAATATTTTATAATAACTTTGAATGGAGTATAATCTATAAAAATACTGAATCACTATGTAGTACACCTGAAACTAATATAGAATTACAAATCAACTATATTTCAATTTAAAAATAAGTCTCTTCTCAATGATCATGTAACAATTTGGAGTCAACCTGTAGAGTTGGAAAATAAAAACATAAGGAAACAGTTATTTTAGGTTTCTTATGAATTTAACTTAATATGTCATATTTTTAGTGTTTGAACACTAAGAATCTAACATCTTTGAAATGAAAAACCTTTACTCAAAATCACATGGAAAAAGAAAAGGCAAAACGGGTAAGAAAGAAGAGAACTTGTGTGGATGTTACTGAACTTCCATTAAAAGCATCATCTAAAAGCCATCTTGTCTGAGACGTGATGATATGGACGAGGGCAGCTGTTGAACGGCTGAGGCTCGTGCCTGATATTCTCTGTCAATGCTGTGCATGGAAATCATGGCTGTACTTTTTAGCCATTTGACCTCAGGAAAGTTAGCTAATGTTGCTAAGCAACTCCCATCCGTAAACTGCAGATAACGAAGATAATGACCTTATAGGGTTGCTGTGAGAATTGAGTGACTTGATCTCATGTTAAGGACTTAACACAGACCCTTACTAAGGTCCAATAATTAGCTGTTTTTGTAGTTGTTATTGGATTATTATTGGCGATTTGAAGTATGACTAGTACTATGATAGAGAAGTTCCCATAGCTACCACGTTTTTAGTAAGCAAACTTAGCCCAATGACTTCTAGAATAAACATCATAGGTAGATGTTAACATAAGCACAGCACTTTGCCTACTGGAAATACTATAGTTATTAAGCAGCAAAAAACGGCTCAAACACAGGGCCAGAATTCACGTTAGGAAAAAAATCAACCAGTTGACCATCTGTGCATAACACACACATCAAGGATAAGACCAGAAGTCTTTGGAGACCATGACGAAAGGGGTGGTACAGTGGAAAGAACATGAGGCTTGGACCCCAGAGACCTGTGTGACAGTTTAAATCCTATTAGCAGGCTATGTGACCTTGGACATGTCACATAATGCACGTCTCTGCATTTCTCTTTCCTCATCTTTTAGACACATCTGTAAGATAATGGGTCTCTAATATTCTTTGGGATGGCTCTACTTGTATGTCTTTAACTTTGAGGGGTAAGCGATTTGTGGGGAGGTACTTTTAGCTGGAGGCAATGGTTCCACCCCTCCTAGGTTTGCCATATTTTACAGGCAGGAAGAAAGCGGCACAGAACTTTGCTTGGAACCACTGAGGCAGCCTCTGAGGTCTAGAATGTTGGACCCATCATTTAGGGAGCCTTTGTCAGCTGTCCCTCTATGGGCAAATGACCAGTGGTTTTCCTCTGACCTATCTGCCCTTCTCACAATACACCAAATGTCTTCAGGATGAGTCAACTATTAGAAATAGCCACTAGCAAAACATGAGACTAGACAGAGTGGTGATGTTGGAAAAGGCATCTTTGACGGGGAAAGGACAAATATATTGGAATGCAGTAGGGTTTTCTATCCTTATGCATAATCAAAGCTTCAGCTTTGCTACCAACTGTGCAGGAAATCACAAAAAGAATTAATATTCATGTGTGTAACCAATTTCCACAACATTAAACTAACTTGTTCTTAACTTTGAGATAGAACACATTTGCCTCTGCATTTCTTAGTGCTCAATTTATACCTCCTTTCAAAGGACAGAATTATTATTAGGAAAGAAAAATTTAAGAATAAAAACTTCAGAATATAAATCCCACTATTTGACTGGGAAGCAAGAATCCACAATAGTTTCTTTTTATTCCTGTGAATTGCATGCTCTAACACAGGACTGTTGAGCAGAACTTGAAAATATGTACCCCCAATAAACAGGTCAAATATATACTTTAAAAAATGATACTATTTTTTTCTTTGCTTCCTAGTCAATTTTTGGAGTACGCTTAAAAAAAAAAGAACAAATTGCAATTGGGGTTTTTGAAGTCACAAACAATAATCATTTTAAAAAAGGAAAAATTCTAAGAGACAGCAGCTTCCCATTGCGGTATACAATTTAGGTGTGGAGACATCCAGGCACTAACTGACACTTTTCAAACTTAAGGATTCTGAAAAGACTGACAGAATGACAACCACTAGCTGAAGTATCTACAGTGTATTTAAGTGCAGATATGTTTAGTATAATGCAAAGTGGGAAGACAGACCACTCTGCCTTAACAGAAAAATGATTCATAGATAAAGAAAGAGAAAAACCTAACACATGAATTATAACATCAGTTTTCTTTCCAGGCTATCTGGATTAGGTCTTAAACCTTAGCGGGCCACATGAGACTTAGAATATTGTCTACGTATTACCTCAAGAGATACCACGTAGGACTAGGAGGGCTCTAAAGGAAAAAATGATAGGAACAAAATATGACAACTTCTTTTCAGTTTGCTGGTAAGGTTTTCCTGTTGAATAATTAGGGGTGGGTATGGTGGGGAGGGAAGGAGGGATATGGATTCCCAGGGGTTTGCTTGCCATAACTTCTCTTCAGGGTTCTTTAGCACGTCTGTGCCTTTTTCGCACCTTTTCCTTATGATTTCCATAAGGCAGTCATTAAAATCCAAGGCATGTCTTTGGCTTTTCTTATACATCAAGGCTAAAAGCAGAAATGCCCACAGGAGCAGGCAGGCAAGAGCAGAGGTGAACAAAGCAGAGGTTGCTGACCTGGAGGGTCCATGCTTCTCCCCTCCAGCAGATAAATGCCAGGAAGCAATGGAGCCAAGTGGTGCCGAAGCTAGTGATTTTTCAAAAGGATCTGGGCATTGTAGTGAAACAATATGATTTTAAAATGTTAGTTTCTTTTAAAGCATTCTAGGTTCACTCCAGAGGGCAGACAGCAGAAGCAAAAAGAACTACAATCCTGCAGCTTGTGGAATGAAAACCACATTCACCGAAAGACAGACAAAATGAAAAGGCAGAAGACTACGTACCAGATGAAGGAACAAGATAAAACACCAGAAAAACTACTAAATGAAGTGGAGATAGGCAACCTTCCAGAAAAACAATTCAGAATAATGATAGTGAAGATGATCCAGGAACTCGGAAAAAGAATGAAGGCAAAGATAGAGAAGATGCAAGAAATGTTTAACAAAGACCTAGAAGAATTAAAGAACAAACAAACAGAGATGAACAATACAATAACTGAAGTGAAAAATACACTAGAAGGAATCAATAGCAGAATAACTGAGGCAGAAGAATGGATAAGTGACCTGGAAGACAGATGGTGGAAATCACTGCCTCAGAACAGAAGAAAGAAAAAAGAATGAAAACAAATGAAGACAGCCTAAGTGCCCTCTGGAACAACATTAAATGCACCAACAGTCAAATTATAGGGGTCCAAGAAGGAGAAGAGAGAGAGAAAGGAACTGAGAAAATATAGGAAGAGATTATAGTTGAAAACTTCCCTGACAAGGGAAAGGAAGTAGCCACCCAAGTCCAGGAATTGAAGACAGTCCCAGACAGGATAAACCCAAGGAGAAACACACAAAGACACATAGTAATCAAACTGACAAAAATTAAAGACAAAGAAAAATTATTAAAAGCAACAAGGGAAAAATGACAAATAACATACAAGGGAACTCCCATAAGGTTAACAGCTGATTTCTCAGCAGAAACTCTACAAGCCAGAAGGGAGTGGAATGATATATTTAAAATGATAAAAGGGAAGAACCTACAACCAAGATTACTCTACCTGGCAAGGATCTCATTCAGATTCAACAGAGAAATCAAAAGCCTTAGAGACAAGCAAAAGCTAAGAGAATTCAGCACCACCAAACCAGCTCTACAAGAAATGCTAAAGGAACTTCTCTAAGTGGGAAACACAAAAGAAGAAAAGGACCTACAAAAACAAACCCAAAACAATTAAGAAAATGGTAATAGGAATATACATATCAATAATTACCTTAAATGTAAATGGATTAAATGCTCCAACCAAAAGAAACAGGCTTGCTGAATGGATACAAAAACAAGACTCACATACATGCTGTCTACAAGAGACCCACTTCAGACCTAGGGACACATACAGACTGAAAGTGAGGGGATGGAAAAAGATAGTCCATGCAAATGGAAATCAAAAGACAGCTGGAGTAGCAATACTCATATCAGATAAAATAGACTGTAAAATAAACAATGTTACAAGAGACAAGGAAGGACACTACATAATGATCAAGGGATCAATCCAAGAAGAAGATATAACAATTATAAATATATATGCACACAACATAGGAGCACCTCAATACATAAGGCAACTGCTAACAACTATAAAACAAGAAATCGAGAGTAACACAATAATAGTGGGGGACTTTAACACCTCACTTACACCAATGGACAGATCATCCAAACAGAAAATTAACATGGAAACACAAGCTTTAAATGACACAATAGACTAGATAGATTTAATTGATATTTATAGGACATTCCATCCCCAAACAGCAGATTACACTTTCTTCTCAAGTGTGCATGGAACATTCTCCAGGATAGATCACATCTTGGGTCACAAATCAAGCCTTGGTAAATTTAAGAAAATTGAAATCACATCAAGCATCTTTTCTGACCAAAACACTATGAGATTAGAAATCAATTACAGGGAAAAAAACGTACAAAACACAAACACATGGAGGCTGAACAATAAGTTATTAAATAACCAAGAGATCACTGAAGACATCAAAGAGGAAATTAAAAAATACCTAGAGACAAATGACAATGAAAACACAACGATCCAAAACCTATAGGATGCAGCAAAAGCAGTTCTAAGAGGGAAGTTTATAGCTATACAAGCCTACCTCAAGAAACAAGAAAAATCTCAAATAAACAATCTAACCTTACACCTAAAGGAACTACAATAAGAAGTACAAACAAAACCCAAAGTTAGTAGAAGGAAAGAAATCATAAAGATCAGAGCAGAAATAAATGAAATAGAAACAAAACAATAGCAAAGACCAATAAAAATAAAAGCTGGTTCTTTGAGAAGATAAACAAAATTGATAAACCTTTAGCCAGACTCATCAAGAAAAAGAGGAAGAAGACTCAAATCAATAAAATTAGAAATGAAAAATGACAAGTTACAATGGACAGTGCAGAAATAGAAAGCATCCTAAGAGACTACTACAAGCAACTCTATACCAATAAAATAGACAACCTGGAAGAAATGGACAAATTCTTAGAAAGGTATAACCTTCCAAGACTGAACCAGGAAGAAATAGAAAATATGAACAGACCAATCACAAGTAACGAAACTGAAACTGTGATAAAAAATCTTCCAACACACAAAAGTCCAGGACCAGATGGCTTCACAGGTGAAGTCTATCAAACATTTAGAGAAGAGCTAACACCCATCCTTCTCAAACTCTTCCAAAAACTGCAGAGTAAGGAACACTCCCAACCTCATTCTCAAGGCCACCATCACCCTGACACCAAAACCAGACAAAGATACTACAAAAAAAGAAAATTAGGGCTTCCCTGGTGGCGCAGTGGTTGAGAGTCTGCCTGCCGATACAGGGGACATGGGTTCGTGCCCCAATCCGGGAAGATCCCACATGCCGCAGAGCGGCTGGGCCGTGAGCCATGGCCGTTGAGCCTGTGTGTCTGGAGCCTGTGCTCTGCAATGGGAGAGGCCACAACACTGAGAGGCCCGCGTGCCACAAAAAAAAAAAAAAGAAAATTACATACCAATATCACTGATGAATATACATGCAAAAATCCTCAACAAAATACTAGCAAACAGAATCCAACAATACATGAAAAGGATCATACACCATGATCAAGTGGGACTTATCCCAGGGATGCATGGATTCTCAATATATGCAATCAATCAATGTGATACACCATGTTAACAAATTGAAGAATGAAAACCATATGATCGTCTAAATAGATACAGAAAAAGCTTCTGACAAAATTCAACACTGATTTATGATAAACACTCTCCAGAAAATGGGCATAGAGGGAACCTACCTCAATATACTAAAGGCCATATATGACAAACCCGCAGCTAACATCATTCTCAATGGTGAAAAACTGAAAGCATTTCCTCTTAGATCAGGAACAAGACAAGGATGTCCACTCTCACCACTATTATTCAACATAGTTTTGGAAGTCCTAGCCATGGCAATCAGAGAAGAAAAAGAAATAAAAGGAATACAAATTGGAAAAGAAGAAGTAAAACCGTCACTGTTCACAGATGACATGATACTATGCATAGATAATCCTAAAGATGCCACAAGAAAACTACTAGAGCTAATCAATGAATTTGATAAAGTTGCAAGGTACAAAACTAATGCACAGAAATCTCTTGCATTCCTATACACTAACAATGAAAGATCAGAACGAGAGATTAAGGAAACAATCCCATTCACCATGGCAACAAAAAGAATAAAATACCTATAAATAAACCTACCTAAGGAGACAAAAGACCTGTCTGATGATGAAAGAAATCAAACATGACACAAATAGATGGAGAGATACACCATGTTCTTGGATTGGAAGAATCAATATTGTGAAAATGACTATACCTCCCAAAGCAATCTACAGATTCAACGCAATCCCTATCAAATTACCAGTGGCATTTTTTACAGAAGTAGAACAAAAAATCTTAAAATTTGTATGGAGACACAAAGACCCCGAATAACCAAAGCAATCTTGAGGGAAAAAAATGGAGCTGGAAGAATGAGACTCCCTGACTTCAGATTATACTACAAAGCTACGGTAATCAAGACAATATGGTACTGGCACAAAAACAAATATAGATCAATGGAACAGGATAGAAAGCCCAGCGATAAACCCACACATCTATGGTCAACTAATCTATGACAAAGGAGGCAAGGAAATAAAATGGAGCAACGACAGTCTCTTCGATAAGTGGTGCTGGGAAAACTGGACAGCTACATGTAAAAGAATGAAATCACAACATTCCCTAACACCATACACAAAAATAAACACAATATGGATTAAAGATGTAAATGTAAGACCAGGCACTATAAAACTCTTAGAGGAAAACACAGGAAGAACACTCTTTGACATAAATCACAGCAAGATCTTTTCTACCCACCTCCTAGAGTAATGGAAAAAAACCCAAAAAACATATGGGACTTAATGAAACTTAAAAGATTTTGCACAGCAAAGGAAACCATAAACAAGACAAAAAGACAACCCTCAGAATGGGTGAAAATATTTGCAAATGAATCAATGGACAAAGAATTACTCTCCAAAATATATAAACAGGTCATGCAGCTCAATATTAAAAAAACAAACAACCCAATTAAAAAATGGGCAGAAGATCTAAATAGACATTTATCCAAAGAAGACATACAGATGGCCAAGAGGCACATGAAAAGCTGCTCAACATCACTAATTATTAGAGAAATGCAAATCAAAACTACAATAAGATATTACCTCACACCAGTTAGAATGGACATCATCAGAAAATCTACAAACAACAAATGCTGGAGAGGGTGTGGAAAAAAGGGAACCCTCTTGTACTGTTGGTGGGAATGGAAATTGATACAGCCAGTATGGAGGGTCCTTAAAAAACTAAAAATAGAATTACCATATGACCCAGCAATCCCACTACTGGGCATATTCCCAGAGAAAACCATAGTTCAAAAAGACACATGCACCCCAATGTTCACTGCAGCACTATTTACAATAGCCAGGTCATGGAAGCAACCTAAATGCCCATCGACAGATGAATGGATAAAGAAGAAGTGGTACATATATACAATGGAATATTACTCAGCCATAAAAAGGAACGAAACTGGGTCATTTGTAGAGACGTAGATGGACCTAGAGACTGTCATACAGAGTGAAGTAAGTCAGAAAGAGAAAAACAAATATCGTATATTAATGCATATATGTGGAATCTAGAGAAATGGTACAGATGAACTGGTTTGCAAGGCAGAAATACAGACACAGATGTAGAGAAAAAATGTATGGACACCAAGGGGGGAAAGAGGGCGAGGGGTGGTGGTGGATGAACTGGGAGATTGGGATTCACATATATATACACTAATATGTGTAAACTAGATAACATAATAAATAAGTAAGTAAATAAATAAATAAATAAATTGTATAGCGCTCTAGAAAAAAAAAATTCTAGGTTCACAACATGCTTTTCTTTGGCTTGCATTCCTTTGGAAGAGCACCCACTTGATTTTGACAAAGGCTGCTGGTGGGCCAGCTCAGTGGTGTGTAGCTGGCGTGGTTTTCTGATGTTCAGCCCAGAGCCCACTTCCCAAGCCTTTTTAAAGACTTTGCGAATTCCCTGTATCAAATCCCTTTCTGCTTAAGATAGAGTGGTTTCTTGTTTTTGCAACTGAACCCGGATGGATAGCTAAATATAAGATATCAAATCACAATTTGGAGATACAATGCCACAGAAGATTTATTTCAAACAATTCTCTTCAAAAAAAAAAAGGGGGGGGGCAGAAATATCATAGATAACACTGATGCTTTTCCCATCTAAATATACATGTTAACCACTGTCAGCATAAATAAAAGTACCAAGAGTTATACCATAGCCCTGGAGCATGCAGAGGTAGCTTGCTCCCAAGCTGGCCAGAAGGGATTGGGAGTCAGAAGGAACTCTGATTCAGATCCTGAAGGAACCTTATGAATACCCAAGAGTTGAATACCTCTGGCCAAGAGACTGAATACTTAGTCAAAACCACTGCCACCAAAAACAAACAAAGAAAACCCTTTTATTTTTGTGCTGAAAATTCTAGTAAATAATTTATTACATATCCAACTATCTGCCCTGATAATGAGAACAGTAGCAAATGGTAAGAAACCACCGCAGCTTCACATGAGAATTGTTTTTGACCTTGCAAAGCATTTCCTGCAACTCTCCAGCCATCTTTCGAGCTGCTATTTATATTTGAGAGCAAAACAACCGCCTTCAGCTGTACCATACAGATAGGAAAAACTGTTGCTTGACAAATTTACGTAACAAACTTGAACATTCAAGGTACACATTCGTTTTAGGTATAAGTCACTTTAAATTCTTCTAATTTGAGGAAGCTAACCAAATTACTTTTACAGTTCAGGTGAGTTGAATAATTTACAATGGAGCCTTATTTGTTGGTCCTACAGCAGAGCTATCCAAACAGAAGCCCAGGGAAGATTTGTGATTCACCTCGTCATTTGCTCCTTTTCTCTAGACCTAGATGGGCTGTCTCACCTGCTACCACCTAACCTGTATCTAGCCCAGAGAGAAGGGAACAGCAACAAAAAGAGAATTTCTAGAACCTCCAACTACCAAAACTTAACTTGCCAAAAGACCAAGCTAGAATTTATAAATATGCACACGTTAAAAATGAATCTCCCATATTGAGTCCTCTTTCTGGAAGTGAACCAAGTTGCTAGGGTGGAGGGGGAAATGACTTACAGTATAAAAAACATTTCACCTGCACAAATTTGATCTTGATTCTTGAGAGCTGAATTATGACAAGAACCAGTTCAACATTTAACAGATAATTTTTGACAATGTATACACAGTTATCCCTGACCTGTAATTGAAGCTAGTTACAAAAGTGCATATATAAACATAGAAAAAATAGCTAATCCCACAACGTTGTGACCTCTTTGTAGAGGTACTTTCTATTACGAGAACCAATGTTTGAGAATATTTTGTTAAAAAAATAATAATAACAAATTAACTTTCTATCTAAGAAACTTCAGTACCCCTCCCCAATATTCAAGTTCACTTTAAATGTTTGAGAGTCCCTGTATTAGTTTCCTGTTGCTGCTGTGACAAATTGTCAGAAGCTTAATGTCTTAAAATAAGACCAATTTATTATTTTATAGCTCTGGCAGTTAGGAGTCCTTGAATTCAAGGGGTTGGAAGAACTGTGCTCCTTTGTGGATGCTCTAAGGGAGAATCTGTTTCCTTGCCTGTTTTGGCATTTAGACTCTGCCTGCATTCCTTGACTCATGCCCCGTCCTCCACCTTCAAAGCCAACAGTGTAGCATCTTCAAATCTTTTCTCTCTCTGACCTCTGCTTCTGCCATCACATCTCCTTCTCTGACTCTAATCTTCCTGACTTCCTCTGACAAGGACCCTGTGATTACATTGGGCCTATCTGCATAATTCAGGATACTCCTCCCATCTCCAGACCTTTAACTCAGTCATAATGGCAAAGCCCCTGTTGCGACAGCCTCTTCAATAAGTGGTACTGGGAAAACTGGACAGCTACATGTAAAAGAATGAAATTAGAACACTCCCTAACACCATACACAAAAATAAACTCAGAATGGATTAAAGACCTAAGTGTAATGCCAGACACTATAAAACTATTAGAGGAAAACATAGGCAGAACACACTGTGACATAAATCACAGCAAGATCCTTTTTGACCCACTTCCTAGAGAAATGGAAATAAAAACAAAAATAAACAAATGGGACCTAATGAAACTTAAAAGCTTTTGCACAGCAAAGGAAACCATAAACAAGACAAAAACACAACCCTCAGAATGCGAGAAAATATTTGCCAATGAAGCAACTGAGAAAGGATTAATTTCCAAAATTTATAAGCAACTCATACAGTTCAATAACAAAAAAACAAACAACCCAATCCAAAAATGGGCAGAAGACCTAAATAGACATTTCTTCAAAGAAGATATACAGATTGCCAACAAACACATGAAAGGATGCTCAACATCACTAATCATTAGAGAAATGCAAATCAAAACTACAATGAGGTATCACCTCACACCAGTCAGAATGGCCATCATCAGAAAATCTATAAAGAGTAAATGCTGGAGAGGGTGTGCAGAAAAGGGAACCCTCTTGCACTGTTGGTGGGAATGGAAATTGATAAAACCACTATGGAGAACAGTATGGAGTTGTCTTAAAAAGCTAAAAACAGAACTACCATATGACCCAGCAATCCCACTACTGGGCATATACCCTGAGAAAACCATAATTCAAAAAGAGTCATGTATCACAATGTTCATTGCAGCTCTATTTACAATAGCCAGGACATGGAAACAACCTAAGTGTCCATCGACAGATGAATGGATAAAGAAGATGTGGCACATATATACAATGGCATATTACTCAGCCACAAAAAGAAACGCAACTGAGTTATTTGTAGTGAGGTGGATGGACCTAGATTCTGTCATACAGAGTGAAGTAAGTCAGAAAGAGAAAAACAAATACCGTATGCTAACACATATATATGGAATCTAAAAAAAAAAAAAATATGGTTCTGAAGAACCCAGGGGCAGGACAGGAATAAAGACGCAGATGTAGAGAATGGACTTGAGGACACGGGGAGGGGGAAGGGTAAGCTGGGACGAAGTGAGAGAGTGGCATGGACATATATACACTACCAAAAGTAAAATAGATAGCTAGTGGGAAGCAGCCGCATAGCACAGGGAGATCAGCTTGGTGCTTTGTGACCACCTAGAGGGATGGGATAGGGAGGGTGGGAGGGAGGGAGGCACGAGAGGGAGGGGATATGGGGATATATGTATATGTACAGCTGATTCACTTTGATATGCAGCAGAAACTAACACAACATTGCAAAGCAATTATACTCCAATAAAGATGTTAAAAAAATTTTTTAAAAAAGCCCCTTTTGCTCTATAAGGTAACAGCGTCACAGATACCAGGGATTAGGCTGTGCACAATCTGTGGGGGCTGTTATTCTATCTGTCAGTAGTTACTAAGGTCACTCATACGGAAAGAAAATATTCAGATACTTTGTAGCTATTTGTGTAAACATTAACCAGGAGTGCTTGCTTAAAAAATCCACTCATACGATTATTAAAATAAAAATGATGAAAGATTCATCTTCTTCCACAAAGTACACAGTTTCTACAGGACATAATGATTAACCGTACAGAAAAATCAGGAGGGTTTTCCCTCCTGTCACAGTAAATATCCAGCATTTTCTCTTTCTCTTACAGGGCAGGTGACGGTCCCATCCTGGTTGTTAGGGATGACTTGCTCTCATTCAGAGATACTGGCTAGCTGTGATGTTAGTGTGGTAAGAGCCGACTGGTAGTTTGATTGCACTAAGTATTACCTGCTTGAATAAAGCGTGGTCCTGTCGTGTGGATAATGTTCATTGACGTACAAGGAAGAAGATGAAATTGTGGTCGCCAAGGAAGCAGCTTCAAACAGTGATGGAGTGC
Source organism: Orcinus orca (assembly GCF_937001465.1). Lineage (NCBI taxonomy): Eukaryota > Metazoa > Chordata > Mammalia > Artiodactyla > Delphinidae > Orcinus > Orcinus orca. The sequence continues at coordinate 70,517,534 of NC_064564.1, read as the reverse complement.
TAGGCACCAGGTCTGGCCTGTGTCGGGATCCCAATGCTGGGTGACAAAAAGCAAACAAACACTCATGAATCTCGGTAAGAAATGCTGCTTTAGTGTATATAATAATTTAAATGAGTCAAAGGCATTCATTCTACATACCAGGCTGCAAATTAAATTAGGAAATAACTGTGCTCTTCTGAACTACAGCAGAAATGTAAAATAGCTTCTCGCAAACAGGTAAAACAGAAAGGAAACTGCATTAATTTACAAAATGGCTTATGGAAATGCCATTATGAATGTTCTTTTAAAAACCTAATAAAGTGATTTACTGTTTCTCGAAAGATGACATAAAAAGCTCCTAGGAGCTTAAGGAGATAATTCGACAGAGATTAAAAGGATGATTGGCAAATGTATAAACAGACAGTGAACTTGCTTTCCTCTCCCGAGGCTATGCCCATATCTGTGATTCTCAGTGCAGATCTAAGAACTCAGACTTGTTAACAGCCAAGAAACAAATGCTTCACAGACTAACAGCCAGCTATACCTTAACCCTGTTTGAGCCCACATACATCTTTGAATATTATCCACAGCTCTTCTTGACATTATATTCTAACAGCAAGGCTGCCTTTTTAAAAATGAGAAAACTCTTATTTTTCTTTAAAATGTAGGTACCTATGAAAATACTTAAGCAAGAGCCCTCCCTCATCAGGAAAGTGGAACAGTCAAGGCTGAGCAGTGACTCTGCCTACTCTCTCTATGTGGATTTTTGTTTTTGAGAGTTGAATCTGGATCTTTTTTTTTTTTTCCGGATCATTTTTAATCATCTTATCATAAACTTTGGACAAATTCACATTCATTATTGGTCAGCTTGTCAGAGATAGTATTTTGTTTAAAGGTCCAGCCACACAGAACAGAGCTCCTTTAAAAAGAGACATGCACGTTCCCAGAGACAGAACACTGTGGATGAATCCTGTCTTTAAAGTTCTATAGTTGGGCTCAAGCTGATTTATTTTTCACCAGTGGAGATATTATATAATTTTATGGAACTATAGCTGACCTATAACAATGTATTAGTTTTACGGTATACAACTTAGTGATTAGACTTATGTATATATTGTGAACTGATCATCACAGTAAGTTGAATTAACGTCCTATCACCACAGTTACAGCATATTTCTCTGGTGATGAGCATTTTTAAGATCTCCTCTCTTAGCAACTTTCAAATATGCCATACAGTATTATTAGCTCGTGTCACCACGCTGTACTGTGGATTCTTTTTAATCACTTCCCCAAACTAAACTAAAACAGATGATAATAAATACAATATAACCTTATGGTGTTTCTTGTATTCCTTTATAGGCACAATAGGCTCAAAATTATGTACTGTCAGGAAGTGAACGAATGGAAATTGATCCTAATAGGCACTATCATGTGAGTGTGAGGTTTGGATTTTGGACTTGGAGGGATATAGATGGAGAGGTGGGGCGAGGCATGGAGGGAGAAGGGGGCAAGCACAGAAGGCCTGGACTCTGGACGAGGAATCCAGACACACATTAAAATGTATGAGATGCTGCAGCTCTGCATCCGATTCAGATCAAAATAAAGAACTGCCATGATGAATAACAGATGATAATCATATGAAAACACAAGTGACAACACGCTCAACATGCAAAAATCAGAAAGGCTTCAATACGACAGTTGGCTAGCAATCTTCAATATACTTGATCCCCCCCCCAAAAATATATATACTTGATCCCACCTTCTCATTAAATACAGAGAAAAATACGAAAACTCTCAGTAACATAGAAAACTGAATCTGAAAAATAACCTCACATCAGATTCCAATCAATCACTACTAAATACAAGGCAGATAGAGCTAGACTGATGCAGACTCAGGTCTTGGGCATTCTCAGCCTGATTTCATAAACCAGAGGCTCGCTGAGTGACAGAATACAGAAAAACACTACCTGTCCAGTGACTCGGGCCCAGGTCAGACAGCACCCAGACACTGGGTAGCTGACCCTTAGGAGCAGTTCTTTGAAGTAGAGAACTGTTCCCTTATGTGCCCATACTCTTCAGTTTTTTAAAATAACTAGTGTGGTGGGCAGAATCCTAGGATGACTCTCAATGACCTGCACCCTTGTATAATCTCCCTTTGAGTGTGGGTGGAAGCTGTGAGAAGGATGAGGTATTACTCCTGTGATTATTTTATCTTACGTGGCAAAAGGAATCTTGCAGATGTAATTAAGGCTACTAATCAGTTAACTGTGAGTTAGTCAAAGGGAAGATTATTCAGGTGAGCCTGGCCTAGTCATGTGAGCCCTTTAAATTTGTGTCTAGAGGTCAGAGATGGTAATGGCAGAGATTCCAAGTGTAAGGGGGACTGACCTGCAAGAAATTCCCCATCTGAAGATGGAGGGGGGCTGCATGGAAAGGAATGAGGATGCTCTCTAGGGGCTGAGCCTGGCCCACAGCTGTTAGACAGCAACGACATGGGACTTCAGCTCTACAACTGCAAGGAAGTGAATTCTGCCAGCATCAGGATGAGCTTGGAGGAGGATTCTTCTCCAGAAACTCCAGATGAGAACTCAGCCAGCTGACACCTTGATCCCAGTTTTTGAGACCCTGAAAAGCTGTGTCAGAGAACGCAGGTAAGCCTTGCTAGTCTTCTGACTTATAGAACTGTGAGCTAATAAATGGAGGTTATAATAAGCTGCTAACTAACTTTCTGGTAATTTGTCACATGGCAAAAGGAAACTAATACAACCCAGACATACTGAGAATGATAGAAAACAAATGATTAAAAACTGGAGGGAAATTTGGTAATAACTTGGTGCATTACGAAAGGGGAAGTCCCCAAGTATAGAGCATTATAGAAAGGCCGAACCTTGCAGCAAACTTTGTAGATGCAGAGAATTGTCAAGATAAACTCATTTAAAAATAGTACGTCAACAGTTTCAAAGAATGTGTTCAATAGGTTTTTCTTCAACCTTCAAAGACTTTTTCTGGTGAAGTACCTTTAGATCTAAAGCAATGAGTCCAATAGTTCAGTTGAAAAAAGCATAATTTGTGCACTGCTTCTTATGTTTCCAGACTTTCTAGATGCTGTGTAGTGTATTTATTATACTTAACCCTAAGATTAACAACTGGTCTCATGGCTTAAACTTTAGAAGCAATATATACATTTTTACTGAGGTATAGCTGATAGAAGTCATATTGAGCACACTATTTGAAAGTTTAACTATCACAGTTTAAAAATAAGTTTATCCTAGAAAATTAGGCAGTGTGGTAGGGAGATGCCAATGCAGGGAAGTTTAGGGAAAGAGGTGGATGCCTGTCAGAAACTAGAGCCATCACTCAGAGAGAGGAGCAAGGGCAATTCAGTAACTCCAGCTGAAATCACCAAATCTGCATAAAAGTTGGTTTATAAGATGAGAAAGAAACCCAACATGACAGATATGGAAAAGTGCTGCAGAAGGGAAAAGGATGAACACACTATTCTGAAGACTGAGGAAAAGAAAAATCCCAGAAGAGATCTAATCTTCTACAGGAAATAAAAGAAATTTTCGGGAGATGTTGGCATTCCCAAAAGAATATACTGATAATAAAATCTAAAATGTCACTTCCTCTTATAGGATTAGAAGAGAAAATCCAAATGATCAACTCGATAGAGGAAAATATTTGATAAAATGTAACACTCATTCCTGATAAAAACTTTAGAAACTAGGAATAAAAAGAAACTTTCTTGACTTGATTCTGGGCATCAAATACAGCAAAATTCTTTCTCAGCAGTGAAACACGAGAAGCATTCCCTTTAAAATCAGGACGAGGCAAGGCCGCCCACAATCACTACTTCTATTCGTCATTCTACCAGAAGTCCTAGTTAGCAAGTAAGAAAGAAAGAAAAAAAGATGTGAGATCTATGCAGTAGCAACAAACAGCCAGAAAAACCAAACTTTAAAAATATACTACCTGGGGAGAAACCTTCAAGATGGCGGAGGAGTAAAACATGGAGATCACCTTCCTCCCCACAAATACATCAGAAACACTTCTACATGTGGAACGAATCCTACAGAACACCTACTGAATGCTGGCAGAAGACCTCAGACCTCCCAAAAGGCAAGAAACTCCCCATGTACCTGGGTAGGGCTAAAGAAAAAAGAAAAAACAGAGACAAAAGAATAGGGACGGGACCTGCACCAGTGGGAGGGAGCTGTGAAGGAGGAAAGGTTCCCGCACACTAGGAAGCCCCTTGGCGGGCGGAGACTGCGGGTGGCGGAGGGGGGGAAGCTTCGGGGCCGCGGAGGAGAGCGCAGCAACAGGGGTGCGGAGGGCAAAGTGGAGAGATTCCCGCACAGAGGACGGGTGCCGACCAGCACTCACCAGCCCGGGAGGCTTGTCTGCTCACCCGCCGGGGTGGGCGGGGCTGGGAGCTGAGGCTCGGGCTTCGGTCACAGCACAGGGAAAGGACTGGGGTTGGCGGCGCGAACACAGCCTGCAGGGGGTTAGTGCGCCACAGCTAGCCGGGAGGGAGTCTGGGAAAAAGTCTGGACCTGCCGAAGAGGCAAGAGACCATTGTTTCGGGGTGCGCGAGAAGAGGGGATTCAGAGCACCACCTAAACGAGCTCCAGAGACGGGCGCGAGCCATAGCTATCAGCGTGGACCCCAGAGACAGGCATGACACGCTAAGGCTAATACTGGAGCCACCAAGAAGCCTGTGTGCATGCACAGGTCACTATCCACACCTCTCCTCCTGGGAGCCTGTGCAGCCCGCCACTGCCAGGGTCCCATGATCCAGGGACAACTTCCCTGGGAGAACACATGGTGAGCCTCAGGCTGTTGCAATGTCATGCCGGCCTCTGCCGCCGCAGGCTCGCCCTGCATCTGTACCCCTCCCTCCCACGCCGCAGGCTCGCCCTGCATCTGTACCCCTCACGCCGACCTGAGTGAGCCGGAGCCCCCGAATCAGCTGCTCCTTTAACCCCGCCCTGTCTGAGTGAAGAACAGACGCCCTCAGGCAACCTACACGCAGAGGCGGGCCCAAATCCAAAGCTGAATCCCAGGAGTTGTGCGAAGAAGGAAGAGAAAGAGAAATTTCCCCAGCAGTTTCAGGAGCAGTGGATTAAATCTCCAAAATCAACTTGATGTACCCTGCATCACTGGAATACCTGAATAGACAATGAATCATCCCAAAATCAAGGCAGTGGACTTTGGGAGCAACTGTAGACTTGGGGTTTGCTTTCTGCAACTAATTTGTTTCTGGTTTTATGTTTATCTTAGTTTAGTATTTAGAGTTTATTATCACTGATAGTTTTTTTTATTGATTTGGTTGCTCTCTTCCTTTTTCTTCTTAATATAGATATATATATTTTTTTCCTTTTTCTCTTTTTGTGAGTGTGTATGTGTATGCTTCTTTCTGTGATTTTGTCTGTATAGCTTTGCTTTTACCATTTGTCCTACGGTTCTGTCTTTTTTTTTTTAAGTATACTTTTTAGCACTTGTTATCATTGGTGGATTTGTTTTTGGTTTGGTTGCTCCTTCTTTATTTACTTTTTTTATTACTGTTTAATTTTTAATAATTTTTAATTTTCTTATTTTAATAATTTTATTTTTTATTTTTTTATTTCTTTCTTTTCTTCTCCCTTTTCTTCTGAGCCGTGTGGCTGACAGGGTCTTGGTGCTCCAGCCGGATATCAGGCCTGTGCCTCTGAGGCGGGAGAGCCGAGTTCAGGACACTGGTCCACCAGTGACCTCCCTGCTGTATGTAGTATCAAGCAGCGAAGGCTCTCCCAGATATCTCCATCTCAACGCTAAGACCCAGCTCCACTCGTTGACCAGCAAGCTACAGTGATGGACACCCTATGCCAACCTAGCAAGACAGGAACACAACCCCACCCATTAGCAGAGAGGATGCCTAAAATCATAATAAGGTCACAGACACCCCAAAACACACCACTGGATGTGGTCCTGCCCACCAGAAAGACAAGATACAGCCTCATCCACCAGAACACAAGGACTAGCCCCTCCACCAGGAAGCCTACACAACCCACTGAACCAACCTTAGTCACTGGGGACAGACACCAAAAACAACGGGAACTACGAACCTCCCTAAACAACGGGAACCCACCCTCCCTATACCACCCCTGTGCTCACAAAGCACCGAGCTGCTCTCCCTGTGCTATGCAGCTGCTTCCCACTAGCTATCTATTTTACATTTGTTAGTATATATAAGTCCATGCCACTCTCTCACTTCATCCCAGCTTACCCTTCCTCCTCCCCGTGTCCTCAAGTCCATTCTCTACACAGAATACACTTTCTTCTCAAGTGCTCACGGAACATTCTCCAGGATAGATCATATCTTGGGTCACAAATCAAGCCTTGGTAAATTTAAGAAAATTGAAATCGTATCAAGAATCTTTTCTGACCACAACACTATGAGATTAGATAGCAATTACAGGAAAAAAATGTGTAAAAAATACAAACACATGGATGCTAAACAGTATACTACTAAATAACCAAGAGATCACTGAAGAAATCAAAGAGGAAATCAAAAAATACCTAGAAACAAATGACAATGAAAACACAATGACCCAAAACCTATGGGATGCAGCAAAAGCAGTTCTAAGAGGGAAGTTTATAGCAATATAATCCTACCTCAGGAAACAAGAAACATCTCAAATAAACAACCTAACCTTACACCTAAAGCAATTAGAGAAAGTAGAATAAAAAAACCCCAAAGTTAGCAGAAGGAAAGAAAGCATAATTATCAGATCAGAAAAAAATGAAAAGAAAAGAAGGAAACAATAGCAAAGATCAATAAAACTAAAAGCTGGTTCTTTGAGAAGATAAACAAAATTGATAAACCATTAGCCAGACTCATCAAGAAAAAAAGGGAGAAGACTCAAATCAGCAAAATTAGAAATGAAAAAGGAGAAGTAACAACTGACACTGCAGAAATACAAAGATCAGGGGAGATTACTACAAGCAACTATATGCCAATAAAAAGGACAACCTGGAAGAAATGGACAAATTCTTAGAAAGGCACAACCTTCCGAGACTGAACCAGGAAAAACTAGAAAATATAAACAGACCAATAACTGAAATTGACACTGAGATTAAAAATCTTCCAACAAACAAAAGCCCAGGACCAGATGGCTTCACAGGCGAATTCTATCAAACATTTAGAGAAGAGCTAACACCTATCCTTCTCAAACTCTTCCAAAATATAGCAGAGGGAGGAACCCTCCCAAACTCATTCTACAAGGCCACCATCTGCCTGATACCAAAATCAGGCAAAGATGTCACAAAGAAAGAAAACTACAGGCCAATATCACTGATGAACATACATGCAAAAATCCTCAACAAAATGCTAGCAAACAGAATCTAACAGCAGATTAAAAGGATCATACACCATGATCAAGTGGGGTTTATCCCAGGAATGCAAGGATTCTTCAATATACGCAAATCAATCATGTGATAAACCATATTAACAAATTGAAGGAGAAACACCATATGATCAACTCAATAGATGCAGAGAAAGCTTTTGACAAAATTCAACATCCATTTATGATAAAAACCCTCCAGAAAGTAGGCATAGAGGGAACTTACCTGAACATAATAAAGGCCACATATGACAAACGCACAGCTAACATCGTTCTCAATGGTGAAAAACTGAATGGTGTAAAACTGAAATCATTTCCACTAAGATCAGGAACAAGACAAGGTTGTCCACTCTCACCACTACTATTCAACATAGTTTCGGAAGTTTTAGCAACAGCAATCAGAGACGAGAAAGAAATAAAAGGAATCCAAATCAGAAAAGAAGAAGTAAAGCTGTCACTGTTTGCAGATGACATGATACTATACATAGAGAATCCTAAAGATGCCACCGGAAAACTACTAGAGCTAATCAATGGATTTGGTAAAGTAGCAGGATACAAAATTAATGCACAGAAATCACCTGCATGCCTATACACTAATGATGAAAAATCTGAAGGAGAAATTAAGGAAACACTCCCATTTACCATAGCAACAAAAAGAATAAAATACCTAGGAATAAACCTACCTAAGGAGACCAAAGACCTGTATGCAGAAAAATATAGGACACTGATGAAAGAAATTAAAGATGATACAAACAGATGGAGAGGTATACCATGTTCTTGGATTGGAAGAATCAACATTGTGAAAATGACTATACTACCCAAAGCAATCTACAGATTCAATGTGATCCCTATCAAACTATCAATGGCATTTTTCATAGAACTAGAACAACAAATTTCACAATTTGTATGGAAACACAAAAGACCCCGAATAGTCAAAGCAATCTTGAGAAAGAAAAATGGAGCTGGAGGAATCAGGCTCTTGGACTTCCGACTATACTACAAAGCTACAGTAATCAAGACAGTATGGTACTGGCACAAAAACAGAAATATAGATCAATGGAACAGGACAGAAAGTCCAGAGATAAACCCACGCACATATGGTCACCTTATTTTCCATAAAGGTGGCAAGAATATACAATGGAGAAAAGACAGCTTCTTTAATAAGTGATGCTGGGAAAACTGGACAGCTACATGTAAAAGAATGAAATCAGAACACTCCCTAACACCATACACAAAAATAAACTCAAAATGGATTTAAAGACCTAAGTGTAAGGCCAGACACTATAAAACTCTTAGAGGAAAACATAGGCAGAACACTCTATGACATAAATCAAAGCAAGATCCTTTTTGACCCACCTCCTAGAGAAATGGAAATAAAAAAACCCAAAAAAACAAATGGGACCTAATGAAACTTAAAAGCTCTTGCACAGCAAAGGAAACCATAAACAAGACAAAAAGACAACCCTCAGAATGCGAGAAAATATTTGCCAATGAAGCAACTGACAAAGGAGTAATCTCCAAAATTTACATGCAGCTCATGCAGCTCAATATCAAAAAAACAAACAACCCAATCCAAAAATGGGCAGAAGACCTAAATAGACATTTCTCCAAAGAAGATATACTGATTGCCAACAAATACATGAAAGAATGCTCAACATCACTAATCATTAAAGAAATGCAAATCAAAACTACAATGAGGTATCACCTCACACCAGTCAGAATGGCCATCATCAAAAAGTCTTCAAACAATAAATGCTGGAAAGGATGTGGAGAAAAGGGAACCCTCTTGCACTGTTGGTGGGAATGTAAATTGATACAGCCACTATGGAGAACAGTATGGTGGTTCCTTAAAAAACTAAAACTAGAACTACCATACGACCCAGCAATCCCACTACTGGGCATATACCCTGAGGAAACCATAATTCAAAAAGAGTCATGTACCACAATGTTTATTGCAGCACTCTTTACAATAGCCAGGACATGGAAGCAACCTAGGTGTCCATCAAAACATGAATGGATAAAGAAGATGTGGCACATATATACAATGGAATATTACTCAGCCATAAAAAGAAACGAAATCGAGTTATTTGTAGTGAGGTGGACGGAGCTAGAGTCTGTCATACAGAGTGAAGTAAGTCAGAAAGAGAAAAACAAACACCATATGCTAACACATATATATAGAATCTAAGAAAAAAAAAAGGTTCTGAAGAACCTAGGGGCAGGACAGGAATAAAGACGCAGACATAGAGAATGGACTTGAGGACATGGGGAGGGGGAAGGGTAAGCTGGGACGAAGTGAGAGAGTGACATGGACATATATACACTACCAAATGTAAAATAGATAGCTAGTGGAAGCAGCTGCATAGCACAGGGAGATTAGCTAGGTGCTTTGTGACCACCTAGAGGGGTGGGATAGGGAGGGTGGGAGGGATACGCAAGAGGGAGGAGATATGGTGATATATGTATATGTATAGCTGATTCACTTTGTTATAAAGCAGACACTAACACACCATTGTAAAGCAATTATACTCCAATAAAGATGTTAAAAAAAAAAAGGATGAGTGGAGTTTAAACCTAAACATTTCTGGGAAGGTGCCCTATTAAGCCATTCTTTAAATAATACTAATGCTGTATTGTATTCATTTTCCAGAATGTTCTTTAATGCAAAAGTTTGATAGTGGTTGGATTGTCTCAGAATACGGAGCACCTGGATGGGGCAGCTTTGAATAGTCTCGAAAGGTGCCAACGTGCGAGGAGTTTTCCAGGGGTATTGGAAACAGATCCTATTAAATGCAACACTTATTGACCACCTACTTTGTGCCAGGTTCTATGCTGTATATTATCCACGTGAATTATCAAAATATCCCCATGAAGAATGTAGCACAATCAGCCCCAGTTACTGATGCGGAAAGTGAGGCTCAGATATTAAGGGTCCACAGCTAGTTCCATAGCTAGGACTGCTGGATCTTGGATTTGAAGCCAAATTTCAAGATCCTAAAACTGTGCCTGGCACATAGTAGGCACTCAATAAACGTATGTCAGATCATTCTAAGCCCAAGACTCCTTCCCCAGCACCAGAGAGAAAGAGAAGAGGGTGGTGCTGAAGAGAAACTCTGCCAAAGGTCAACACTTGCGCGGGATTTTGGTGGCCTCCCCAAATCCCCAATTTAAGCAACACTGTTTGAGGCTATAGGAAGCTCAGCCTTAATCATTGCTTTGTCAGCTTCATGCATTACGGGTCCTTTGTGAAATAGAAATAGAGAACAGAGTTTCTCTCAGACACTCAAGTATCATTGAGATTCAGACACGCCCTTTTTTACTGAGTGCAGATTTAACTTCTGTAGTTCCCTGATGCAGGCAGAAATTGAGCCAGAGCAAACGGGAGGCTTTCTTTCCAAAGGTCTGCCCAAATGGTGATCTGCCATCAGAGCCTTTGAAACAGATTTCTGATGGGTGGTTGATGAAATTAATTGAGGGTAACCTGCAAAGTTGATGCTCTTGGGAATGACTCTTTGTTTGGCCTTTTAGGTTGGTATTTGTCAGAAACCCCAGCCGCTCCATTAAATCATTTTTGTCATTAAAAAAAAAAAAAAATATATATATATATATATATATATATATACACATTACCTGAAAAGACAGAAAATATGTATCTATGTCTTTATGTTTATAACCATTTGAGAAATAAATCTAACAAAAGGTAGGAATATATGACTTGCCAGGAGAAAATTATAAAACTTTTATTAAACTCATTAAAGAGGACCTAAATAAATTGGTAATTCACTGTTACATTGTGTACGTATGTATGTATATGTATATAATGTGTGTGTATGTTTGAAAAATATATATATACAAGCCCAGACCAAGGTCTACTAGTAAAAACACCAAAACCTTCACATGTGTTACCTTCAGGTAGTGGAATTATAGATCTTTGTTTCTGAATATTTTAGTCTGTTTTAATTTTTTTTACCGTAAACCATATACAGTATCGTTTATGTGTTATAAAAATTTTACATTAACTGTGTCATACTGTAAACATCATTTTAAAAATTAGTTAAGAGACTTTGTTTCCTAGAGAAAGTACTTTCTCATTTTTCTACTGTGCGTTTACATTACTTATACAAGTAAAGTCACAAGAACTTTTATCTTTTCTTCTTTTTCTAAGTTCCATGTCTTTACCTTCTTCATCGAGGCTGCTATAACTTTGCCCTTCGGTCAGCAAATCACGCTTCTCATCCTTCCATTCCTGGCTGATTGAGGACACAATCTCCTGTGAGGTTGCCTTCAGGGCGGCAATGGAGTTGCACCGTTTTTTAGAAGGTGAGGCCTTCAAAGCTAGAAAAAGGAAAAGGAGAGACAATTATAGTTATTGTAAAACCACATGAATATATTTATTAAATTAAAATTTTACTCATGATTTATTAAGATCTTAGTCATTATTTCAGTAGGATGCAAGATGCTTTGTTTTATATACATGAGGAAAGGGAGATGATATTATGTTTTGGCAATTTTATTTGTCCAAAATGATTTGACTTAAATCAGAATAGCTTAGAATAAATTTGGATTGATATATCTCTCCAGATGTTGAAATATAGTCTTATTTGAGGTGAAATTCAAATGCTGCTGAAGAATTATATTTCCTCCTCCAAGCAATGTTTTTCTAGGGCTGGGAAGAGGTTGAGTGGGTCGATAAGCACAGATGGTAAAGTAAGGAGAATTCTCATGACCCCAGTTTTATGAACTTGGGACTGGGAATTTCTAAACATGCCAATGTTTAATCTTATACTCATGTTACCCAATTTAACCAAGTTACTTCTGGTTGCTTTTTTCTTTCAGTGACTTTCCACTGAAATTTCCTGCCTTTGGGTCTTTTCTAGGTCATGGTTACTTCAGATGTATAATTCACTCCTGATTTTTGTCCAGACAGCATTGTATAACTTCTGAAGTGTGTTGGGAACCTGAACCAAGGCAAGTGTACTTCACCATCAATCACGCTCACGGAAGGCTGGGACTTTACTTCTGATATGTCAGTGGGAGCTGCTTCAGCTGCAGCCAGACCATCCCCATGTATATTTTCTCCATGCTGCAATCATTCTTCTTGCTCAACACTGTTGGAGAATTTTATTGGAGGGGAGAGGGAGAGGGAGGTTGAGACCTCTTTACGCTTTCCCCTGAACTTGGTGGTAGCAGTGTCTCTCTTCCTTCGGAGGTTTGCATATAGGGATAACCTGACAGCAGGTGCATTACAGTGATTGTGTTCAGCCTTGGGAATCTCAGAGCTTAGATTACACTGCTCGTCAGGGGCATCCCATCAGCAGCTTGCAAAAGCTTAACTGGAGAAGGACTTTGGGACACACAAATGAGGAAAGAATAGAGGGCAATCTCTCCACTTAAAGAGAAGGGAAGGTTTATGTGTCCCGTGAGCAGTCTTATAACCATAATAACATAATTGTAATCAATAACATTTTAGAAGCCTTGAGAATTTGGAAGCCAGCAGCCACATGCCTTATCTCAAACTATCCAGGTGGTCATCTGAGGGAGGTAGGCCCTTCTACGGGTCCAGAAACTGAAAGCAGAGAAACTGTGACCTGCTCAAGGTCACAGAGCTAGAAACCATGAAATCCCAGGTGTCTTTGTTTGAAGTTGCCTAACTGTGGTTCATTTCCTAGCTCTGTGGCATCCTATTTTCTGGTTAAAGTGAGGGAGGAATAAGATAAAACTAGAGTTTGTTTTTCTTTGAGGGGAGGAGACTCGGAATGTTTAAAAACAGATCAAATGGATTTTAGTGGCAAATAAGTGGACCAAATGTGTCATTTTTTAAACTCCTCATCTCATCAAAACAGTGGTCACACTTGCTTTACAGGTGTGAAGTAACTATCCATATGCTGGCTTTGGCTTTAATATTCTATCTGCTAGCTTTCATAAACTCTCAACTCTCACCTTTCAATCCAGTCCAGGTTTGAATCTGGTACTTGAACAACACAGGTTTGAACTGTGTGGGCCCACTCATGTATGGATTTTTTTCAATACCAAATGCTATAGTCCCACATGATCTGGGGTTGGTTGAATCCTTGGATGCTGAGAAAGCACACATGTGCAGGGCCGACTCTAAGTTACATGTGAACTTTCCATTGTGTCGGGCTTTGGCACTCCTAATGCCCCTGTGATGTTCAAGGGTCAACTGTGTTTTAAAATTTCTAAGTCAGAGGATCTCAAATGTGGTTCAGGGACTGCTAGGAATCCCTGAAATTCTCCTCGAAGGTCTGTGATGTTAAAATTATTTTCTTAACAATATTAAGAAGTTATTTATCTTCCTCACTCCCACACTTTCCTGAGTTTTCTAGATGCTACATGAGCTGTGGTATCACCACAGAGACTGAATTCAGAAGCATACGAGAGAGTCTGGATGTCTTCTATTAAGCCAGAATTAGGGATCTGAAAAAATATAAAATAATGCCACTTTTCCCAAGCAATTATTTGTTTTGGAAAACATAATTATTTTTCATAATTACTTTGTTAGAAATTTTTTACTTTTTTGTTAATATTGACGTATGTTAACGTGCAATTTTTTTATTGTTACCTTGTAAGAATATTTAAAATTTTCCTCAATTTAAAATTCTAAAAGGTTAAATATAGACAGCTATAATCCACATAAATAAAAGCTCTTTGGGGCCCTCAGTCATTTTTAAGAGTGTAAAGTGGCGCTGAGACCAAAAGGTTTGAGAATTGCATAGTTCTTAGGTCAGTGCTAATTCTCTAAACTGAGAAACAACCAGGATCAGAAGAATGTTGGCAGCATCATGGAAGAGTGAATGAGGGGAAGATGCTCAGACAACTGTACTTGTTGTGGCTTATCATGGACGAAAGGCCAAGATCCCCCCAAAGAAATAGCTCTTTGCTCGTTATCAGCATCACATACAATGAACAGCAGAGAAGACCCCAAAACAAACCCCCGCCAGGACCAGATGGCACCTAAAGAAAGCCTTCACTTTTGTCTTAAATGGTCAATCTTCCTTAAAGGAATTATCTGAGCCTCATTCAGTAGATAAGGACTTGAATATTGCAGAAATTGAATACCTCAGGGACTCTTTTTTTTTTTTCATATTTGGGGAGATCATTTATTTTCCAAACAACAATTTCATGGATTACAAATGTGAACTCAAGTTGTGACTTTTTTTTTTATACCAGAGATTGGGTTGTGGCAATTGGATTCAGTAGGTTTCAAAAGGTTTGACGTCAATCATTGGCATCAGGGTGTATTTTCAACTCTGTAAAAATCTAATCATGTGCACCTATACCTTTCGTAAGGTTTGATAACTCTATCACTTGGAGGAAATGGGCATGGTTTTTGGAGAATATATAAAACATCAAGCAAAGAGCCAAGCTCCTTCTTCTCCAGAGCCTAGAGCTGTTGTGTTTGGGTGGCTGGGCTGTGGAGACTTTGGAAAGTTACTGCCACCAGGAGGTGAGCACCTAATCAGGGAATTGTTTTGACTGGAAAATCTCAAAGGATGGTTTGGGTTACTGGTTACTTTCTTTTGTCCACAGAAACTCTTGGATTTGTCTTTGGCTAAATAATGGTGACAGGTATCGTGTGTCCATTTCCAGCTCTACATCCCGCTACTCAACTGCTCCTACCCTTAACTGCTTTTCAGCTCACCTATCTGCCATCCCCTGAACCTCCATGTTCATTCCTACCCCTGGGCCTTTGTACATGCTGTTCCTTCTACTTGAGATGCCCTTCTTGCCTCTCTTCCTAATAAACGCTGCCTTATAGTTTCAGGACTTAATTTAAATATTCTTTTCTCTGTGAAGCTCTCTTTGGGAAGATTGGTTTTATTTCTCTTTGTGTACCTACCGTAGCCTATGCAAAAACTCTATTAACAGCTGCTTTATTACATTATAAATCTTTTACATGTTACAATCCCTGACCCAAAACGGACCATGAAATTACCGAGGGAATTTAATTTTTTTTTAAAAAAAGCTTTCTATATTATTAATGCTTAGCATAGTGTTAGGTACATAATAGGTGCTCAAATGTTGGTTGAAAGAATTAACTATTGTTCTGAAATTTTAGGACAGTTGATTTTTTTTTTTTTTTTTTGCGGTACGCGGGCCTCTCACTGTTGTGGCCTCTCCCGTTGCGGAGCACAGGCTCTGGACGCGCAGGCTCAGCGGGCTCACGCCCAGCTGCTCCGCGGCATGTGGGATCTTCCCGGACCGGGGCACGAACCCACGTCCTGCATCAGCAGGCGGACCCCCAACCACTGTGCCACCAGGGAAGCCCAGGACAGTTGATTTTTAATTAATTAATGTATCAGTACTATTCTATTCCTTTCAGGAAACTAAGTTTTAGTACTCTAGACACATTATCTGGGTAGAGAATTTCAGTGAGGTTCCAACATTACGGTGACTAATATTTGCAGAAAGAATTATAGGATTTTGCAAACGTTACTACATTGACAGCATGACTCAATTCTGGGGTGGGATAACAGATTTAAGAAGGCTAAAAAAAATGATTTAAAAAAAGAAACTTGAAGACCAAGTATTGTTTTCTTGGGGGTAGGGATGGGGAGGGGAAGTTTTCACATACAAAGAAAGTATACCTGTCATTGAATGGCTGAGTAGAACAGAGCCCCCTGCCAACCTGTGCTGGGAAAGTCTGAACAAGGAATAATCTTTGTTTTATTAAGCCGCTGAGAATCCAGAGTTAATTTATTGCTGCAGTAAAACTTAGCTAACATGAGTAATAAACTATTTTTTTAAATAAAATCACAACAGAAGGGGTATGTGAATGTGTGTGTATGTGCTTAGTGAAATATTTGGAAATTTATATTCCCAAGTTTAAATTGTGACTTTCTCTGGGTAATGCATTTTCATTATTGTAATTCAATCTGCATTTTGTTCCTCTGAACTTTCTATAATAAACATGTATTACTTTCACAATCAGAAAAAAAAAAAGAAAGTATGACTGTAGGAATTAAGGGCTTTAAGTTAACTATAGCTGATAAAGGATCTGGAAGTTGTATTTTAAACTGTCAACTTTACTAATTAAATGGCTACCCTTTGAAAAGCTGGTAGTAGATGAAAAGTCCATTCATTCATTCAATTATTCATCAAATAATGATCGAGGGCCTACAATGTGCCAGGAAATGTGCTAGCTTCTGGGAATATATATAAGAACCACACACAGCCCCTACTTTTCAGGAACTCAAAGTCAAGTGGGGGAGATAGAACAACAGCTTACTATAGCAGAGTATGGTAACTGCTGTGAAGGAAGCATCATCTGAGCTGAGATGTGAAGGAAGACCAGGGGAAGGATGGAGATCACTACAGGCAAAGGGACAAGAACATGTACAGATGTGGAGGCAGCCTGGAATGTTAGGGGTAACTGCAGGGCACTCAGAGCTGCTGGAGGCTTGAGGGTAGGGTAGAGCATGGAATGGGTGTGAGAAAAGTCACGGCTAGGGAAAGAGAGGCCACATCACACAGGGACTCAGAAGCGAAGTTAGGATTTTGTGTACTAGGAAATACACTGAAGTTTTTATTAAGAAAAAAAGTTTTTTTAAGCATGGAAGAGTTTTAAATAGGAAATTAGCAAGAGGAGATTTAAACTGATGCCTCTGGCTGGGGTTGGGGGAGATTGGATTGGAAGGGGATATGACTGGAGGTAAGAGAGGAACATGAGGGCCACAACTTTATGTGAAAAAAAGAAAAAAAAGCCCAAACCAAAACCATAAAAATCACAATGGCTGAACTAGGAGAGGTGCTGTGAAAGAAGGGGACGAACTCTTGGTATTTCCAGGTGAGACTAGGTATTGGTAAGTGATTGCATATGGGTGGTTAGGCTTTGACAAAGCTTGATGCCTGCATGTCTGGTTTGGGTAACTGAGTAAATTGTGGTGACCTTCAGGGAGGCATGGACTCAGGATGTGAGGCAGGTTCTTGACCAACCTGGGGGAATCCAGAAATTAGTCCTAATATTTGTGGACAACTGATTTTTCAACAAGGAAAAATAATCCTTGTTGAAAATAACCCCAGATAATTCAACGGGGGAAAGAAGAGCCCATTCAAGAAATGGTGCTGGGGGCTTCCCTGGTGGTGCAGTGGTTGAGAGTCTGCCTGCCGATGCAGGGGACACGGGTTCGTGCCCCGGTCCGGAAAGATCCCACATGCCGCGGAGTGGCTGGGCCCGTGAGCCATGGCCGCTGAGCCTGCGAGTCCGGAGCCTGTGCTCCGCAACGGGAGAGGCCACAACAGTGAGAGGCCCGCGTACCGCTAAAAAAAAAAAAAGAAAAAAAGAAATGGTGCTGGGACAACTGGATATCCACATGCAAAAGAATGAATTTGGACCCTACCTCACACCATATACTATAAATTAAATCAATATTTGTAAATCATACACCTGATAACAGAAACATGTGTTGAGAATATATAAAGAACTCTTACAACTCAACAATAAAAAGACAATCTAATTAAAAATGGGCAAAGTATTTGAATAGACAGTTCTCCAAGGAAGATATAAAGGGTCAATAAGCACATAAAAAGACGTTCAACATCATTAGTCATTAGAAAAACACAAATCAGAACCACATTGAGATACTACTTTATACTCACTAGATGTCTAAAATGAAAAAGACACATAGTAACATACGTTGGGGAGGATGTGGAGAGATTGGATCCCTCATACATTGCTGGTGGGATTGCAAAATTGGGTAGCTTCTTTGGAAAGGAGCCTGGCAGTTCCTCAAAATGTTAAATAGAGTTACCATCTGACCTAGTGTTTCCACACCTGGGTATGTACCCAAGAGGAATGAAAACTTATGTCCACAGAAACCTTGTGCATGAATTTTCATAGCAGCATTATTTGTAGTAGCCAGAAATGTAAGCAACCCAAATATCCATCAACTAGTGAGAGGATAAACAATATGTGTTAAATCCATACAATGGAATATTATTCAGCAATAAAAAGAATAAAGTACTACAAGATGGCTAAACCTAAAGTACTACAAGATGGCTGAACCTTGAAAACATCATGTTAGGCGAAAAAAGCCAAACACAGAAGGCCACATACTGGATAATTCCATTTATGTGACATATTCGGAATAGACAAATCCATAGAGACAGAAAATAAATGAGTAGTTGCCAGGGGTTGGGAAGAGGAAGGAATGAAGAGTAACTGCTAATGGATATGGGGTTTCTTTTCAGGGTAATAAATATGTTCTAAAATTAGATAGTGGTAATGTTTGTACAACTTTGTGAATATACTAAGAATCACCAAATTGCACATTTTAGAAGGGTGAATTTCCTGATATGTGAATTATATCTGAATAAAGATGCTATAAAAAGTAGACTAAGAAATCAAAATGGGAAAAAAATAGATTTGACTACTTGAGAAGTAAAAGACTTGTTACATCAAAAACATGATAAACTATACAAACTGGAAAGGTTCACAACTCACACCATATTTCATGCAATTGAGGATGCCATTGACTGTACCATTAATTTATACACTACTAAGAAGGCAAAAACTCCCAACATGGGGAATCTCATGGAGGAGCCTCACTAAACCTGGGATCCCATGGGTTACATCCTCCATAAACCTACCAGGGGCCACAAGGAAACTCATGATTTTCAACCACGGCAAAGGGTAAAGAGAGGCAGAAAATCTTCCTTCAAAATTTGAACCAAGTTGGTATTCACACAGGATTGCAGGCTGAATAAATACTATGTTATGGTCCATCTTAGGCAAAAAAGACCTTAAACAGAAAATTTAATTGGTAGTGGTCTCAATTTGAGACCAATTTCAAGATACCACTGAGATAGTCAAATGCGAAACGAAAGTTTTTCTTAGAATGAAATAAGGTTAAAAAAAGAGATTGATATCTTTGACGTGTAGAGTTCATATAAATCATTTGGAAAAATAATAAACACTAATGTAAATGAGCAAATATTACAAAGCTCAATTCTCAAAGGAACTACAAATGGGTAATAAACATGAATAATGGTTGAACTTCACCAGTACTTAAGAAATACAAAATAAAACAACCAGATAACATCTTTTACTTATCCAAGTAGCACAATTTAAAAAGAATAATTCTGGCTAAAGGCTAGAAGAATACAGACTCTCGTGGAAGTCTAGAGTGGCATAAGCATTCTGTGCAGTTATCTGCATTTTAAACCCTTAGTACTTCTTCTTGGAATCTATCCTAAAGAAATAGTCATAAGCTTGGACACCATATTTATCTAAAATCATGTTCACAAAAATACTCGTTAGAAAAAGGAGAAATAATGTAAATGTCCAAATGATAGAATCTTAAATAGATTATGGCATACCCATATAATTTTAATGTTGTAGTGTAATTTTAAATGGTTTCTTTGTACAATATACAGTGATATGGGAAACTATTCATATTATAATATGTGAAAAATAGAGGACATATACATAAAATTGTACACCACTATGCTACCATTTTTATATAAATATACAAAGCACAGAAATAAAGATGGTAGGAAGTACGTGAAAATATTAGTAGTGGAGGATCTGAATAGACATTTTTCCAGTGATGACACAGAGATGCCAACAGAAATGGCTGTTATCTGAAAGATGACAAATAATAACTGTTGGTGAAGATGTTGAGAAAAGGGAACGCTTAGGCACTGTTGGTGGGAAGGTAAATTGACCAGCCACTATGGAAAACGGTATGGAGATTCCTCAAAAAGCTAAAAATAGAACTACCATATGATCCAGCAATTCCATTGCTGGATACTTATCCAAAGGAAGCAAAACATTAATTAGAAAAGATACACACATGCCTATGTTCACTGTAGCATTATTTACAACAGCCAAGATATGTGAGCAACCTATGTGCTCACCCATCAATACATGAATAGATAAAGAAGATCACACACACACACACACACACACACACACACACACACACACACACACACACACACACACACTGGAATATTACTCAGCCATAAAAAAGAATGAAATCTTGCCATTTGTGACCTCATGGATGGACCTACAGGGTATTATGCTAAATGAAATAAGTCAGACAAAGAAAGATAAATACTGTATGATTTCACTTATATGTGAAATCTAAAAAACAAAACAAACGAACAAACGTAAGAAAACAGAAACAGAATTATAGATACAGAGAACAAACAGGTAGCTGCTGGGCAGATGGTGGTGGGAGAAATAGGTGAGGGAGATTAAGAGGTACAAACTTCTAGTTGCAAAATAAATGAGTCATGAGTATGAAATGTACAGTGTAGGGAGTAGCCGATAATTATGTGATATCTTTGTATGGTGACACATCATAAGTAGACTTATCGTGGTGATCAGTTTGAAATGTATAAAAATATCAAATCACTCTGTTGCATAACAGGAACTAACAGTGTTGTAGATCAATTATACTTCAAAACTAAACACACTCATAGAAAAAGAGATCAGACTTGTGGCTACCAGAGGCTGGGGGTGGGCGGTGGAGGGGGAATTGGATGAAGGTGGTCAAAAGGTACAAACTTCCAGTTACAAGATAAATAAGCACTAGGGATGTGATGTACAACATGGTGAATATAACAAACACTTCTGCATGTTATAAAGGATAGTTTTGGGAGAGTAAATCCTAAGAGTTCTCATCATAAGGAAAAACTTTTTTCTATTTCTTTAATTTTGTATCTCTGTGAGATGATGGCTGTCATTAAACTTATTGTGCTCATCATTTCATGATGTATGTAAGTCAAACCATTAGGCTGCACGCCTTAAACTTATACAGTGCTGTATGGCAATTATATCTCAATAAAACTGGAAGAAAAAATATTTATAGTGGATATTTCTGGGTTGTGAGATATCAAATAATCTTTATGGTTTTCTTTGTATTTTCCAATATTTTTACATTGAAACAGTTTTACTCTCACAAAAATTAACTCAACATGGATTAAAGACTTAAACATAAGACCTGAAACTGTAAAACTCCTGAAAGAAAACATAGGGAAAAGTTCCTCAACAATGATCTTAGCAATGACTTTTTGCATATTATACCAAAAGCACAAGCAACAAAAGCAAAATAAACAAGTGGGACTACATCAAACTAAAAAACATCTGCATAGCAAAAGAAACAATCAATAAAATAAAGAGGCAGCCTACAGAATGCGAGAAAATATTTGCAAACCATATATCAGATAAGGGGTTAATATTCACAATATATAAAAAACTCATAAAACTCAATAGTAACAAAAGCAAATAATCTGATTAAAAATTGGGCAAAGGACCTGAATAGACATTTTTCAAAGAAGACATACAGATGGCCAACAGATACATGAAAAGATGCTTAACATAACTAATCATTAGGGAAATGCAAATCAAAACCACAATGACATATCACCTCATACCTGTCAGAATGGCTATTATCAAAAAGACAAAAAATAACAAATGTTGGTGAGGATGTGAAGAAAAGGTAGTCCTAGTACACTCTTGGTGGAAATGTAAATTAGTGCAGCCACTATGGAAAACAGTATGGAGTTTCCTCAAAAAATTAAAAAGAGAACTGCCATATGACTAGCAATCCCACTTCTGGGTATGTATCTGAAGGAAATGAAGTCACTATCTTGAAGAGATATCTGCATTTCCATGTTCACTGAGGCATTATTCACAACAGCCAAGACATGGAAACAACCTAAGCGTCCACTGACAGATGAATGGATAGAAAAAGATAAGGAAATCCCACCACTTGTGACAATATAGATGGACCGTGACAGCATTATGCTAAGTGAAATAAACCAGAAAGAGAAAGATAAATACTGTATGATCTCACTTACATGTGCTAAAAAATTGAACTCATAGACATAGAGAGTAGAAGAATTGTTACTTGAGGCTGACGGGTGGGTGAAATGGGGAGACATTGGTCGAAGGGTACCAACTTCCAGTTATAAGATGAGTAAGTTCTTGAAATCTAATATACAGCATGGAGACTACAGTTAATAATTCTGTCTTACACACTGGAAAGTTGCTAAGAGGGTAGATCTTAAATGTTCTCACCACACAAACACATACACACACACACAATTTGTAATTATGTGAGATGATGAAAGTCTTAAGTAACCTAATTGTGATAATCATTTTGCAATATATATGTGCATCAAATCATCACATTGTACACCTTAAACTTACATAATGTTATATGTCAATTATATCTCAATAAAGCTGGGGAAAAAAGCCTTAAAAAAGAAATTGTTTTACTTTCATTAACAAAAAACTCCAATAAATATTATAAGAAAAAAATCTGTCTTATATAAATACAAAATATGAATATTCTACTCTCAGTTTTTTTTGTGTGGCTAAACTGTTATGAAATTGGACCACAAAATACCTAAATGATAAAATAACATAAGTAACAGCAGGGTTACTTTTTCCTTTTCACATAGTTAAAAAATTTTCTACATAAATAATACACATCCATTATGGAAAAATTGATAAATATTGATGTAAAGAAAAAGAAAATGCCACACCATCTCATGGTTCGGAATAACCATTGTTAACTTTGGGTTTAGTTTGCTCTTCTTTTTTTATGTCCTTATGGTTTAAAGTTAGGGTATTGATTTGAGATCTTTCTTCTTTTTTAATGTAGGCATTTATAGCTATAAATTTCCCTCTGAGCACTGACTTTGCAGCATCCTCTAAGTTTTAGGAATGTGTATTTTCATTTCCATTCATCTCTAAGTTTTTCCTAATTTCACTGTGTTTTCTTCTTTTACCCATTGGTAGTTTGAGAGTGTGTTGTTTAATTTTCACATATTTGTGAATTTTCCAGTTTTCACTCTTTATTGATTCATTCCATTGTGATCGGAAAAGACACTTTGCGTGATTTCAATCTTTTAAAATCTATTGAAATGTGTTTTGAGGACTAACATATGGTCTATTCTGGAGAACACTCCATGAGAATAACTACTGTTAACATTTTTATATATCCCACTAGAATTTTGTTGTGCATTTAGGTATGCAGACCAATAACTATATATATGTGAATGAAGCTAGCTATAAGGACTAAATGTACCTTTAATACATCATTTTTTATTTGTTGCATATTATTCCATTATTTAACTGTATCATAACATATTTAACCAATATATTATAGGGTTGGATTTTAGGCAGTTTATAATTTTTTCCAGCACAAAATTAGACTTTAATGATTACAGCATCAATAAATACCTGGCTAGGATACTTAACCATAATTACTAAGTGATTACCACTTTTGGGAGATAAATAGTCCCAACTCTTCCAATAAAAATCTTACAAAGTGAAGTCAGCCAGTAAGTGCTAAAGGTAAAAAAAAGAAATTCATAAAAATCTTACCTTGAATTTTCTTGAAAACTCTGGAATTCATAAACTTTAGAAATCTGTCTGCATAAAAGCTTGGTCTATGAACCGAAACAGTGTCCTGAAAAGACAAATCAGGTACCAGAGGTTTACCTCTCAGTTTGTTTCAAGCTAGAGGAAAGCTCTATGCAGTTGGCTCTCTGTTAGCCAATGTCCTTAACCAGAAGGTGTGGATGTTGGGAGCCACAAAAGAGTGATGCCCACGTGCTGTGTGCCCAGGAGCTGGGTTGGGGCAGGAAGCACAAGGCTCAATCTGAGCAGAGGTTCCAGATACTCATGGTGAAACAGAGCATTAAGAGGGGCAGGGGTGAGATAGCAAAGACTCTGCTTCATAAACCCAAACAGCTGATCCTTGTTCCACTGTGTGCCATGAGGGGCTTTTAAATTCCATTTTTTAACATGGAAGCCAGTGCCTCAAGTGTCATCTGGAATAAAGACATATCACTTTCAGTCAGGAACAAAAACTGGGGACATAAAGGAGCAAAACAGCCCTAAAGTAAGAGTGAGATAGAGGGCAAAAAAAAAAGTTTGCTGGTTTCACTTCCCAATAATAAGGTATGTAGACACCGGGAAGACTCCTAGGAGACAAGGCTGACTGATGACCCCTGTTATGTTCAATTTATCTACTAATTAGATAGAGTTGAATTGAATTAAATTGTTAATTCTCTCATGCTTGGTAGGAGTCTTAAGGACTGAGGGGGCATTTTATTACAAGTCCAGGAAAGAAGATGGATGAAGGAGCTAATTCTATGTGTTTATTCAGTAGTCATTTATTTACTATCCAAGATACACATTGCTAAAAATAGTAAATTTGCTTATTTAGTGCTCCATTTTGATTTCAGGTTCATGGCGTCCAACAGGGAAACTTCTAAAAATTTACGTTTAGATACTATAAAGTGTCTGTGATGGGTTTAGAAGAAAAAACACACACTGGACCAGAATCCAGAGACCCGGTTCTGGTGTTAGCTCTAATTTTAAAAAGCTGTGTGGTTCTGGGTAAAGACACTATCTCAGTGCCTTAGTCTTTTCATCTGTGGAACTGGGAGTTACAATGAGGCATAAGGTAATTCTGTAATGATTGAGTTACGAAGGACACAGTATGGAGAAACCCTCTTTGCCAAGTTAAAATGGTCCCCTAGACTATCAGTGATTCTGCAGATGTGGTGGAAAATTTCCCACTGGTTTGACATGCACTCTCCCCAGTATTCAGTCAGCTCCTGTTGGAAGTGGACACAAATTCACAAGTACCATCATTTAAAAATATGTAGGATGCAAGATGATTAAGATTCTTGCTTTCCAAGAGAAGTTAGATTGTGATTCTCCTTGGTATGAAGAAGCAGTGTTTAAAGAAGAGGCACTTTTGTAAAAAGACAAAAATAAGTCTTAATTATTGCTTATAATTATACAAATATATAATCAGCACAGAGATGCTGATTATATATTTGTGTAATTAAAAAAAGACACCAAAAAACAGAAGATATATCTTATTTAGACAAAAGTAGGGGCTCCTTAGAAGCATCTGACCA
Source organism: Orcinus orca (assembly GCF_937001465.1). Lineage (NCBI taxonomy): Eukaryota > Metazoa > Chordata > Mammalia > Artiodactyla > Delphinidae > Orcinus > Orcinus orca. The sequence goes on along the minus strand of NC_064564.1, from coordinate 70,492,263 downwards.
ATAGAGGACTAGGCCATTCAGAGCACAAATCTCATTTGGTAACAGGGAATTGAAATTGTGTCAATAAACAGAAGGAGAATGAAACAGAGGGTGTTTACTCTCTTTCCCTTCCATGTTCAAGGCATTAATGTAGTTGCTACTTTTCTCAGCTAGAAGGAAAAAAAATTAACCTACCATCTTGGCCTTTTCATAAAAAGAATCTTTGATTTGAATAACAAGCCTAAGTTTGATTCTCAGAAACAAACTTGTGAATCTGTTGTTTAAAAGTGCATTCTGTCGAAGGTCATTCCTTAGCCTGTGGACAAAATGCAGATCTTTCATGCTGAAAGGTTATTCCCAGTCTTCCACAGAACTGAAAAAGTGGGTGTTCTTTTCCAAAAAAGGAGAAGAATAGCATCTATAATTTATCTTTGCTTCAAAGGAAAGCATCTGCTAACATCTTAAAAAAATGTGTGAGCAAATCTTTGACCAATATATTCTCTGGAAGTGTCACTTTGAGTTATTAACTGAGGGAGGCTGAGGCCATAAATGTTCTGTCAACAGCAGGAAGTTCAAATTTAACATCTAGATAGGAAGTCTCGTGTGTGTGTGTGTGTGTGTGTGCGTGCGCGCGCATGCGCGTGTACAGAGAGAGAGAGAGACAGAGGCTGCTCTTAGATAACCGATGGTTTTCTTCAGTCATGCCACTTCTGGGTCCAAAAGACATCCTCATGTCAGTCAGCCTTTGTCATGTATAAATCCAACACAACCGAAAAAGTTTTCCCTTCCTATGTCCTTATTATGTTAGGCATCATGTTGAACACTAAGGGGCATTATTTAATTTAACCCTCACATCAGCCTATGAGGCAGGTACGAGGTACTATTACTAGGCTTCTGCTACAAATGGGAAACCAGGCTAAGAGATGACAAGCAAGCAATGTGTCTGGGACACATGGCTAGTAAAGTGGTTTGAACGCAGAGTTCAAGCCCAGGGCTGTTTACCATCAAAGTAGGGTTCAAATCCCTCTGAAGCTTGGTCTTGGGACAACTTGAGTTCAAGTGCCCTACTGGTCTTCCCAGTGTCTTTGAAAAGTCTCCTCCTTTTTCTCACCATCTCATAATTGGGCCCTGCAGATTGCACGTAAAAACGAGACCTCATTTTGTTTTTCTGGCCTCTACCTAGTCACCGGCTGGATGGCCTCTATTTGAAGAGCTATTCACATTTATGTTGTCTTTGTCCTTAGATTTGAACCAATCTGCTAGCCTGAGACTCTGAGTTTATAAAGATCTTTGTTTCCTTTCCTCTTCAAGTGACATGGCTTCCTAGACATACTTTGAAGTCTCTGAGAAATCAGAAAAATATACAGTTTAATAAGGAGCATGATAAATCACTTACCCCATCATAAACAAGAGCTTTCCAGGAATGTTCCAACTTTTTCATTAACCTAAACATAAATGGACAGAAAAATAAAAATAAGAATATAAAATCACTCCCATTTGGTGAATTTTCAGAACCTTTCATTCATTTATTTTGAAATAATAAAAGACTACTTCCCCAAATTTCTTACCTATATGATTGCAGAATATCAATAATGCCCATAAATAAAAGTAGCTTTTCTCCCTTATGGCTTTTAGCTGGAATGCCTCCCATTCTGTGAATAGAGCAAAAGAGAAAAAATTTATATGAATAGGAAGTTAAAAATCATTTCTAATAAATAGACTGTAAATGAAAATGGGTAGTCTCTAAGAATCCTGGACTCTCTCTCCCTTCATCTTTTTTTTTCTTTTTTTTTTTTTTTTGCTTCAGCTAAAGTCTTCCTGGGAATCCAGAACGATGTACCTCCCCTGAAGGAGAATAACACCATAGCTGTCAATTCTGAAGAGCTGGATGGGAAGAATTCACTTAAAAAATCATTCCTACTTTAAAACCAAGAGCAAGAATTTTAAAGTATTTTAAAATACTGCTCATCAAAAATGCAACACTTTTATATACTTACCGTGAGATTTTAAAATAAAATATAGAATAGCACAAAGAAAAAATATATAAAGAATCCATTCCTAGGATGCAAAGATAAACACTATCAACATTTGGTACATATTTCCTGTGTGTGTGTATATTTATTAATACACAAAAGCTATTATTTAATTTATCATGTTTTATAACCTGAATTTTTCACTTGCTAAATGATGAACATTTCTTCATATTCAGTGCTAATGTGCTTTTAATGGCTGTATAGTACTTCACTATACTGATACAGAATAATTTGTTTAATCAGGTATTGGACATTTAGATGGATTTATAGGAAGGATTAAAAAAATATTTAGTATGTATGAATTTCCTTCATAAAAGTGAAGTGTGCCTGTGATTTAGTCATTGTTGGAGAAATGATTTCTTTCTTTCAGTCTCCTTGCTCAGCTAAGTACACACACGTGACACAACCAAAGAAAATTACTGAAATGGTTGACTGTAATTGTTTCTGTTAGTCAATGTGCATTTTTTATACATGCAAACTAATCCTGCAGTTACTATCACATCTCGTTGAAGCAAGAGATCACATCTGCCAGGGTATAGGACGAGGACAACAGAATCCTCTAACGCACTTAAAAAGCTCTGAATTGCGGACATAAGTTCTAGCATGTATTTGCTTAAATACATGTTTATTCAAATTCAAAGAATATTCACCCTGTTTGTGGTGGATGTTTTGAATATGTAGTAAATAGGGATAAAAACATTTTTAGCCATTGTTAAAAAATGGAGCCATTTGGAAAAAGAAACCATGTGGGTGAAAGAATGATAATAACTCGAAAAACTGCCACTCATCTAGTTATCCGTGGATGAAAGGAAATAAGGCTGGCTTAATCCACTTTAGCACCAGGTAGGAATCTATTCCTAAAGAGCCACCATGAAGGGAACATGCTTGCCTTTAATTATCCAATGGCGTTGGCTGCCACGATCAAGGAAATGTGTGGGCAGGCGCTGCACTTACGTGTCCGGGTTCTCTGTGATGATCCCGTCTCCTGATTTCCCTGGACCCTGGATGGATTCCATTGCTGTTGAGTAGAGGACCTTTTGCATCCCAGACCGCTTAGCATCAGGCACATTTTGTGAAATTTCCTCTTCTTTCTCTTTGAGGGAATGGTCCAAGATGTGGATTCCCAGCAAAAGGCTATAGTCCATGATCTTGAAGCTTTCCAGCACCTGAGTAAGGAAAAGAACAAGGAGGCCCGTCACTCAAATGGCTTGTAGATCTCATCTGCGCAGAATCAGAGAGATATGCAGACATGCAGCTCTTGCTTGCCTCCCAGAGGGTGGCTGAGAGAGGAAAAATCAAAATCAAAACATTTGAGGTTATGATTAGGTCACGTGCAGTAAGGATTATCACCATGGCTCCGAGATATTTTTATGTAAATATAGAATAAGCACATCCTTCCTCAGCACTCCATGAATGTTTCACCAACAGCATTTATTGAACACTTTCCATGTGCCAGGTGCTAAACGGTTCATTTGGATTCAATCCTCACAACTCTTTGAGCTAGGTGCTATTATTATCTCTGTATTACAGATGCAAAAAATGAGACACAGAGAGAGAGATAATTTGCTCAATATCACGCAGCTCATAACTCACACTGCCGGGATTTGAACCCAGGCAGTCAACTCCAGCATCTTAGGCACTAGAGGAGAGACACCAACAACCAATGATTTCCATAAGCCTGTATACCCTCCTCAGCACGAAGACTCAGCTGGAATGGGCTTTTGTCTGAAATCTGTTCTCATAAACTTTCATCCTCCTAGAGTTTAGTGGTCTCCTTTTCAAAGCTTGACTTTCAAAGTTATCATTCGGTTCCCTGCAGCGAGTCTTTTCTAAATGTATGGTCTCAACAAAGAACAGGACTCACTGTTTAATTATCCACTCAGCAAACAGTGGGAAAGAGAAGGAAGTGAAAGTAGCTGGATGCAGCCAGACAAAGGAGATAGCAATGCTCTGACAGGAAAACGACGGAGACACGGTCGAGATGCGAGACAGGCCATCAACATGGCTTCCGAGTGTGGGTAAGTCTTTGACACTCAGGACCCTTCAAGTGAGGAAGAGTGTTCAGGAGGGGTTCAGGAAAATGGGGTGTGTTCCTCTATGATAAAGTTCTTTTCCTAATAGTTTGTCTATGATTCTCCTCCTACAACAGGTTTTTTTTTTTCTTCTTTTCTTTTTTTTTTTTTTTAACACCTTGGCATTTTTCACACAAAGTTGCTCAGGAAATCAAAACAGCCCAGAAAGACCAGTTTGCACAGCAGAATAGCTATCTCTGAACCAACAAGATAATCTATCACTGTACCCTAGCTAGGAAATGCCTTTGAAGATCGGAGTCTATAGATAATTGTTTAACCAGGGATTGAATACGTACCCAGAATATCTTACGCTTCTCATTCTCCCTCAGCCCAAGTGCTTTTGATCGGGTTATACTTCTGAAAACGGAAATCATAAAAAGCCAGCAAGGGCTTCCCTGGTGGCGCAGTGGTTGAGAGTCCGCCTGCCGATGCAGGGGACACGGGTTGGTGCCCCGGTCCGGGAAGATCCCACATGCTGCGGAGCGGCTGGGCCCGTGAGTCATGGCCGCTGAGCCTGCGCGTCTGGAGTCTGTGCTCCGCAACGGGAGAGGCCACAACAAGTGAGAGGCCCGCGTACCGCAAAAAAGAAAGAAAAGAAAAAAGCCAACAAAAATATCACTGTACTTCTAGCCTGCTTACTAGTGCCCTTTTGGTGTGTCCTGATTCCTTTAAAGGTTCTGGGCTTGTGGTACCCAGGAGCACAGCTTGGATGTTCAGCAGGAAAAGGCTGGCTGACACAGAAATTCTGGTCAATGGGCTATAAAATAATGGCTTCACGATCTGCCGGAGGGAACAGCCCTGTGCTCAATGGGTGAAAGTCACAGCCTTGTGCCCTGCACAGCCCAAAGTGCCAATTGGTAAATGTACCCCCCCCCCGCCCAAAGCAGTGAACTGGTTTCAAAAGCAAATTCTAATCAGTCCCTGTGACAATATTGTAAATGTTCCTAACAGGCATCTAGAGTAGTGAAAACTGAAAGGCACTCGTGGACTCCATATTTGTTTCATTTTTCTCTGCAAAGCATCCATATAATAGTCCTGCTTGTTAATAAGCTTTCTTTATACAATACTTTTTCTTAGAATTTCTTATAATACTTTTTTAATGCATGATTCAACGTGAACTGTTTCATTTGTACTTAGAGTCTCCTTTCTTGCCCAAGGACAATCCAAAGAGAACATGTGCATTTTATAAGAAATATGAAGTCAGGCTGTGGTCCAACTTCAACTGGTAGACGAGGCAAGAAATGATTTCATTGCTTTAAGTGGTCAAATATCAGTCTGGGTTTATTTAAAAAACATACAAACCAAAACTTAGAGAACTAAGAAAAAGTTACAAATAAATTTTAAACAGAGATTAGTTTCCTCTATACTCTTTTTGTTTTTTTTTTTTTTTTTTGCGGTACGCGGGCCTCTCACTGCTGTGGCCTCTCCCGTTGCGGAGCACAGGCTCTGGACGTGCAGGCTCAGCGGCCATGGCTCACGGGCCCAGCCGCTCTGTGGCATGTGGAATCCTCCCGGACCGGGGCACGAACCCGCGTCCCCTAGCATCGGCAGGCGGACTCTCAACCACTGCGCCACCAGGGAAGACCCTTTCCTCTGTACTTTTAAACTGGATTGCCAGCAACCCTGAAGGGGCTTCACTGTCCTCAGGGGGCCAGGCTTCTACTTTCTGAGTGAAAGCCTTAAAAAAAATAAAAAAAAAAAGGATAAATTTTATTCCTATTGTGTGGAAAGTTGGCCATGATATTTGGATTTGGGGTTAGGGAAAGTCACCATCCATAAAAAACGTTAAGGAAGAAAATGATAAATATATAGACATATATATATATACACACATATATATATATATATATATATTTTTTTTTTTTTTTTTTTGCGGTACGCAGGCCTCTCACTGCTGTGGCCTCTCCCATTGCAGAGCACAGGCTCCGGACGCGCAGGCTCAGCGGCCACGGCTCACGGGCCTAGCCGCTCCGCGGCATGTGGGATCTTCCCGGACCGGGGTACAAACCCATGTCCCCTGCATCGGCAGGCGGACTCTCAACCACTGCGCCACCAGGGAAGCCCTAGACATATATTTTAAATCAAATTCCCAAACTTGTGTAATGAAAAATTCCGGGAACAGATTTTAGTCACGTGCACTGCAGATCTGCATCAATTACGAACAAAATAGTTCTGTTATTCATATCCTCTCAGATCTTTAATGAAAGGAATCGATACATCTGCCAAATCTTAACATGCGAGCTTTGAGAGGGTGCAACATCCTGCAACATAACAGACACTCGTCTCATCAGTCACTCAGGCGCACATTTCCTCCCAGCATGTCGGCCTGACCTCACTGTTGCTGGTGGATCCTGTACCTATGCATTTGCTATGCAAAACACAGTTGCAAGTCAAATACAGGTGCTTTCCCATCTAGCTTGGGCAAGACCTTACTCCAGGAAAGATTCACAGATGTATGTAAAACTGAAAGCAAGCTGAAATACCACAATGCTTTTTATCGCCAGAGCCAGATTATTTTTTCTCTTATTTCTCAAGGACTATTTTTAAGTCAGTAATAATATCGGAATGTGGTATAAAAGTCAATGTTAAAGCAGCTGCTACAAAATCCTGACGATGTGATCAAAACTATCTTTTTCTGACAGAAACAGACTCACAGACTTAGAGAACAAGCTTAAGGTTACCAGGGCGGAAGGGTAGGGGGGAGGGATAGTTAGGGAGTTTGGGATTGACATGTACACACTGCTATATTTAAAAAGGATAACCAACACGGACCTACCGTGTAGCAGAGGGAACTCTGCTCAATATTATGTAACAACCTAAATAGGAAAAGAATTTGAAAAAGAATAGATACATGTATATGTATAACTGAATCACTTTGCTGTATACCTGAAACTAACACAACATTGTTAATCAACTATACTCCAATACAAAATAAAAAGTTTTTAAAAAACCTATCTTTTTCTGAAATAAAGCATATCCTCTAGGCTCTCATGGCTGGCAACGCATCAGGTATGCTCTCATTCACATATGATTTCTGTAGACTTGGTCTACACCTAACGTGGGAGATGTCCTAACTTAGAATGACAGGCACTGCTATCCTCTTTTCACAGCCAAAGGTCATAAAGAGTGGCCAGTTTTTTCCTTTTCCATCTCTGGGCCATAGCCCTTAGCCCTCTGCTAGAAGGAGCCAGAATGGCTGCATGGTAGTACAGACTTTGTGCTCTGGGGCCAGGTGGCCTCGTTGGACTTGTGGCTCCCCCATTGGTTTGTCCTTGAGCAGAGCATGTAACCTTTCTGGGCCTGGCATCCTCATCTGTAAAACAGAAATAACAGGGACACCTGCCTCACAGAGTTAGTATGAAGATTAGTTCAACCACATAAAGTCTTAGGACAGTCACGGCATACAGAAAGCACCCAATAAATACTACTTTTTCTTGTCGTCCTTGTTCTCTTCCACCTGTAGAATCCATCACTGCTGACCACCCTCCACTGGAACCTCCACTCATCCTCAGCTCCTGGGGCCCAGCTTCTCTTGGTTCTTTGCCTTCCTATTCGTTTTTCCCACTTTTTTCTTCTAGGCCCTAAAAATAGTCACCAGAGTTCTCTCTTCAACTCTTCTCTTTTTCTTCTCTTTGGTAGTGATGTTCATTTACTCTTTTTGCTTGGAAAAAACAAGTTGAGTGTCTAGTCTGTGCCAGGCACCCTGGAAGCTGCCAGATCTTCAGGAGTAAGTAAAACAGACAATGACACCATCCTCAAAATTACACAAGCTTGAACCACAGATTGGAATAAGGCCTGGAAGGAAAAATCAGGGTGCTGTGGAGATACCCCACAAAACGGGGACCTACTTTTGACTGAAGGGTATCAGTAGTGTACGTGAGGGTTGACGGTACTTGAATGAGGTGGCAGCAGGGGAGCTCAAGGGAGACGTGGATAGATTTAAGAATCTTTTAGGGGTAGATTCCAACTATTATTGCTCTACAGACAATTCCTAAAATGTTACCTTTAGTCCAAACTCACTCCTAACCTCCAGTCCTGTACAGTTCCCATAGCCTTCTGGACGTTTCTAAACTTCTATACACTTTCCCCCCAAGGCAGTTCTTTCTCACTTTTTCTCTCTTACCTGAAATCATTCTAATGTGGATTTCAGACTCCATGACTCCTTTTCCTTTCATGAAGTTGCCCAGTCCAGCAGCTTCTATAATCAAAATGATTCTCCTTGCTAAAGCTTTGATTTCAACTTCCCTTTTTTCCCTTTCTGATCCATTCCTGACACCTTTACTTGACCAGGTGACATCACACCTCTCCTCAAAGCCTGTAGTCTCTCACCATTGTTCAAGTGACACTGAAGGTCCTTGCTACCGTGGCCCCAGCCAACATCTCTCTGTTATTTCATACCTGTCTAGAGATACCTCCCAGGCTAGTAAACGGAAATCCCTTAATTACCCCAAAATGTGCCCTGAAGAGGTAAGATGAACAGCTCATGCTGTTCATGTTTCTTCTAGAAGGTCCTTATTCAAATCACACTGTTTTTTCAAAGTCTATCTCAATTCTTAGCTCCATGAAAACTCTACTCATGATCTGCACGAAATATTAGGAAAACACCTCCTCTCTGAAAACCCAAGCACATTATCAGTGCCCCTCTACGGAATAAAATTTGACCCTCGGTTTATCTATACTTTTCCTACGATGCACATAAGGCTGCTCTGCTCACCAAAGACTTGCTTTACTTTGTGCTCCCTGCTGTACACTCAGATCACAGCAGAAATGTGCATTTGTTATACTGCTTTCCCTGTGAGCAAGCAAGTGAAAAAATATTCAGCAGCAAAAAATGTATAGCAATACATCTTATATCTCAAATATAAGAACTTAGATTCTCCGCTTCACAATTACAATGCTTGTGAAAAATCTTCAGCACTGAAAGCATTTACTGTGATTCTGTGGTCTGTCGTCAGAAGAAAAGAGAGCTAATAGCCTACAGTATTTTCAAACGTTCCCACACCAGAGGTATTTATACGCACTGTGTCAGGGACAAAAATCAAGCTGTTATTTAGAGACTCTGAATTCACTGTTCAGTAGGCACGCAACTAAATGGCAGATAAAAGGCAAGCTTGTTGGTTATAAACTAGTCTGAGCGTGGAAGCTGGTAAGACCATCACATTTCTTTTTAGGAAGGCTTTGCAGAAGGAGCATGTCACAGGCTGGGTCAACTTCAAAGACCCTTTAACCACCCGAGAGTGCTTGGTGCTGAGTTTAAGGTGGAGGCTCTGTTCTGAAACACATCTTAGGGTTTCCTTAGCATTCCTGTCCTCCGTTTCTCTGCTTTTCCAATCGGTAAGGAATGTGAAGTTAAGTTGGCATAAGACTGAGAAAGGAAAATCATCAGATAAGTCCAAAAGACTGTTGAAGAACAGCACCAGAAGATATTAAGAGTGGCAAAAATAATTCAAGTCATCTGTAAGCGATGCTTTATGCAAAGTGGAGAAAGAAGGGTGGTGATTCTAGGAGGAAAAAGATGCTCTTTAATCAGATCTTAGGCAAGGTTTCTAATGACTCCCCATGTCACGGGGGCTCTTATGAAAATTAATCCATCCATTAAATATTTTACTGAGCACCTGTTATGTGCTCAGCACTCTCTTGTTTAGAAATCCTTTGAGCATTCTCGCTAATATGTGATAAAACAAGAACATTGCCATTTTACAACCCCTAATGAATTAACGGATCTAGTCAGTGGTCAGCAATGCCGCTAACATCACAGGAAGAAAGGCATTCTGACACTATGTGCCTCCAGATGCGAGGAGAGAGCACTAAAAATAAAGTCAAACCTACATCTGACCAAACCTTTAGATCCAACAACCAATCTACAGGAAAAAAAAAAGGGGGAGAGAGGCACATATTAAAAGAAATTATAGGGATGTAATCAACAAAAGCTGGACAATGGAATAAACAAACCAATTTCTTCAACAAATATCCACAATGAAAAAATAAGTGACCAGGGTGAAGGGTGGGGGGTGGATCCTATTTAAATCCTGATCTAAACTATAAAACAAGGTTTTATTTCTGACACAACTAGAAATTTGGACACTGACGAGTAAGAATTGTTAATTTTGTAAAGGTATGATAAAGAGGTTCTAGTTACTTTTACAAAAAGGAGTCCTTAGTTTTTAGGGACTCTTACTAAAATATATTTGAGCAAAATGATGTGATGTTTGGAATGTGCTTCAAATTCTTTGGGGGGGGGGTTGGAAGTGGGCTGAAACAAGATTGGCTACAAGTTGAAAACTGTTGAAGCTGGGTACAGAGTACATGGGTGTTCATTATAATATTCTGTCCACTTTTGCATAGGTTTGAATTTTTCAAAACGTAAAGTTTAATATACTGCTTTGAAATGCTTAGATGAAATACATTCATATGCCTGTTTAGAGTTAACTTACCACTACCTCTGCTAATGACAGGCAAGAGATGGCACAGATAAAAATAAAAAATTATTTGGGATCTTAACTAAAATAATTAAAGCAGAAAAGTTGTTATGTTCTACACTCATCTCACCTGATCATTCTTTGATGAAAGATCTAAAGACCAACCAAATTAAAAAGATGTGGAGCTGACAGGAAGATGTATCAAGGGCCCTGAGTAATTTTCTAACTGGCCTTGTCTAGTCCTTGAATGAAGAGTAAATGACTGGGCTTCCCTGGTGGCGCAGTGGATAAGAATCTGCCTGCCAATGCAGGGGACACAGGTTCGATCCCTGGTCCAGGAAGATCCCACATGCCGCAGAGCAACTAAGCCCATGCGTCACAACTACTGAGCCTGAACTCTAGAGCCCACGAGCCACAACTACTGAAGCCCATGCACCTAGAGCCCGTGCTCCGCAACAAGAGAAGCCACCGCAATGAGAAGCCCACGCACCACAACGAAGACCCAGTGCAGCCAAAAATTAAAAAATTTAAAAAAAAAAGAGTAAATGACTGGCAAAAACATTTGTGTTAATTCGATGATACAACACAATTCAAAACAGTATCCTGAAGATTTTATACAAATAGACATTCCTGGACCCATTGGTTTACGGTAAAATGAATCCAAGGGTCTGCCATTTACCCGCAAAGTAGGCTCCTTGGAGTACAGCTCCAGAATTACTCACATGTGCAAGCCCAGTTAAAGCTAAATGTTGTTTTATAATTTAACTTAATTTCCTCAACACAGCTCAGAGTGTTCTTTGCTAATATAATAAAGAGAAAAAACAGGCTGTGATGAGCCATACAATTTTGACTGGTAAAGCAGACTGAAATAAATATTCAGTCCTTAGCCTAGTGATGGCAATAGTGTGTTTTTCACTGTGTCTAATGTGGTGATTTAGAATTCTGAGCTGTGCTTGATTACCTTGTACAGAGGCTTTTTTTGCTCACTTAAAAAGCTTAAAGTAATAGAAGTATACCTTAGAGGCACCAGAAATAGTCATTTATTATTTTAAAACCTCTATCTATCTATGAAAAGATATATGAATGAATAATATATATATTCATCATCTTCTATATTAGATGGGTTATGGATCTTTTTCTTTAAAGACACTTTATTTCTACACATAAATATGTCTTAATAAATTATTTGTAAACAGATTTAAAAGTAACACATTAAAATTGTCAAGGACTTCCCATTTTATCTTTTGGTTTGCTTTGCCATGAGTAATTTGCTTCACTGTGGCTTAACTGGTGGGACAGTTGAGAGTCTGGGGCTGTCCAGCTGTCCAGTGAGACTCAGAGGCCACACGTGGCACAAGTTTCCACATCCACTTCAATGTATGAGGTGCAATTCCCGAATCTTCCTCACTGTCTACTACAGTCCACCTGCTGTGGTGAACTGCCTCTCTGGGTAAAGAGGAAAAAAGTCCTCTTCCCTCCCCTCTGCACTTTAACAAACAAAGAGAGCAAAGAAGAATGGGGTAATCTGTCCACAATAAATAAGACCTCAGTGGTCTGGCCTTATGGTTTAAACACTAGGCTTCTTTGAGGCGAGGGCCATATCCTATTCATTTTTATCCCTCCCACAGACTTAGCACAGAGCCTTTTGCAGAGCAAGAATTTAAACTATTTGTTGAATGACATGTAATTAATTTGGTAGGAAGGGAAGGTACAATTTGTCAACCAAGATTCCTGTGGTGGTTTGAAGCCAGAAAAATCAAGCCAAACCATGCTCTGAGATCATAAAAGGTTCCACAGGGCAGGAACAGTCAGTCTGGGAAAGTCATCATTTGTACGGAAAAACTTACGATTTACGAAGAACAAGTACCTACCCGTGGGGTAAGTTTTAAGAAGTGACAGAAAACCCAGGTTGTGGGAGCCGTCACTAGAAATGAATTCTTTGGGGTCTTGAGGTATTTTGATTTATTTAAGAAACAATTATATATGTACATGGTCAAAATTAAAGAAAGCATAGGACAGTAGCTCAGTGCCACATCCCACACAGCATGAGGGTGATGTTTTGAGGTGGAAATAGAATATAGTAAGTGGAGGGCCCTGTAGCAATGTTCTAGTCTCTGTATGTCAAGATGTGATCAATACCCTACATTTTCAATGGTGTGTATCTAAAAAGATGGAGCGATAAAAGAGGGTCAGTCTACACCAGTCCTCAGAGGGAGTTCAACTTTGAATAAGAAGACTATTAAAATTGAGACGTGACTATTTAAACCCGAAAAGACTGAAATATTATTAATTGGTAAGTTCAAGACTGGATTTTAGTGAGCAAAAGAGTAGTCATGGAAAATTAAGAGACTCAATTTTCCCTACACCTCTGAGTGGAGAGAATAAATTTGCAACCCGGAATCACTGCTTTCTCTGTTCCTTGAGAATACGGTTGTCGACATATTTTCTGAAATTGCTAATAATCTAGAAAAAGTTGTACAGCTCTTTCATAAAGAGGAATATCAGAGTCTGGCAGAGCTCTATCTCCAGAGAATGTCCATGATCATCCGAAGCCAGATTACCAGGTTCTTGTGAAAACACAGTAAACCATGAGTTGGCATCTAGAATGGTTTGTTTTTGGAACAGCTGAAGTTGACTGAACACGGGCAAAGTTTACAAACGAGGTCTTCATGTGGAGGAATGAAGAGAGGAAGTCAACAATATCGGACTCTAGCCAGGCTCACTCTCAGGCTGGATAAGGATATTTTAAATAAACATTAGGTTTTAACTTCCCTGCCTCCCTAATAGCTACGGACAACTAATATATCCAGTGGACTATGTATCCCTTTTAAAATAGTTTTTTCAAGTATACATGTAGAGAAGTGCACAGATATATCCTTTTGTTTATAAAAAGTTGAAATTTAGGGCTTCCCTGGTGGCGCAGTGGTTAAGAATCTGCCTGCCAACGCAGGGGACACGGGTTCAAGCCCTGGTCCGGGAAGATCCCACACGCTGTGGAGCAAATAAACCCGTGCGCCACAACTACTGAGCCTGAGCTCTAAAGCCCGTGAGCCACAACTACTGAGCCCGCGCTCTAGAGCCTGCAAGCCACAACTACTGAAGCCCGTGAGCCACAACTACTGAAGCCCGCACACCTAGAGCCTGTGCTCCATAACAAGAGAAGCCACCGCGGTGAGAAGCCCACGCACCACAACGAAGAGAAGCCTCAGCTCGCTGCAACTAGAGAAAGCCCGCACACAGCAACGAAGACCCAAAGCAGCCAAAAATAAAAATAAATTTTAAAAAGTTGAAATTTAATATATAAATTCACTAATAACAGATTGTCCTTGGCCATTTCACTCCTTTGAGGGAAGGTAGAAATTCTCCTGTGGAGATTCTCTACCTCACAGTATAGAAGTGCAGAATTTCGAGGAACAGAAGTGAGGAGAGTAGTTATCCTTGCTGGATTGAAATAACTCAATTAAGGTATGTCTTTGAAGGAAGAACAATGGTGATATCAAAGGGACAGTCACTTGCAGGAGAGAGGACGCATATAAAAGTGCTGATAGGGCCAGGGATGAAGAGCTGTGTACGCGAGCCAAAGCCTCTCAGAAGCCAGATGTGCTGAGCTTTTTGGAAAGAACTAGAACCAGTGCGTGGCCCAAGAAGTACCTTGCCTTTCACAAGGCAGTCATGTAGGCCCTCTTCCTCCATAACGTGGGTACTCAGTAAATGGGCACTGTTGAATGAATAAAATAAAGCCCTATAAAAATCAAACAGATTTTTCCCCCTTTAAAAGTGTTTCCACAGGGCATATTTCTGATCCATTTCCTAAACTTTGTAACATTTTCCCAGACCCTGGAAACTCTCAAATACTTCTTAAGTCTCTGGAACTCAGTCTCTTACTAGATTCCAGAATCTCCTAAGCTATGGAGGTTCAACTCCGTTTTGTAAGTTGCTGGGGTCCGCCACCCCTCCGTCTCCCATGGGCTTGGTTATTTACAACCCTGCTCTAATTCACAGGGTCACCCGTGTGACAGACTTACACTGGCACCCACAACCGGATCCACTCCGGCCAACCTCACAGCCTTTCCAGACACATCTTCAAAGCCAGGGTTGCTACTGTCATGTCCCCCGCGGCCACTTCCCCTTCCTGCTCTACCTCTTTGCTCTGGTTTCCCAGGATTCCCGCAGGGGAGGAGGATATGGCCACGGGGACATTTCCTTCCCGTTGCTCCCTGCCCTCAGATACTCTGTGAGTCCTCCTATTTGGGGCCTACAGTGACCTAACCTCTAGACCCAGGGTCATCTACAAAATCAAAGACAGGTAGGTTCTATTCACACAAAAGCAGGAAACCCTCACATACTATTTTTATTTCATAAAGCCCAAAGACTTTAGCTTCCTTTGACTGGAATTATTGTATATTTATATTTATATGTGACAAATTACTTAAAATGAAAGTTAGCTAGACACATCACCACCTCCACACCTTAGGAAATATGTGAGTTCTCTAATCTTTAGGTATTATTTCTTATGAGAGGAAAAGATAAAGGAGTTTTAAAGGAGTCGAGGAAGATATTTCCAGTCTCCCATTTCCATTCTTTTCGGTAGAAATTTTTATATTGTTCCATTTGGCTTGAAGTGAGCATTAAAAAAACAACTACTGGCTCGATAATCCTTCAATTTCTGGAGTTAATGAGAATTCTCAAAAGCTGCTCACACAGGATTCAACAGCCCACATTGCGTCCCCAGTCTCCCTCTCCACCGGATTGGAAAAACAATCGACTCCACTGTAATCATCACATTTCTCAGAAAGAAGTTTTGCTTTTAAGTTAACAGGATTTCATGTGCACACATGTTGGTAACAGTTGGCAAGTGTCAATGGGCTTGATTATGCTTTTCATTAAACTTTCAAAACTAAATGTTTGGATTACTAATTTTACTTTTTGTTCCCTCAGTCACTTGGCACGATTTTCCTCTCTCCCTCCTTCCTTGAAGTAGGTTGTGAGACTTCATTAACTCTTTGCCTTGTCCAAACCAAGTTCTCTACTTTGATGGAGCCCTTTCTTAACCCCTATAGCACCTTCTCACCAGCTCTGTGTCAGAGCTAGAAAACCAGTGATCGGGCACTTCCAGCCCACCCTCTCTGCGTCCATCCAAATTATTACTTAACACTTTCATTTCCACAGACTTTCCTCCATTACACCTACAAGCCCCTTAAGGAGAGTGCACAGATGAAAGAACCTGGGTTTTGCAACCAAAGAGACCTGGGTGGAAATCCTGGCTCCAGCACTATAAGCTCTGCAGACCCGGGGAAGCTGAACCTCTCCTGGGTCCCCACTTCATCTGTCAAAATGGAATCATGGCACTCACTCTGCAGGGCTGTTGTGAGGATTAGTGAGACAATCTATCTGAAATGTCAAGCACTGCCTGGCTCAGAGCAAATGTTAATGGAAACAACCTATGGATGAACTGAGCCTTGGAAATGAGTCCTTACCATCCACAAAATCATGTATTGGGTACTATATTGTGCATACGTATTTCATGACTATATACCATGTATGATGTGTTTTAAATGCTAAGTTACTTTGGTACCTACAGGTTATATCTAAGATAGAATGCTCCCTCTACCCAAAACTGGAATAGCTGTTTTGAAATATTGAGAATTACTTGTCTGGCTCAAATTGAGCTATGTCTTACTCAGTAGAAAGTCAGGCATGAACAACAACATAGAAGAGTATTTGGATTTTGGCAGCTACCCTGAAATTCTCTGGTACTGACCATCTTGTCCCTTCTGTTACTGCGGTGGGAGCTCCTTCCCATCACCCACCTGCATGAGAGATGCAGAGCAGCAAGTGCCAAAGCTGGACAAACATCAGCCCCGTTCCAGGACTGATGAACAGCTGTGTCGTTCAGAGAGTCTTAAATGGGGACACCAGTCACCACCTAAATAAATACCTGAGTGGACTGGGCGGTCAACACAGTTGCAATTGACTAATTTACTGGTCATTAACAGATGCTGGCCAGGTGAGCAATACAAATGTACTTCAAACCATTATCCTCCAATTCACAACACTGGTATGATGATTAACTCTGGTACTATTTCGTATCAAACCATGGGTACACTATTAACAAAGCTTGCTCTTACTATGTTTATTGATTAGGTAAGATTTATAATTTCAAAAATGTTGTTGTTGGGACTTCCCTGGTGGTCCAGTGGTTGTGAATCCACCTTCCAATGCAGGAGATGTGGGTTCGATCCCTGGTCGGGGAACTAAGATCCCACATGCCACAGGGCAACTAAACCCATGCGCCACAACCAGAGAGAAGCCCGCGCGCCGCAACAAAAGATCCTTCGTGCCGCAACAAAAGATCCCTCGTGCTGCAACTAAGACCCGACGTAGCCAAATAAATAAACATTAAAAAAAAATGTTATCTCTTAGGCTTCATCAAAAGATTAACACTGAGACAACTGCTATTCTGTTAAGTGATCTGAAGGGTAGGAAAATGAAATCACACAATTCCTGTTCTCCTAGAGAGCAGATTTTAGTAGGCAAACATAAAACGTGTACCCACGTAATTACAATACAATATAGAGATACCAATGGCTATAGAATAGAGTTAGATCAAGTGCTATGAACTTTTAAAGTCTCATGGAAATGATTATTATTAGCGCTAAAGTCCTGTACCTCAGGTGTCTCTTTCTCAGGAATCCCTACCAATTGCATTAAGACCCACAGACATATGATCAGCCATTAGAGTTAACTGTAAGCTCTTTTGTTTCACTTTCACCACTCTTTATCCCCAAACTACTTCTTTTTTGGATTTATCTTTTACTTTGGTGAAGTATATACTTAAGCAATTTTTTTTTAACAGACTTAAATATATACCTATCAGAATGGCTAACATAAAAAGTATAGTGATGACATGGGACTTCCCTGGTGGTGCAGTGGTTAAGAATCTGCCTGCCAAGGCAGGGGACGTGGGTTCGATCCCTGGTCTGGGAAGATCCCACATGTCGCAGAGCAACTAAGCCCGTGTGCCACAACTTGTGAAGCCTGCACTCTTGAGCCCGCAAGCCACAACTACTGAGCCCGCGCACCACAACGAAGAGTAGCCCCGGCTCGCCACAACTAGAGAAAGCCTGCATGCAGCAACAAAGACCCGATGCAGCCCCCTCCCCCAAAATGTGTGTGTGTGTGTGTGTGTGTGTGTGTGTGTGTGTGTGTGTGTGTGTGTGTGTCTATATAGATATACAGTGATGACAGCAAATACTGGTGGGGATGAAAAGCAACTAGATCACTCATACATTGCTGATGGGAATGCAAAATGGTACAGCCACTCTGGAAAAGAGCTTAGCAGTTTCTTCCAAAACTAAACACGTGCTTACCATACAACACAGAAGCTGCACTTGGGCATTTATACCAGAGCAATGAAAACTTGTGCTTATGCAGAAACCCTTATGAAAATACTCATAGCAACTTCATTTATAACAGTCAAAAACTACAGAAAACCCACGTTATTCAATGAGTGAATGCTTAAACTGTGGTATATCCATATACCATGAAACATAACTCAGCAATAAAAAGGGTAAACTACCAATACACAAAATAACTTGGATGGATCACAAGCGTATTATGCTGACTGAAAAAAGCCAATCTCAGAGGTTACACACCATATGATTCCTGAAACAACAAAATTATAGAGACGGAAAACAGATTGGTGGTTGCAGGGGACTGGGGAGGGGTGCGATGGGAGGGAGGTGTCTGTGGCCACATATAAAAGGGGAGCAGGAGGGATCTTTGTGGAAGAACTGTTCTATATTTGACTGTGGTGGTTACATAAATACACATGTGCATAAACGATACATATACATACCCACACACACATACAAATGAGTGCATGTAAAACTGGTGAAATCTGAAAAAGATCCCTGCATTGTACCCATGTCAGTTTCCTAGTTGTAATATTGTACTAAGGTCCTACAAGATATTACTGCTGGGAAAACTAGGTGAAGAGTATATGAGATCTCTCTGTATTTTTTTTCTTCCAACTGCATGTGAATCTACAATTATTTCAAAATAATTTTTTTTTTATAAAAGAAGATTTAGAGGTAGGAAGTTTTTTAAGTCCTTGCATATGTGACACCTTCATTTCCAGTCTCACAGGGAAACGTGGCTTGGCTAGACACAGACATCTATGTCCAAGATCATTTCCTCTCAGGCCAGAGCACAGAAGGCATTGTTCCACTGTTTCTCAGAAACTTCATGATTTTCTTTTTTTTTTTTTAAACTCATTGCCCTTTAAAAATTCTCCTTTAATTAATTAATTTATTTATATTTTATTTTTGGCTGCGTTGTGTCTTCGTTGCTGCGCGTGGGCTTTCTCTAGTTGAGGCGAGCAGGGGCTTCTCTGCGTTGTGGTGCACAGGCTTCTCATTGTGGTGGCTTCCCTTGTTGCAGAGCATGGGCTCTAGGCGTGTGGGCTTCAGTAGTTGTGGCATGCGGGCTCAGTAGCTGTGGTTCACGGGCTCTAGAGCACAGGCTCAGTAGTTGTGGTGCACAGGCTTAGTTGCTCCGCAGCATGTGGGATCTTCCCCGACCAGGGCTCGAACCTGTGTCCCCTGCATTGGCAGGCAGATTCTTAACAACTGCGCTACCAGGGAAGTCCTATGATTCTTTCCAGCTCAAACAATCTTGGACTCCGTAAGTTGGTTTTATTTACTTATTTTTTTTCACCAACTTTATCTTTGCTTTATGTTGGTATTACAAATAACTAATAAGAGATAGCAAAACTCATAACTTAAAACAATGGAGCAAATAAAATATATCATGGGATTATAGTGTTTTAAAGACATAATTTGCAAAATAGTGCATTTATCTATATCTTTTTTCGGAAGTAATCTTTCAATGTCTGGAACAGAGATGTGGAGTCAATGATATCCTTGTCCCCTTCCCATATTTTAGCTGAAGTCTAAAAACAAACTCCAGTTCCTTACTGATAAAGGAAATAGCTTAAATGTAAGTGTTGTCATCAGTAAGAGATGTACATCTTTTTTCTATTAGGTCTGAAACATTTTTTTCCTCCTTAAAGATAACTGGAAGGCAACCAATACATATGAAAAAAGAAAAGAACCTGTCTAAACTAAATGCAAAAAAATTAATGCTAAAGAAATTTATAGCTATGGGGTAAGCAGTAACATTATGCTAAATTAAGTATTAAAGAAAATAACCTACACTGTAACTCATACAAACATGCCTATAGCTGAGAAGAATCTGATCTACAAATTTAGAGCTTGCCATACATAGTTAGGATGAAATCCCAGTTTGCAGATCAAAAAGTCTCAGTATTCTTAAGACCAGTTTCATTAATATTTCATTAATATTAATATTTATGATGACAGACATTTGTGTGAAAAAGGAAAATTGGTTCCACACCACATAAAAATTAATAAATTTGCTGCTCAACAAAAAAAATAATAAATGTAAAATAAGTCATTTAGGTCATTAATTATCAAGACTGTCTGATATGACTCCCACATAAGAACTATTTCAATTGCAAACACAAGTTCTTACTAATATACTTTATCATTGTCATCTCCCCAGAATTATCAATAAATATTGTAGGATGTAATAATTTATCAAATTAATTAAATGATATGAGACATTTTAGATTTTTCATAAATATGTCAGAGAAGAAATAATTATAGTAAATTTAAAATGCACACAAAACAGTTCCCAATTGTTCTTCCAAAATTAATACGTAAATTTCAAGTCAACTTTAATTTCCTAATCTTGTAATATGTACTGAGTGTACACAATAAGCCAGGTACGCAGCTGCAGAGCGGTATAAGGAATGAGCTTTGGCCTTTGAGACATTTACAGTCTAGCTAGGGAGACTGGATATACACCTAAAGGAGACAAGGATCAGTATTAAATAAAATAAAGTCTAATGACTATTTACAATACTATTTCTATGGGAAAATAATTGAAAGATAAAAATACTTCTGTTACACAAATGACTTTTAACATGGGGACAATCAGTACAGTTTTTAAAAAAAATCCCAAGTGATTCAAAAGGGAGATCATCTGCTTTATTAAATTCTCAATGCTATATGTGGCAGGCATTGCAGGGAAAGTGGATACTTCTTCAAAAATACGCAGAACTTGAAAGACAGCTAGATGTACAAAAGTCACCAAAGATAGATTGTTTTTGGAAGTGTGACTAAACCTGTCTCCCTCTATCATCAGATAGTTTATTCCCTTGCTCGAATATGTATTTTTTTTCTTTTCTTTTTAAAATTTATTTATTTTATGTATTTATTTTTGGCTGCATTTGGTCTTCATTGCTGCGCGCAGGCTTTCTCTAGTTGTGGCGAGCGGGGGCTACTCTTCATTGCGGTGCGCAGGCTTCTCATCGCAGTGGTTTCTCTTGTTGCGGAGCACGGGCTCTAGGCGTGCGGGCTTCAGTAGTTGTGGCATGCGGGCTCAGTAGCTGTGGCTCACGGGCTCTAGAGCACAGGCTCAGTAGTTGTGGCGCATGGGCTTAGCCGCTCTGCGGCATGTGGGATCTTCCCGGAGCAGGGATTGAACCTGTGTCTCCTGCACTGACAGGTGGATTCTTAACCACTGCTCCACCAGAGACGTCCCTCGAATATGTGTTTCAATGAACAGTTACTAAGTACTAACTAAGCACCAGGCAGTGAAGCTAACAAAGACTTTAAGGTTTGATCCTCATGCTCAAGGATCTACATGTGAATAAATAAAATAGTGTGATAAATCCCTCAAAAGAGGTCAGCCCCGGAGGCTTGGGGAACCGCAGCATGGTGGTCTTCACGGAAGAGATGAGTAGGAGGGGGACAGGTAAAGGAGACAGGGGAAGAATGGTCCAGTGGACTGAAACATGTATTAAAAGACCAAAACCTTGGGCTTCCGTGGTGGCGCAGTGGTTGAGAGTCCGCCTGCCGATGCAGGGGACGCGGGTTCGTGCCCCGATCTGGGAGGATCCCACATGCTGCGGAGCGGCTGGGCCCGTGAGCCATGGCCGCTGAGCCTGCGCGTCCTGAGCCTGCATGTCTGGAGCCTGTGCTCCGCAACGGGAGAGGCCACAACAGTGAGAGGCCCAAGTACCACAAAAAAAAAAAAAAAAAAAAAAGACCAAAACCTTTAGAGAACATGTCCAGTAGATCAGAATGGCTGGAGAGTAGAGATGCTCTGGGGAGAGGGAAGAGAAGGCTGAAGAAGGAAGCTGAAGGAGCATCTGGAGAAGCAGCAAGGAACAGATCGGGAAGGATCTGAATGTTCCAAGCTAGGAAGTAAGTATGGCTCTGGCCCAGAGGCAGTAGAGGACCTCCACTAGAGGATCTTCAGGAACTGGTGGTCTTCTGATCTGAGGATCACTTTGGCAGCAGCATTAGGGATATGCTGAAAGGCAGTGATAGTGAAAACTAGTAAAGAGGCTACTGCAAAACTCCAGGTGAGGAAAGGTCTCAATAAGGGCCGTGGCTGTGCATCTGGAGAGGAGGGGGCAGATTCAAGAGTTATTTAGGAGAAGGATTGGATAGGACACGGTGATTTACTGAGTGTGGGGAAAGAGAACAAGAAAGAAGGATGGAAAGAGTAGCTTCAGGGTACTGATGTGGGCAACTGGCTTCATGCTGATCATATCCCCAGGCCAGGGAGGACGGGCAGAGGAACAGGCTGTGGGAAGATAATGGAGTACCTGGGAACACCAGTTTTCACATAGGATGTGTCTCTCAGCTTGTCACATGGGGACCACAGGGGATGGTTTGAATAAATCCTACTTCCTGTTTTTGATGGCAAGTGACCTGTGATGCCCTGGCGGTACTCTCTGCTGACATAACTCTTATCCTGGGCCAAGTTCTCTTATGGGTGTAGATGGCTGTCACAGCAGGCAGAGGGTGAGGCCAAAGAAGAGGAAATGCTTCCAGAAAGGGAACCCAGTTATTCACATGTCCATTTTCCCCAGACGTAGCCTACAGGGAACGGCAATGTGGGAGCCAGAGAGAACCCAAGATCTGGATCCCTGCTTTTGGAAAGAGCCCTTTGTCTGAAGCCTGTGGGCAAGTGGCCTCGGCAGGGTTGAAGGATAAAGTGCGCTCCGTTCCCTAGAAGAGTTCCAAGTGGCCGGCGTGCCACGTGGAGGAGTTGGTAGGCATGGACCAGCACAGGGGGACAGGCTTACGGGCAAGGGCCTGAGGCTGGGCTGGGGAAGCCGGGGAAAAGGATTCGGGGGCTGCTCAAAGGGCGCAGGGGAAGATGGCATTTGTCAAGAGGGCTCATTGTGGGTTGAGGCGGCCCAGGCTGTTTTGGATGCAGAGTCCAGAAGCAGCAGCTCTGATGGGGGGTCAGGGAAGTAGGCTGTGGGGAGCAGGGCACAATGCATGCAGGTCAGGCTGGGTCAATGAGTCAGGCAGGTATCTTCCGGCCAGCAGTTACGCAAGGGAAATGGAGTCCTGGGATCTGAGACGTCACGCCGAAGTATGAAAGAGGTGGGGGCAGGAAGCAAAAAGTCAGCAGCAAGAGGTGAGGAGGGTTATCGTTTCTATCTGGGAACAACAGAAAAGCTGAGGTCCAAAGGTCTGGGATTCCTGGCTTTACCCTTAAGAGGACCTGGCACCAGCAGAAAGGGTCTTTTGACATTATTTGGTTCCTGACGGCATTTCTCTCCTACCTCACATGTTCCTTTACTATTAACTGTTGCAACACCAAACAACTCTAGTTCTTGGAACATGTTATGCCATTTCATGCTTAGCTTATATTATTTTCTCTTCCTAGAAATATGCTTCTACTTTTTTGCCTACCTGGAGAACTCTTCTCCTTCTTCAGAACCAAGCTATGATGTTACCTACTCTGATCCCTCAAATGCTTTAGAATATTATCGTTGCACTTAATATTCTGAATGGCAACTGATTAAAAATAGAACCTGCTGTATAAAAAATCAATAAAATAAAATTCATATTATTTATAAAGATAAATAATAATAAATAATTTATAATAATAAATATAAGTATGTATAAATATAAAAATTTATATTATATCGGCTTTATCATTTATAAAATAATGTCACCTACACCATCTAAGTTAATCATCACAGTGCTCCTGGGACATAAGATGAGCTTATATATTAAGGAAAAATTGTGGTTTAGAGAAGTTATGACTTGTCGAATATCATACAGCTTATCAATGGAAGATCTAACATCCAGGCATCCAGACACCTGACCTTCCTTCATTTCTCCCTCCCTCCCTCCATCCTAACCTTACTTCTGTCTTAAAGATCTTGCTACCGCTGAGATGATGAATTGACATCAGAATTGATTGAAATTTCTTGCTGAGAGTATGTTTATCACATATTAATAAATCACATTTTTTGATGCTTCAAAAAAATTCAAAAAAATAAAAATAGAGGTCATTCACCTCATGTTGGCACACAGGAGGCCTGCGATACATGTCTGATAAGTGAGTAAAAGAATGCATCCTAATATGGGTGTAGCTCACCTTTCTTTGGCTGGGCTGGTGACACAGTAATCCAGTCCCCTGCCTGACTTGTTTCTAGAGCCTTAGCAGCACTGCCTCACTCAGAGGATTGTTAACAGCAGAGATTCCCGATCGTTTGGGGCCGGTGCCAGCCCCAGGGGGAACTTACATCCTCCCTGGATCTCCACAGCACCTCATCTGGTGCTAAAGCTCAGCTCTGCAAAGTGAGGGAAATGTCAGGGTAAGAGATGCTGTGGGCAATGCCAACCACACATCCTATTCCAGCCCTTCAGAGGATGACCTGAAGAAAGAGAGATGAGTCTGCTCGGCTCTAGGATGGGGGTCATTAGCCCGGGGTAGGGAGCAGGTAGAGAGACGATGGGCTGCAAGGGATTCATGAAAGACAGTTCACAGCTTTCATCAGTTTTACAAAGAGGCCCATGACTATTAAATATTAAGACCTACCATTCCAGAAAAGTGCCTTCCTCCAGGTAGCTCTGATCTGAGAATCAGCTGCTGACTCCAGATCACAGAGGCCTTGGTCATAGTCAAGGCAGATCACAGAAGGGACTCAGGTTCCCCCGCAGCATGCCATTCCCATGCTCCAACTCCACCCCAAGAAAAGCCTTTCTGAAGGCCGATGTGCGCAATTTAAGGAAGTTTCATGATCTGTGTCTTTGACAAGTTCAAATGCAATGAAAGACAGGGAGTTAGGCTTAGGATACCTCCACATTGACCTTTATGTGCCTTAGCACAACAAATCCTCAAAAAATAAAAACTAAAAAGGCAAATCCCCAGGGTCTCATTCCTGACGAAGAGTCATGTTTGACCTTGTTCTATCAGGATTGGGCTTAGGAAATGCTAATAAACAGACAAATCCTGTGCAATGGCTTTTTACATTTGACCTTTCCTTTTTTTTTCTGGCATAGGAGCCTGTGGCTTTAGAAAACAGCAGAAAAAAGGCTTTCCATATTCAAGAGGCAAGAAATGCACACACACACAAAGAGAAAGCAAATCTAAAATTGTTTGAAACCCTGGGGAACTGAGAGTCACTTTTCACCCACATCCTGTCAGGGTTGAAAAGCACAGGAAAAGGTTTCTCCTAAAATGTGTGTATGTTTTATTTTTTCCTTTTTAAAGAAAAACAAGAGTCACTCATATGCACCCAGATATCTGAATAGATCAGCTGGATAGCTTTTTGTTTGCTCGGTTCCCACTGTTATTCCCATGACTTCTGAAAAGATAGTTTTGAAAAAATCCTTACATTGAATCTTTAAATTTCAATTGTTAAGAGCACATGCTTTGTCCCCAAACAGGTGTGGGCTCTGCCACTGACTTGCTAGGTGATGCTGGACAGGTTTGTTAACCTTTTTAAGAACCTAATTATTCACCAATTAAAATGGGAGTATGAATGGTACTGATGTCAAATGGTGGCTGAGATAATTAAAAGAAATAATGCATTAAAAAATCTTAGGCTATTAAGTTTAGTCAGTCAAACAGAGAAAGACAAATATATGGTATCACTTATATGTGGAACCTAAAAAAATGATACAATGAACTTATTTACAAAACAGAAATAGACTGACAGATAGAAAACAAACTTATGGTCACCAAAGGGGAAAGGGGGGGAGGGACAAATTAAGAGTTTGGGATGAACATATACACTATTATATATAAAACAGGTAAACAACAAGGACCTACTATATAGAACAGGGAACTATACTCAGTAACTTCTAATAACCTATAATGGAGAAGAATCTGAAAAAGAATATATATATATACATATATGTATAACTGAATCACTTTGCCATACATTTGAAACTAACACAACATTGTAAGTTAACTATACTTCAATTTAAAAACAAAAGGGAAATATCTTAGGCTAGCTTGGTAAACTCGAAGCATCAATGAATGGCATCTAAAGGACAGGAGCTGTGGAGTAAATCCTCTACCGATGAAACAAACAATTCCAAGGACACATCATTATGCGTTATCAGAGATGTTTTAACACACAGAAAGAAAAAACCCAGCAACAGTGGGGCTGTGCTTCTCGTTGAGGATTCCCCATTTTATACATTACATGCGGTGGTTAGACCGCCTTCTTTACCTTCAGGTGAGCTCGATTCTGGCAGAGAAGGGACCCTCCCTCCCCTGTAACAAGGTGCGTCATCTGACCAAGTCCACAGAAGGCCCAGGAAGCCAAGGCACACCCCATATTTCCCAGTGATCAGGCCCCATGAGTCCTATTCCCTTCTCCAGAAAGCCCTGGTCAGGCCTGGACCCAACCTCGCACCAGCATGCCTTCAGCCCATCTCCAACGTGCCCAACCCAGCTGAGAACCTGCATGGTTCTCCTAAGTTCATCTGGGCCAGGAAATAACATTCCTGAGAATCTGTTAATCAAATGATCATCATCCTTCAGAACCTAGCAGAGTTGCATTTCATCTCTCTCTCCAAAAGGGCTTTTACCTACTTTCTGTAAATTTACCATGTCAGAAAAATTTATCCTGGACTTTGGTTTTACTTTTTTTTTCTTTTTTTCTCATGCATTGCTGGCTGGGGGAACTCCTCCTCTTGACAGTCTCTCTGGCTACTTTGCATGGAATGGTCTTTGCTCTGTCAAGCCTCATTCCTGATCGCCTCTTATTCAGATCACATAAAGCAATTTCAGCAAATGGGCCCACCTCATGGTTCTGCACATACAGTGTATTTCCAGGGATCCACTTATCAATCCCACCAAGTGCATTTTCTCTAAGCTACTCTCCCCTGTTGGAATCTTACTTCATCCAAGTCTTGTATATGGTTTTTCTCGCTAATCACTGTGTTAAACCTAAACTTCTTTTCCCTCCACTTTAAACACCTTTCCCACAGGGGAGGATGAAAAGAAAAAAAAAAATTGTTTCATTTGATCAAAGAAAGCTGACTTAGCTTATTAATAAAACCAACAGACCCCAGACAATTCCCTTATCATCCACCAGTTCCTTCAAGAACAGGGAAGCCTGGATCAGCATCAGGATTGGTAATGATGGGATTCCATGTGACAGTTTTTGGACATTCTTACAAAGGTACCTTACCACAGATGACTTTTCAAAGGCATTCACAGCAATGACATTTCCTTACCCGGCAGTCTCTCTGAAGCGTCTTCATGAGCGCATTGTATGTTTCTGTATCAAAATACAACCCTTCGTGCATGTCTTGCAGGAAATCTAAGTCCTTAAACGTGGGGCTGGATTTCTCTCTCTCTTTTCGGGAGGCTCTTCGCTTATAGGTTGAGCCTTTCAAGTCATATGTAAAGTGCATTCTCATGGAGCGTGGTAAGACATTGTTCATCACCACAATTCTGATGTTAATGCCCCCTGATTGCATGCAATACAGTCCATAAAATTTGGGCAAAAGAGTCCTTGGATTCTGGTTTAAATTCTAAAAAAAGAAAAAGGAAAAAAAAGGTTTAAACTCTACTTTTACAAAATAATGCTCCACTATGACGTGTTTTCATCTAAAATGATAATTAAAAATGGAATGTGATTATTTTTGTTAATGGCCATTGTTAAAATTTTGCTGTTCCTAACCTAGTTTTTAAGTCGGCTTATGGGAACAGCAACTTTATCATTCTGATCTCAGGGCATTAAAAGTGGCTGAATTGAAAATGGACAGAATGTCCCAAATTAGCTCCGACTAAAATCAGGCAAAGATGTGATTAGTGCCATGTGTGATTATTCTCTAAGGTAGCTCAAGAGAAAATGAATTGCTGGGGTACGAGGGATGAACATTTAAAATTTTAATAGCTCCTGAGAAACTGTCTTCCAAAATGGCTAGACCACTTTACCACACTTTGTAAGATTACATATTTCCCACCCCTCTTACCAGTGCTGAATATTATCTAACTTTAGAATCTTTGTAAGCATGGTTGGTGAAAAATGACAACTTGTTTCCAATTTAATTTAATTTAAATGTGAATACCACTAATAACTAGAGAAATTTAATATTTTTACATATTTTTAGCCACCTCAAAGATAATTTTGTGTTACTATCCTTTGCTCATTTCTCTTTACGTTTTTGTCATCGTTGGAGTCCTTGATATATTCTGGATATTTATTAGTTTCCTATTCTATTCGGGGTAAATATTTTCTTCCACTATGTTGTCTTTTTTGTTATAAAAATAGGGAATACACACCTATTTTTGTTTCACTTTAAAAGTAGGCAACAAGTAAAAAATAGTTTACTAAAAGGCATTTATATAATGAAAAGTCTACTATTCTTAATCCTTCCCCCAATTCCCAACTTTTGTGGAAACTACTGTCCTCACTTTCTATCATTTTAGAAATATCCTATGTGCTTATGTTAATTTTATACCTGGTTTTTTTTTTTTTTTTTTTTTTTGGTTATACAAATGTTTTGCTTTTTCATGTAATCACATTTATGTACTTGTTTCTTGTGCTTTTTTGGCTTCTTATTTAGCAAAGCTTTTTATACCCCAAGAAATTTATAAATTTCTTCTATGGTCTTACAAATTTTTAATAATTTTGGTGATTACATTTGGTTTTTTACTTCACATGGAATTTTCTTCTTCCAGAAAGTTTGCATAGAGCATTGATGTGAATTACGTACGTCATGAAATGAGTATCACAATAAGTTTAGCCATCACAATGAGCCATCATCTCATATAGATATAAAATTAAAGAAATAGAAAAAAATTTTTTTCCTCATGATGAGAACTCTTAGGATTTACTCTCTTAACAACTTTCCTATATAACATGCAGCAGTGGTCATTATATTCACCATGGTGTACATCACATCCCTAATGCTTATTTATCTTATAACTGGAAGTTTGTACCTTTTGACCACCTTCCTCTAACGCCCCCTTCCCCCACCTCCCGCCTCTGGTAGCCACAAATCTGATCTCCTTTTCTATGAGTTCGTTTGTTTTTGAAGTATAATTGACCTACATCATTATGCTAGTTCCTGTTACACAGCATAGTGATTTGCTACCTCTGTACATTTCAAACTGATCACCACAATGAGTCTAGTTAAGATCTGTCTCCATACAAAGATACTACATAATTTTTGACTATATTCCCCACACTGTACATTTCATACTCATGACTCATTTATTTTGCAACTGAAGTTTGTACCTCTTAATCTCCCTCACCTATTTCTTTTTCCCCCACACCCCTCTCCCCTCTGGTAACCACCTCTTTGTTCTCTGTGTCTATGTCTCTGTTTCTGTTTTGTTATGTTTGGTCATTTGTTTTGTTTTTCAGATTCCACATATAAGTGAAATCAAACAGTATTTGTCTTTTTCTGTATGACATTTCACTTAGCATAATACCCTCTAGGTCCATCCATGTTGTCACAAATGGCAAGATTTCATCGTTTTTTAAGGTTAAGTAATATTTCATTGCGTATGCATACCACATCTTGTTTTTCCATTCATTTATTGATGGGCACTTGAGCTGCTTCCGTATCTTGGCTATCATAAAACAATGGTGCAATGAACACAGGGGTGTATATATCTTATCGAATTAGTGTTTCTGTTTCCTTTGGATAAATCCCAGGAGTGGAAATGCTGGATCATACAGTAGTTCTAGTTTTAATTTTTTGAGGACTCTCCATACTATTTTCCATAGTGGCTGCACTAATTTACATTCCCACCAATGGGCATGAGGGTTCCCTTTTCTCTACATCCTTGCCAACGCTTATTATTTATTGTCTTTTTGATAATACCCGCTCTGATGGATGTGACGTGATAGCTCACTGTGGTTCTGATTTGCATCTCTCTGGTGATTAGTGATATTAACTGTCTTTTTCTGTGACATCTGTACATCTTCTTTACAAAAATGCCTATTCGGATCCTCTGCCGATTTTTATTTTTTATTGAAGTATAACTGATTTACAATGTATTAGTTTCTGGTGTACAGCAAAGTGGTTCAGTTTTATATGCATGCATATGTGTGTGGATGTGTGTGTGTGTGTATATATATATATATACATATATATATATGTACTTTTTCATTCTTTTTCATTGTAGGTTCTTAGAAGATACTGATTATAGTTCCGTGGGCTATACAGTAGGACCTTGCTCTTTATCTATCCTATATAAAGTAGCGTGTGTCTGTTAACCCCAAGCTCCTAATTTATCCCTCCACCCCCTTTCCCCTTTGGTAACCATAAGTTTTGTTTTCTATGTATGTGAGTCTGTTTCTGTTTTGTAAAAATGTTCACTTGTATCCTTTTTTAAGATTTCACATATAAGTAATACCATATGATATTTTTTTCTCTGGCTTACTTCATTTAGTATGATAATCTCTAGGTCCATCCATGTTGCTGCAAATGGCATTATTTTTCACTTTTTTATGGCTAAATAATATTCCATTATGTATGTATGTGCCACATCTTCTTTATCCATTCATCTGTCAAGGAACACATGGTTGCCTCCATGTTTTGGCTACTGTAGAAAGTGCTGCTATGAACACTGGGGTGCATCTTTTCAAATTAGAGTTTTCTCCAAATATATGCCCAAGAGTGGGATTGCAGAATCATATGGTAGTTCTATTTTTAATTTTTTAAGGAATCGCCATACTGTTCTCTGTAGTGGCTGCACCAATTCACATTCCCATCAACGGTGTAGGAGGGCTCCTTTTTCTGCACACCCTCTCCAGCATTTATTATTTATAGGCTTTTTAATGATGGCCATCTGACAGGTGTGAGGTGATACCTCATTGTAATAGTTTTGATTTGCATTTCTCTAATAATTAACAATATAGAGCACCTTTTCATGTGCCTGTTTCTGACCACTTTCTAACATTTTTTAATTGGGTTGTTTATTTTTCATGTTGAGTTGTATGAGTTCTTTGTATATATTTTTTTAACATCTTTATTGGAGTATAACAGCTTTACAATGTTGTGTTAGTTTCTGCTTTATAACAAAGTGAATCAGCTATACGTATACTTATGTCCCCATATCTCTTTCCTCTTGCATCTCCCTCCCACCCTCCCTATCCTCAGCCCCCACCCCCGGTGGTCACAAAGCACAGAGCCGATCTCCCGGTGCTATGCGGCTGCTTCCCACTAGCTAACTGTTTTACATTTGGTAGCGTATATATGTCCACGCCACTCTCTCACTTCGTCCCAGTTTACCCTTCCCCCTTCCCGCATCCATTTACTACATCTGTGTCTTTATTCCTGTCCTGCCCCTAGGTTCATCAGAACCAACTTTTTTTTGTAGATTCCATATATATGTGTTAGCATATGGTATTTGTTTTCACTTTCTAACTTACTTCATTCTGTATGACAGTCTCTAGGTTCACCCACCTCACTACAAACAACTCAATTTAGTTTCTTTTTATGGCTGAGTAATATTCCACTGTGTATATGTGCCACATCTTTTTTATCTATTCATCTGTCGATGGACACTTAGGTTGCTTCCATGTCCTGGCTATTGTAAATAGAGCTGCAATGAACATTGTGGTACATGACTCTTTTTGAATTATGGCTTTCTCAGGCTATAAGCCCAGTAGTGGGATTGCTGGGTCATATGGTAGTTCTAATTTTAGTTTTTTAAGGAATGTCCATACTGTTCTACATAGTGGCTGTATCAATTTACATTCCCATCAACAGTGCAAGAGGGTCCCCTTTTCTCCACACCCTCTCCAACATTTACTGTTTGCAGAATTTTTGATGATGGCCATTCTGACCGGTGTGAGGTGATACCTCATTGTAGTTTAGATTTGCATTTCTCTAATGATTAGCAATGTTGAGCATCCTTTCAGGTGTTTGTTGGCAATCTGCATACCTTCTTTGGAGAAATGTCTATTTAGGTCTTCTGTCCATCTTTGGATTGGGTTGTTTGTTTTTTTGATATTGAGCTGCATGAGCTGCTTGTCTATTTTAGAGATTGATCCTTTGTCGGTTGCTTTGTTTGCAACTATTTTCTCCCATTCTGAGGGTTGTCTTTTTGTCTTGTTTATGGTTTCCTTTGCTGTGCAAAAGCTTTTCAGTTTCATTAGGTCCCATTTGTTTATTTTTGTTTCTATTTCCATTTCTCTAGGAGGTGGGTCAAAAAGAATCTTGCTGTGATTTATGTCATAGAGTGTTCTGCCTATGTTTTCCTCTAAGAGTTTGATAGTGTCTGGCTTTACACTTAGGTCTTGAATCCATTTTGAGTTTATTTTTGTGTATGGCGTTCTTTTACATGTAGCTGTCCAGTTTTCCCAGCACCACTTATTGAAGAGGCTGTCTTTTCTCCACTGTATATTCTTGCCCCCTTTATCAAAGATAAGGTGGCCATATGGGCGTGGGTTTAGCTCTGGGCTTTCTAGCTTGTTCATTTGACCGATATTTCTGTTTTTGTGCTAGTACCATACTGTCTTGATTACTGTAGCTTTGTAGTAGAGTCTGAAGTCAGGGAGCCAGATTCCTCCAGCTCTGTTTTTCTTTCTCAAGATTGCTTTGGCTATTCGGGGTCTTTTGTGTTTCCATACAAATTGTGAATTTTTTTGTTCTAGTTCTGTGAAAAATGCCATAGGTAGTTTGATAGGCATTGCATTGAATCTGTAGATTGCTTTGGGTAGTACAGTCATTTTCATAATGTTGATTCTTCCAATCCAAGAACATGGTATATCTCTCCATCTGTTTGTATCCTCTTTAATTTCTTTCCTCAGTGTCTTATAGTTTTCTGCATACAGGTCTTTTGTCTCCTTAGGTAGGTTTATTCCTCAGTATTTTATTCTTTTTGTTGCAATGGTAAATGGGAGTGTTTCTTTAATTTCTCTTTCAGAATTTTCATCATTAGTGTAAAAGAATGCAAGAGATTTCTGTGCATTAATTTTGTATCCCGCTTCTTTTCCAAATTCATTGATTAGCTCTAGTAGTTTTCTGGTGGCATTTTTAGGATTCTCTATGTATAGTATCATGTCATCTGCAAACAGTGACAGTTCTACTTCCTCTTTTCCGACTTGGGTTCCTTTTATTTCTTTTTCTTCTCTGATTGTTGTAGCTAAAACTTCCAAAATTATGTTGAATAATAGTGGTGAGAGTGAGCAACATTGTCTTGTTCGTGATCTTAGTGGAAACAGTTTCAGTTTTTCACCATTGAGGACGATGTTGGCTGTGGGTCTGTCATATATGGCCTTTATTATGTTGAGGTAAGTTCCCTCTATGCCTACTTTAAGGAGGGTTTTTATCATAAATGGGTGTTGAATTTTGTCAAAAGTTTTCCAGCATCCATTGAGAGTATCATGGTTTTTCTCCTTGAATTTGTTAATATGGTGTATCACATTGATTGATTTGCATATATTGAAGAATCCTTGCACCCCTGGGATAAATCCCACTTCATCATGGTGTACGATCCTTCTAATGTGCTTTTGGATTCGGTTTACTAGTATTTTGTTCAGGATTTTTGCATCTATGTGCATCAATGATATTGGCCTGTAGTTTTCTTTTTTAGTGCCATCATTGTCTGGTTTTGGTATCAAGGTGATGGTGGCCTCGTAGAATGAGTCTGGGAGTGTTCCTCCCTCTGCTATATTTTGGAAGAGTTTGAGAAGGATAGGTGTTAGCTCTTCTCTAAATGTTTGATAGAATTCACCTGTGAAGCCATCTGGTCCTGGGTTTTTGTTTACTGGAAGATTTTTAATCACAGTTTCAATTTCAGTGCTTGTGATTGGTCTGTTTATATTTTCTATTTCTTCCGGGTTCAGTCTCGGAAGGTTGTGCTTTTCTAAGAATTTGTCCATTTTATTGGCATATAGTTGCTTGTAGTAATCTCTCATGATCTTTTGTATTTCTGCAGTGTCAGTTGTTACTTCTCCTTTTTCATTTCTAATTCTGTTGATTTGAGTCTTTTCCCTTTTTTTCTTGATGAGTCTGGCTAATGTTTTATCAATTTTGTTTATCTTCTCAAAGACCAGCTTTTAGTTTTATTGATCTTTGTTCTCGTTTCCTTCATTTCTTTTTCATTTATTTCTGATCTGATCTTTATGATTTCTTTCCTTATGCTAAATTTGGGGATTCTTTCGTTTCTCTTTCTCTAATTGCTTTAGGTGTAAGGATAGGTTGTTTGAGATTATTCTTGTTTCCTAAGGTAGGATTATATTGCTATAAACTTCTCTCTTAGAACTGCTTTTGCTGCATCCCATAGGTTTTGGGTTGTCGTGTTTTCATTGTCATTTGTTTCTAGGTATTTTTTGATTTCTTCAGTGATCTCTTGGTTATTTAGTAGTTCATTGTTTAGGCTCCATGTGTTTGTATTTTTTACAGTTTTTTTCCTGTAATTGATATCTAGTCTCATAGCATTGTGGTCAGTAAAGATACCTGATATGATTTCAATGTTCTTAAATTTACCAAGGCTTGATTTGGAACCAAGGTATGATCTATCCTGGAGAATGTTCCATGAGCACTTGAGAAGAAAGTGTATTCTGTTGTTTTTGGATGGAATGTCCTATAGATATCAATTAAGTCCATCTTTTTTAATGTGTGATTTAAAGCTTGTGTTTCCTTATTTATTTTCATTTTGTTTGATCTGTCCATTGGTGAGAGTGAGGTGTCAAAGTCCCCTACTATGAATGTGTTACTGTCGATTTCCCCCTTTATGGCTGTTAGCATTTGCCTTATGTATTGAGGTGCTCCTACATTGGGTGTGTACATATTTACAATTGTTATATCTTCTTCTTGGATTGATCCCTTGATCATTATGTAGTGTCCTTCTTTGTCTCTTGTAATAGTCTTTATTTTAAAGTCTATTTTGTCTGATATGAGAATTGTTACTCCAGCTTTCTTTTGATTTCCATGTGCATGGAATATCTTTTTCCATCCCCTCACTTTCAGTCTGTATGTTTCCCTAGGTCTGAAGTGGGTCTCTTGTAGACGGCATATATGAGGGTTTTGTTTTTGTATCCATTCATCCAGTCTGTGTGTTTTGGTTGGAGCATTTAGTCCATTTACATTTAAGGTAATTACCGATATGTATGTTCCTATTACCACTTTCTTCTTTTTTTTTTTTGTTGCAGTACGCAGGGTTCTCACTCTTGTGGCATCTCCCATTGCGGAGCACAGGCTCCGGACGCACAGGCTCAGCGGCCATGGCTCACGGGCCCAGCCACTCTGCGGCATGTGGGATCTTCCTGGACCGGGGCATGAACCCGTGTCCCCTGCATCAGCAGGCGGACTCTCAACCACTGCGCCACCAGAGAAGGCCCCTATTACCATTTTCTTAATTGTTTTGGGTTTGTTATTAGGTCTTTTCCTTCTCTTGTGTTTCCTGCCTAGGGAAGTTCCTTTAGCATTTGTTGTAAAGCTGGGTTGGTGGTGCTGAATTCTCTTAGCTTTTGCTTGTCTGTAAAGGTTTTAATTTTTCCGTCGAATCAGAATGAGATTCTTGCTGGGTAGAGTAATCTTGTTGTAGGTTTTTCCCTTTCATGACTTTAAATATGTCCTGCCACTCTCTTCTGGCTTGCAGAATTTCTGCTGAAATTTCAGCTGTTAACCTTATGGGGATTCCCTTGTAGGTTATTTGTTGCTCTCTCCTTGCTGCTTTTAATATTTTTTCTTTGTATTTAGTTTTTAATAGTTTGATTAATATGTGTTTTGGCATGTTTCTCCTTGGATTTATCCTGTATGGGACTCTCTGTGCTTCCAGGACTTGACTATTTCCTTTCTCATATTAGGGAAGTTTTCAACTATAATCTCTTCAAATATTTTCTCAGACCCTTTCTTTTTGTCTTCTTTTTCTGGGACCCCTATAATTTGAATGTTGGTGTGTTTACTGTTGTCCCAGAGGTCTCTGAGACTCTCCTCAATTCTTTTCATTCTTTTTTCTTTACTCTGCTCTGTGGTAGTTATTTCCATTGTTTTATCCTCCAGGTCACTTATCCGTTCTTCTGCCTTAGTTATGCTGCTATTGATTCCTTTTACAGAATTTTTAATTTCATTTATTGTGTTGTGCATCATTGTTTTTTTGCTTTTTAGTTCTTCTAGACCCTTGTTAAACATTTCTTGTATTTTCTCCATTCTATTTCCAAGATTTTGGATCATCTTTACTATCATTACTCTGAAATCTTTTTCAGGTAGACTGCCTATTTCCTCTTCATTGGTTTGGTCTGCTGGGTTTTTACTTTGCTCATTCATATGCTGTGTGTTTCTCTGTCTTCTCATTTTGCTTAACTTACTGTGTTTGGGGTCTCCTTTTTGCAGGCTGCAGGTTCATAGTTCCCGTTGTTTTGGGTGTCTGCCCCCAGTGGTAAGGTTGGTTCAGTGGGTTGTGTAGGCTTCTTGGTGGAGGGGACTGATGCCTGTGTTCTGGCAGATGAGTCTGGATCTTGTCTTTCTGGTGGGCAGGACTGCATCCAGTGGTGTGGTTTGGGGTGTCTGTGACCTTACTGTGATTTTAGACATCCTCTCTGCTAATGGGTGGGGTTGTGTTCCTGTCTTGCTAGTTGTTTGGCATGGGGTGTCCAGCACTGGAGATTGCTGGTCATTGAGTGGAGCTGGGTCTTAGCTTTGAGACAGAGGTCTCTGGGAGAGCTCTTGCCAATTGAGATTACGTGGGGCTGGGGGTCTCTGGTGGTCCAATGTCCTGAACTCGGCTCTCCCACCTCAGAGCCTCAGGCCTGACATCTCGCCTGAGCACCAAGATCCTTACGTGTAGATGGGTTAAATTCTCTAATCCAAAGACACAGGGTGGCCGGCCTTCTGCGCTCTGCTCGGTCCTCCAGCTGGGCAATGTCCTCTAGGACTTGTTGATATGGAGAGCCTCCTTTGGATCCAGGTCCAGCTGCATTCCCTAGCATCTAGAAGAAGCAGCCCACACCCCCCTCCTCCCTTATCCCCGCCGTAACTCGTCATGATCCTGGACCGTCCCTTCTTTTTATATTTTTGATATTAACACCTTATCATATATACCACTTCTGAATATCTTTTCTCATTCACTTTTCATTTTATTGATAGTTTCTTTCATTGTGCAAAAGTGTTTTTGTTTGATGTAGTCCTGTTTGTTTATTTCTGCTTTTGTTTCCCTTGCCTGGAAGCAATTTTGTGTGTGGGAAAGATCTGAAATAGGGGATTTAATTTTTTTCCGAAATGGGTAACCATTTGTCCTCTCTCAATTGTGTTTAAGTCCCTCCTATATCATACAATAAAATGTCAAATATTTCTGGACACTTTATTTGAATCCATTAATCTTTCTGTCTAGAACTGTACTAAAGCCACATCTTTAATATTACTATAGATTTACATATTTTTGGTGTACGTTATGGCAGGCCCACCATTTTTCTTTTTTCCTGAAAATGGTTTGTCATTCCTTGTCCAAAAGTTTGTCGACTTTTGCCTTCCACTGTTTGTTTTTTAAAATGTGCTTAAAATAATATTTGTTTTCACTTTCAAATGAACCAGCTTTGTCAAGTTCAGGGAAAAAAATCCTATTGGAATTTTTGATTGGAATTAGTCTGGATTTATAAGTTGGTATGGGGGGAATTAAAATGTTTACAATTCTGAGCTCAGGAATGATGCACATTTCTTCATTATTTCAGAACTTTATGTCCTTCAATAACATTTTGTAGTTTCCTTCATATTGGTCTTGTTCATTTGTTTTTATAGACTTAAGTATTTGAGTTCTTATTACAAAAATTCTTTTTGGATTGTTGTTCATATGTTATACTTACTATATCTGCTTTCCCAATCAGAATTATAGTATGTCTTCATTTATTTATTTATTTTTCTCTAATAATAATCAGTATAATTTATTGTCATCATGAATGGGATTCTTTTTTCCCCCTTATACCCTCCAAATTTATATGATCTACATAATGGAATATGATAGATTTTGTAGATTTATCATATATCCCAAAAATCTACTGGATTCTCATTACCTCTAGAAACTACTGGTTTATTTTCTTGAAATTCTGCTCATTTTCTTTTTTTTTTTTCTGCTCATTTTCAATTGTATCATTTGCAGAGAACAGTATTTATACTTTTCTTCTTTTTTTTATACTCAAAGTTATTGATAGAAATTTTAGCAAATATGTCAGAAAGGACCATTGATGGAGGGCATCCTTATTTTTTCTATGACTTCCAGTGAAAGAGCTTTTGTTCTTCTCCATGAGACATCATGTGAACTCTTAGAGACTGATAAATGTATAATATGTATATGTTCATTTATTTACTTATTATGTTAAAAACTTCCATGCCAATTTTAAGAATTAAGAGAAGATACTGAACTTTGAGTGCCTTAATTTCTCCTCAATATCTATATGGACAACCATGTAATGTTCACATTTCTTCTTGTTAATGGGATGAATTCTATTGTTTGTTATACTAGCTTACATGATTGGGATAAAATTACTTGTTCAGCTAAATTTTAAAAGTTTATTTAATTTTAATTAATTTATATTTAATAGCTATATATGGCTAATGGCTATGATATTGGACAATGTAGTTTTATAAAAGAGACTAGTCTATCTAAGCTTAGAAGTATAGAAGTTTAAGATTTACTCACTTAGCAGATTAGTAAAGAGTGCTGTCAGTTTGACTGCAATTTTAAATTATTTAAAAATGTGTATATGACTAGAATATATTTGAAACGATATATACAAAATATCAGTAATATGTATTTCTGAGAAAAATATAGTTGGTTGCATTGTTTTTCTTTTCTGTATTTTCTATTTTCTCTGACATAAAGTAGACAATTTGTGCTAAAAAATATTTCCCAGTTTTGTTCAGGATCAAAATCTTTTAAAATCTGTATATGCTGCCCACTAATATTTTTGTTTAGAGTTTTGATTCCTATCTTTATATGTGGGACTAATTTATAGCATTTAATGTTGTCTTATCTGATGTTGGAACTAAATAATATTTTTACATACTAAGTGGCATATTTCATCAATTTTGTTTTGAAACAAAGATGACAGTTATCACCTCTCATAGCAAATGAATGGCAGAACTGGGGCTTCTGAAATCCAAACTTCTCCCTGTAGCCATTCCAATCACAAAAAATTAATAACTGCTATGAAAGTACAAAGAAACCAGAGGTATGAAAATGACAAAACTACTGAGGAAAAGTGTTTATTTCTTAAAAATCTGGTCTAAATGACTAGCAAATCCACCTGGGCTAGGTTATTGTTTCTTTGTCTCTAAAACATTACATGGAAGGCGATTTTCACGTTATATTTAACCGATGAAATCCTAAACTCTGAAGTGTAATGGCTAAGAATAGCTAATACGGAATGTATGCCAGTACATGGTGCAGGGGTTAAAGATGCAGCCTCTGGAACCCTACTGCTCGTATTCAAGCCCCACTTCTACGGCCCACTAGCTAAATAACCCTTGGCAAGTGATTCCATTTATCTTTGTCTCAACTACTTCATCTATAAAATGGCAATGACTGAAGTATCCAAGATGCTGTGAGGATTAAATGAGTTACTGCATGCAAAGCACTTACAGCTGTGTTTTAACACAGAGCTTAGCCCTCAATGAATGTTAACGACTCATGTAAGTACTATGTACTGCGGCAAAGAGCTCTGCAATGCATTGCTTCCTTTATCTTACATCCTAGATCCTTTCTTTATTACAACAACCATGGAAGATAGGTGTTTCCCAGCCTTCAAAGACTGAGGAGACTGAGGCTTAGAGCTTACCTTATTCACCTAGTTAGCTGACGGCTGAGTGGGATGTAAGCTCAGGACTGAGTCAGTCAACAGCTATGCTCTACTATTCAGTTCTACTTACTTTTAAAAATCTATTCAATGAATGTCATAGTATACTCTAAATGCAAAATAAAGCTCACCAAAGACAAGGAAACATGCCAAAGAGCCACTGAAAAAAACATATAAAAGAAAACTGCGGAGGAAAGTAATTAAACCTTAAGTCGAAGCTTCAATTATGTGTAGTTACTTACCATGTAATAGCCTGGCAGGAGCTTCTGAAGGAACTCTGCTTCTTTATGCTGAACTGTTTTGATGATAAATTCATCATCACTGGTCACAAAAAATAAGGATCCACTGGCTCCAGGGTTAGAGAGCTCTATGAGAGGTTCACTGCATATGGAATACTACAAGAGCAAATAAATAAATAGTAGAAATACATTTAATGTGTATGATGCATACAAGGAAGAAAAATCACAGCATTATATATCTTGGCCATGTTAAAATAGGAAGCCCTCTCCAAGAGCTTTGAAAGAAGACTCCACGTATGCTAAGAGGTCTCTTTTGAGATTTCTAAACATTTACTTGATCCATTTACCTTAATAATTCTACAATGGGAAACAACATGCCCTCCTCCACCCCCAGTATGACAGAATCACAATCACCATATTTGTCCAATGAGATAACTCCAACAGTGGTATTGACCAAGCTGCTTTGTTTCCAACAAGTGCCCATAGAATAACAACAGAAGGTGGGATCCACACTGTGTATTTGTCACTTGACACCAACACCTATTCTCTTCTCACTATTTACTCTCCCAAGGGAGGTCATCCACTCATGGTTTCAACAAGGAAATGACTCTAACCTCTCAATCTCCAGCTCAGATCTCTCTCTAGGGATCCAGACCTGTATGCCTAACTTTTCAACAGACATTTCTATTTGGTTATACCAGAAACACTGCACATGTAACAAGTTCAAAAGCGAGTTCATCTCGGGCCTGTGGTTAGCCCTTGTGGTGACTTTGTAGTAATTAGAAAGAGGGAACTCTTTTTCCTGGCAGATGCAGCTCTGGACCAGATACGGGTTGGTGAATAGATGAAGGAATGGATTCCGGTCTTCATTCCTTCACCTTAGCCAGGTGTTCTTGGGCAGTGCACACCCTGTACAACTGTACGTGGTGACTCTAGATCATCTGCCTCCTCTCCCGTCCTCCATCTTCTCCCCTTTTCCTCTATCTTAGATAATGGAAGCATCATTATGTTGATGCGTCATTATCTTCATTTTGCTCCCCAAACCAGAAACTTGGGCATCCTCTTTGATGTCTCACATTTCTTCACCTTCCATATCCAGACTATTGATAATATCTGTCCCCTTCATGGCATCTCTTTTTCCAATACCCGAAGTTCAGTGGGTTCATCGTTTCATGCCTTGATTACTATGGCGATCTCCACCTGTTCTCAGCTATCCATTCTTGACCGCCCCCCGCCCCGTGCATTCTCCACCAGGAGACCAGAGATCTTTCTGAATTGCATAGCCTTCCACGCCTTCACACCTTTCAGTGGGTTCCACTGTTTACAAAGAAGAGAATACCCAAGTTTCTTAAGAGAGCATTTGAGTCCATGAATGATGGAGTCCTGCTCTCCAGCCTTCTCTCTCATCACTTCTCTCCTCAAACTCTACCTGTAAACACAGAGAACTATTTCTCGTTTTCTTAAGTGTGCCACACACTCTTGGCTTTTGCATTTTCCTCTATCGGAAACAACCTCCATGCTACCTTTACCTGGTTGACTACCACTGAATAAAACTTATTCTAAAAAAAACCCCTTATTTTCTTGAGAACAGAAACTAGACTAGCATTATATTATAACAGAGTATTTTTGGCAGAATGAGTATGCACTTATATACTTGACATACCAGTTTTAACATATACTCGGCTTGCTGATTCTTCATGAAAACCCTCAGGGTGATGTGGTTAATTTCACACATGATTCTAGTTGTATGCCAGAAATGCATCATTCATGTGTTCATTCAACATTTAAAAAGTATCTACTGAGCATCTGTCTGTACTGTCCCAGGCACTCAGGAAGCTTATATTCTAGTAGGAGGAAACAGTCAACAAACAAGTAAATAACTTATACATCAGAACGTGCCAAGTGCTGTTGAGAAAAAGGAAGCATGGAAAGGGGGGCAGCGAGTGCCAGCAATGATGAGGCCTGGGTGGTCACTAAAAGCATTATTGGGAAGGTGGCATTTGAGGAGAGGCCTGGGGATACTTGGGGAAAGGGTATTCCAGGCAGAGGGAAGGGCAAATGCTAAGGTCTTGAGACCTGGAGAGTTCAAGGCACAGCAAGGAGGCCATGGCTGAAGCAGAGGGAGCAGGGAGGAGAGCTGAAAGGGAAGAAGCCAGAAGGGTTGGGTGGACCCGACACATAGGGAGCCATAGGCCATGGTATGGACTTTGGCCCTTTCTCTAGGGGAGCTGAAAGCCATTGCAGCATCTGGAGCAGAGGACCATGCCATCTGCTGTGCTGAGAGCCCACAGTAGGTGGACAAAAGGAAGACACAGTGAGGAGGTTGTTACAGTGACTTTGGCCTTCAGTGTCTGCTGGACAGCGCTTGCCCTGGAAAACTCTCCCTGGTTCTGTGAATACAGATCAACTGCTTCCTGGCACTGAATGTTCTCGTCACACAAGTTACCACAAAATACCTTAATTGCCTATTTAGTTATTCCAAGTTCCCATAAGATTGTAAAACTCTATGAGGGCAGAAACTATGACTGTCTTATACTCTGATACAGTTCAGGACCTGTGCCTTGTACACAGAAGGAACTCAATAAATTTTTGTCAAATGAATGATTGAAATTTACCAACTGAAGAGCTGTCTCACCAAGAAGTGCCCCAACCCAGCAGAACAGTCAATTTTGGGCTAATGAGCTTAGTGTTTATTAGCTAATAAATCCCAATTATTGACTAGAGAAACATTAGGGGCAGAGAAAAAGGTAAGGACGCTATGGTGTGAGATCAGACGAGCCCTGGTGCGAGGCAAAAGCAGGGACTTAAGGAACTGTACTTTGAGGATGGAGGCATCTGAAAACACCAGGGCTGAACATCCTCCAAAGCATTTTATCTGGGCTTGTGAATATTTAAGTCCTCATCACAGAAAAATCTGAGAGGAAGTGAGGAACAAAAGGAAGGAGGGAGGAGAAGAAACAGAGAAACTGGGAGAAGAATGATGAAAAGGAAGTTTCTAGATGTTACCTTTTAAATTAACCTGCTTTGGCAGCACTGTGGGTAAGGGAAACAAAATCCACCAGGAAAAGAAAGAAGCAAGTGTTTGCTGCCCTCCTAAGCGTCACTGGCAACTTCCATCTGCTACCTCCTCCTTCTTTTTCCTCTAGCCTTGCTTCCTGAAGCTCTCTTGCTAAGCAGCAATGCAGCCTAAGCCCTTATGAAGCAGTTGAGGATAAGAGAGGAAAACAAAAATAGTCCTCATACTGCACACAGGATGCTATAAAAGCCAAGAAGAAGCAGAGGGCACCTTCCCTGCTGTGTGCAGAGTCCACGCGGAAGGAAAGGCCTGGGAGTTGGAATCGACTGATGTTTCTAAAATCATGACTCTGTCAGTAGCCAGTTCTCTGACCTTGAGTGAGGAACTTAGCATCTTGGAGTCTTAGGAACCTCATCTCTAAAATAACGATGGTAATATCTACCTAACAGCAGCTCAAAGTTTTAAAAACGAATGCTTTTGAAACCCCAAGCAGAGTGACCACTTAGTCATTGCTGTTGCCATTTTTCATTACATGATCATACACACAGCTGGAGAGTCAGCAGTGCCCTAGGATGTACTGAGGGTTTCAGCCTAAGTCCCACGACAAGAGGGCTACCCAAAGGTACACTAAGATATTCTTGGTGAAGCAAGAAAAGAGATGGGCTGGGGGTGACAAGATAAGTTAGGGGTTTGAGATTAACATATACACACTACTATACGTAAAATAGATAAACAACAAGAACCTACTGTATAGCACAGGGAACTCTACTCAATATCTTGTAATACCTATAATAGAAAAGAATCTGCAAAAGAATGTGTGTGTGTATAACACACATACACACACATGTAACTGAATCACTTCGCTGTATACTTGAAACTAACATGACATTGTGAATTAACTATAATTCAATTAGAAAATAAATTAATTTTTAAAAAAGAAAGAAAAAACCTGGGTCTTCTGTATAATCATGAATTTGAGACCTGGGAAAATAAAGGTGTGGATCCCAGTCTCATAAAAAGTGAAGGCAGACCCCAGACTCCCTTTAGGATTCTGATTTTTTGTTCCATGGGGTTTGAATTTCTGGCACAGAACCTTCTTACGGATAGGAGTAAATGTTGTGAAAGTACAAAAAAAGCAAAGAATGCAGAAATTAGGGGGTGATCTATTTCTGCAAATAGAGAAATTAGGGGGTGATCCAGGAAGAGCTGTCTAGGGAAAACTGGATTCAGATGTGAACATCTGCTTCCAATTAAACTCTCAAATTCTTCTACAAGCAGTAACACAATCTGGAGGCTATTTCATTGGTTACTTAATTGCCAAATACTCCTTTATTATGTAATTTATAAATGAATATGAATGGGGAAATCAGTTGTTTTGACTTATTTTAATAACCATTTTGGGGTCAC